>NC_143582.1:222621314-222952148 GCF_048544385.1 Mastigoproctus giganteus | reverse complement strand
AGGTCTGGAGGCCTAATTTCAAGAAGGATGTAGAGCTGCTGGAAAGAGTACAGAGAAGGGCAAGAAGATTCGTGAACGGAACAAAGGGGTGCTCTTACGAAGAAAGGCTTAAGTTTTGCAAATTACAGTGTCTGGAGACTAGGCACCAGCGAGGTGATCTGATAGAGGTGTATAAAGCCTTGAATGGTTTGAGCATGCTCAATGCTGATGGGATTCTTCCTCTTGCTCAGAATAATCACCTGAGAGGGCATAAATTCAAATTGAGGAAAGACAGATGTAGGATAGATGTGCGGAAATTTGCCTTTAGCCAGCGGGTGGTTGGTAGGTGGAACAGACTTCCATCCCTTGTCTTGGAAGTTGATAGCCTAAATAAGTTTAAGGCTCAGCTGGACAGGTATTTCGAACGAACAGAGGGGTGAAGTGGAAGTGGTTATTTTTTATTTATTTATTTTACTTTATTTATTTATTTATTTATTATTTTTTTTTTTTTTTTGGCTGACGCTGCATAAGCTTGCTTTCTTGCATCAAATGCCTCTACTAATGCTAATGCTAAAAATGCTAAATTCCTCAGCAGACAGCTGTGGCTCCTAGTAGCGCCATGCTGACAAAAACAGTTGAATAATGAAATCAGAGTTTTTGAAGTTGTAATATAGATGAGACTGTCTGTATTGTTACTAAATTTGATTTGATTTCAGTTTCATTGGCGGAAATAAGGCAATAAAGTAAAGTGTTCGATGTCTAACGTCCCCATGGGTTTCCCCCATCTCCGAGTTGTGTACTCTGTATGGAGGAAACCCCTGGTGCCCTTATACCCTAAACACACTCACTCTGTTTGTGTATCACAGAACTCTGAAGGCCAGAGGTTTAAAGAGTGTAATGTGTGTGTTAGCGTTGTGTATTGTCGTGTTATGTTGTTCTTCTGACCATTTAGCCGTTGGGCCCTCATTGGGACCACCCGTTGTGGGACCACCACTTAACCCCGAGGTTGTAGTTCAGGCAGTAGAGAGATCGCTTAAGTACTTTGGCAGGCCCGGTCACCTAATTTTCGAAGGTTTCAGTGTCAAGAGCCTAAAAAAAATAAAATTAATTTAAAAAAATAATAATAAATAAATAAATAAAGTAAAAAAATGCGGCAAGTTAGAGTGGGGGTAGAGTGAAGGAGGGGGAACAGGTAGAAACATGTGGTGATAGGAAGACAACCCCAAACTGGTCAGTGGGGATAAGCCCCACAAGGAGAAAAAGAAGGGAGCAAGGAGGGGAGTAGACAGAAAACCGTCCCCTCGTTCCTGCCCAAGAGATGGGGATTAAAACTAGGGCTTAAAACTATTATTTTTAGGCCACTCGAATAATTTAATTCATCTGCCGTGCATTATGTATTATCTCTGTAAATTGCGTGTGTTCTCTGGTCGATTTGCTGGCCAAAAAAAAAAAAAAAAAAAGAGTTTCCAGGGGAGAAAACCTTGCTATCTACGCCTGAAACCAACTCAGGCACGGAGTGAAAAAAAGCCCATTAAATTTCCTCGCAGTACAGGGACTACGGTGACGATACTACTGTGCTACCGCGTAGACGCCTATAATGCGCCAAAACCAGGTCTGTGGAAGAATGGGATTTGTTGCCACAGAATCTTATGCACACCCTTATATCGATCATAGGTCACCACAAATGATATCTCTCTTTTGGGGATTACTCTGACTTCTAATCTCTCTTGGCACATGCACGTTACAAATATTGCTTCCTCTGCATCTAAAAAACTTGGTTTTCTCTTTTGCTCTCAGCGTTACTTTTCTTCCAAACAGCTATTCACGCTGAGCAAATCGCAAATCCACCCTACCATGGAATATTGTTCTCACATCTGGGGTGGTGCCCCCAAAACCTCTCTCAGGCTTCTAGGTTCCATTCAGAAAAGGGCAGTTAGGTTAATTAATGACGCATCTCTAACAGAGTCTTTACACTCTGTCTCATAGACGTACTGTTTCTGCTGCATGCATTTTCTACAGTTACTTCCATGGGCACTGTTCTTCTGAATTGGCTTCTATGATTCCCGCTCTCTCTTTCAAAACAGTCCGAACACGTGCCGCCACCAGCCAACATCCATTTACTGTCCGACTTCAAACTCACAGAACCAACTTTTCATCTTCCTCGTTTATTCTTTCAACTGCTGTTTCCTGGAACAGACTTCCTTCACACCTATTTCCTGAAAATTACTGTCTACAGAAGTTCAAGTCAACAAATATCTTCTCTCGTCTTCTCAACCCCAACCCAAGCACGGTACTAAGTACTATAGGTTCTAATACCTCTCGTGTTTGGGGTTTTCATAAAAAAAAAACAAAAACAAAAAAAACATGGAGTCTATAACTGTTTCAAAGATGCAGTTTCTTTTAGAGAAATATTTTTTTTTATCATTTTAATTAAACATCATGATATGCAACAGCGGTATCAGCTTTAATATCTCAAAATTGGATCGTTTTATACAGTACAAGTGACCCTATGCATTTTAATATCACAATGGCCATCCATGCATGAAGAAAATTTCTCAACATAATCATAATAATTTTTTGTTGCACAATGACATGTTCCTAGGTGCCTTATACAATGGCATTAAAAGTTGTGTACTTTCTTCTACAATAAAAGAGAGGCAGATATAATTATTCTTATTGTTTTTCAAATAAAAATTGATAATATACAATTCAGCATCCTGCTTGGCAGGATGGAGGGAATGCTCTGTGACCTAACCAATCGCAGTTATGCTGTAAGGTTAGTTCAAAATAAAATAGAAGGGGTGACAGGTTTTTCCTACCGTTCAAATTTTGATGGTTAACATTGAGTGAACTTCAAGTTTATTTATTTTATTTTTTTTTTTTCGATTGCCTTCATTACAAAAATTAAAAACATTGTTGACATCCAAACAAGAAAATATTACGCAAAATAGAGCTAATGAAGCTGAATAGTGTGAAATCGGGATATATGTGTGCCAGTTGGTTGAAGTCATACATACAAGTCCGTTAAAAAATAAATTAAAAAACAAAAAAAGTTTCCAAAATTATAAAGTAATCAATGCTATTTGATTCTATTGAAATTATATAAAATTAGGCGGGCTGTCTCCTCCTTTCATATGTTTTGGTAGCAGGATAGTGCTATTATGGTCTTAATTAATTAATGAACAATTTTTGCCTTCACAGCGAGTTGCCCTGATATTGCACTACTCTCAAACAAAATGGGATCGCCAAAACATCAATCAATAATAAAGAAATCCTATATTATCATAAATCTGAAAAATACTCGAAAGGTAAGACTGTTATGCAAAAGCATATTATTAGACAAATGCAAAGTACTGCATATGAGTAGCAGTAACCCCAAAGTAACACCAGGGGCTCACATCTGGTGAGTATGGGCTTGGTATACGCAGGGTCCTGAGCTGGATATCATCATTCTTCTCTTTCTTGGTGATTCTCTTCTGCTTCTGACTCTTGTTTTATGGTGCAAGGAAGCTTCGGGCTTCCTTGCACCATATGGCTAATAATAGTAATACATATATCAACTATGTGGTACTACCCTCAGGGTAGTGGAAAATGAAAAATACCTGGGAGTAATTGTGCAGTCGGACATGAAGTTCTCTGAGCAATGCAGACAAGGTGCCAGGACAGCTCATATGGTTTTGTCAATGATATACCGGAATTTTGCTAGCACGGATAAGGACGTGATTATCCCATTGTATAAAGCAAAGGTCAGTCCACATCTTGAGTACTGCATACAAGACTGGAGAACTCGTTTTATGAAGAATGTAGAGCTGCTGGAACGGGTATAAAAAAGCGCAACGAGATTGATGAGCGGACAGGGGTGATCTTACCAAGAAAAGCTTCATTTCTACAAATGGCGGCGTCTGGAGACTAGGCACCTGCGGGGTGATCTGGTTGAGATGTGTAAGGGTTTGAATCGAGGCAGTGTTAGGTGGGTCGGAAAACTGCTAGCTTGGGGGGAGACAAAGACCAATAGATTGACAGTAGCCACTGGCAGAGGTGAAAGAGATTCTTGCACTGCTTCTATTAGAATGAGCAAAAGCCTGAAAAACAAGATGCATGGTATTTCAGAGACTGCTGGGGCCATTGGGGTACGAGTAAACACATGGGTTGTGTTAGGGTAGCTAAGAATAGAAACAGGTGCAGGTATACCTGCGTGTACACCAATGCAAGGAGTTTAGTAAATAAATTTGATGAATGTGAAGTATTGCTCAAAACATCAAAGGCAGATATTGTTGGGATATCAGAGACGTGGTGTCACACAGATATAAGGGATGCAGAACTGCAAGAAGGGGGGAGGGTTAATAGCATAACCCTCCCCCCCTTCCTATCCTGTCTATTCTTTCTACAGAAAGGATAGACAGGATAGGAAGGGGGGGAGGGGTTATGCTATTAGTTAAGAAACACATAAAAACCAAGGAAGTGAAGCCAGTCGACATCGCTGGACAGTGCAGTGTTGAGTCAGTTTGGTGTGACATAAGCATTGGGAGATCAAAATTGAGAGTAGGAGTGTGCTATAGGCCTACTGACTCTGATGAGTATAATAAGGAACTATACAGGGAAATAGAGTGGGCCAGTAAATCAGAGAGTCTTATAATGGGAGATTTTAATTTCCCAGATATTGACTGGAATTTGGGGGCTGGTTACTCACACACTAGCAGGGCTTTTGTGGATTTATTGGATGATTGTTTTCTACATCAGCATGTTCGGGAGGCAACTAGAGGGAGTAATACTCTTGATTTGATTATCAGCAGTGATTCTTCATGCATTAAGAATCTGCAGATAAATGAACCACTAGGTGGCAGTGATCACAGTGTGCTGAAGTGGGATTTAATCAAAGAGGTAAATACCATTAGGGGTAAAGGGAAGGGTTATTACTTCCTTAAGGGCAACTACGATGGACTGAGACAGTATTTAAATTCTATACAGTGGGACCAACTGATGATGTTACCAACAGCAAATTCAAAATGGGAAGCATTCAAAGAACTTATCTTGGAAGCTACTAGGCTTTACATACCAACTAAGAAATATTGTTCAAGGTTTAGGCCAAAATGGATGTCAGATGAACTAATGAGGCATATGGCAGAGAAGAAAATGCATGGGATACTTACAAATTAACACATGACACAGAAGCTTATGATAGATACAAGTTGATATGCAACCAAGTTACAAAGGAGGTTAGGCAGGCGAAGGCAGATTACGAGAAATCCTTGGCAAGGGAAGCAAAGAAAAACAGCAAAGAGTTCTTTACTTATGTAAACTCTAGAAGGAAGGGGATGAATCAGATTGGTCCACTTGATATTGATGGGTCAACTGTTGATGATCCTGCTCAGGTAGCTAACAAACTAAATGAATATTTTGCATCGACATTCACACATGAGGAGTTATTCAGCAAGGGGAATGCCAGAGGTGTATTCAACTCTAGCAGTAAGCTAGAGAATCTTGAAATAACTGGGAGTAAAGTGGAGGAGAAACTGTTGAAGATAAACACAAGAAAGGCACCCGGGGTGGATGGGATCTATCCAGTTATATTAAAGGAGGCAGCAAAGGAAGTAAGCAAACCCTTAGCCATAATTATGAGAGCTTCCTTGGACTCAGGGGAGGTACCCATAGACTGGAAATGTGCAAATGTGACCCCAATTCACAAAGGAGGATCAAAGGCTGACACAAGTAATTATAGACCTGTGAGCTTAACTTCTGTTCCAGGAAAATTAATGGAGTCACTGGTTAAAGAAGCACTGCAGGATCATTTAGACAAGACTTCAGTTATAGCTCAGACACAGCATGGTTTTGTTAAGGGGAAGTCTTGCCTGACCAACTTGATTGGATACTATGATGCAGTCACAAAAGAACTGGATGCAGGGAATAACTTTGATATTATATACTTGGATCTTAGAAAGGCTTTTGATACTGTTGCACATGGAAGACTGCTACACAAATTGGAGCAGTGTGACATTGGAGGCAAATTGCTGCTATGGATAAAGGGGTGGTTGAGGGGGAGAAGACAGAGAGTGGTAATTAATGGACCCTGCTCATCGTGGACTAATGTTATTAGTGGAGTCCCTCAGGGCTCAGTGTTGGGTCCATTATTGTTTTCTGTATTTATAAATGATATTGATGATGGTATATCAAGCTTAATGTCCAAGTTTGCAGATGATACAAAGGTTGGCAGGGTTGTCAAGGACACTACTGATACTATGCTGCTGCAACAGGATCTGGAAAGGTTGAGCAGATGGGCTGAGAGGTGGCAAATGAAGTTTAACATTGACAAATGTAAAGTACTACACATGGGAAACAGCAACCCCAGAGCAACGTATCAACTCTGTGGTACTACACTGACAGTGGTAGAGAATGAAAGGGACTTGGGGGTGGTTGTGCAGGCAGATATGAAGTTCTCTGAGCAGTGCAGACGGGCTGCAAGAGTAGCTTATGGAGTATTGTCAATGATATACAGGAATTTTTCCAGCAGGGATAAGGAGGTGATTATTCCATTGTATAAGGCAATGGTCAGGCCATACCTAGAGTACTGTATACAGGTCTGGAGGCCTCATTTCAAGAAGGATGTAGAGCTGCTGGAACGAGTACAGAGAAGGGCAACAAGATTAGTGAATGGAACAAAGGGGTGCTCTTACGAAGAAAGGCTTAAGTTTTGCAAATTACAGTGTCTGGAGACTAGGCAACAGCGAGGTGATCTGATAGAGGTGTATAAAGCCTTGAATGGTTTAAGCATGCTCAATGCTGATGGGATTCTTCCTCTAGCTCAGAAAAATCACCTGAGAGGGCATAAATTCAAATTGAGGAAAGACAGATGTAGGATAGACGTGCGGAAATTTGCCTTTAGCCAGCGGGTGGTTGGTTGGTGGAACAGACTCCCATCCCTTGTGGTGGAGGTTGATAGCCTAAATAAGTTTAAGGCTCAGCTGGACAGGTATTTTGAACGAACAGAGGGGTGAAGTGGAAGTGGGTTTTTTTTTTTTTTTGGCTGATGCTGCATAAGCTTGCTTTCTTGCATCAAATGCCTCTACTAATGCTAATGCTAATCAAGCCCAGTTCTGATGGGACTCTTCTTCTAGCTTAGGCTACACTTATGAGGGGACATAAATTCAAACTGAGGAAGAATAGTTGCAGAATAGATGTGCGGAAGTCCGCCAGCGGATGGTTGATTGCCGGACCAAACTTCCATCTGTAATTGTGGAAATTAACAGGCTAAATAAATTCAAAGAAGAACTAGACAAACTACTGGAGAGAAATGGGAAGGGTCTTTTTTGGCTAATGCTGGAAGATGATGATGGAACAGTGGTAAATGACGTTTTCTTGCATCATTTACCACTACTAATGCTAATTATGACAGTGTTTCACTTTTTGCTGATCCTCCAGATAGCAAATGGTTTAAGTGACAATAATTAGACAAAATACAAAGAATACCGCAATAGTGCTAACAAATCCTCCGAGTAACAACAATTTTGGTCTGTTTTTTTTTTTTTTTGTTGTTTTTTGTATGCTGTTTATTTTATATTTCAGATAACTATTATTCTATACAGTGAAATAATAGCTGCACGAAACTTAGACATTCTCATCTAGCTGTAGTTTTATTCAATAAAATAATAGATAGGGGAAGCTATTATTTCTGGTGCAGCCTGAGCCTCAAGCTGGTCAATCTATTGAATGTAGCCAAACTGGTCAATCCATTGAACCATTCTTGAACTATTTAGAAACGGCCTTAAACTAAGGTAATTAGCTGGGAAGAAAGTGTTAATTCTCTCGGATGCAAATGCATGGTCAACACTATGGAACAGCCCCGTTTCGGACTCTAAAGGCGAGCAGTTAGAGGAAATTATTCAATCAAAGAACTTAACTATTTGGAATATCCCAGGACATCCACCAACATTTGTCCCTGCCTCCGGATAATCCTTTATTGATGTCACGTTGACTAACAGAACGTTTGGTCACTGTGTCAGGGACTGGAGGGTTCATACCTCCTGGACCAGCAATGACCACAATGTTATTGCATTCAACATTGTATCATCTTCAGATCCCCAGATATCATAATTGTAATTATGATTTTCTTCGTTACAAAACACAAAATGCAGATTGGGAGCTCTTTGATTCCAAGTTAAGATAAATTTTCACTGATGACAATGTTGACCGTTTGGGAGAACTGGATTTTAACTGGCAATTGCGAGAGGTAATGAAACTTATTACTGAGGTTTGTGATGGAACTCACCAAAAGAAAAAGCGACGAAGGAATTCTGTCCCGTGGTGGACTCAGGATCTTTCTGCTTTGCGAAGCAACCTAATGAATGCCAGGAGAGAGTATCAACGCGCAAAACGTAATAATAGACTAAATGAGGAGATCGAGCGCTTACAGGAAATTTATAAGGAAACCAGAAGAACATATTTTAATCTTATTTATAAAGAAAAGCGTTTAGCATGGTAACGATTGATAAAAACAACTCTTGATGAAGACCCATGGGGTCTCCCTTACAAACTAGTTGTTGAAAAGATACATCCGGCAGAGATCACATCCGGTAGAGATCTCATCCATATTAAAGTCAAATAATACTGAAACGCTTACATGGTCGGAGACCATGAATGCTATTCTGGACGAAATAATACATCAGGATATTCAGTCTCCAGAAAATATCGAACAGACTGGAAAAAGAATAAACCATTTAACCTACGAAGGATCTTCATTTGAAGAAAATTTCAAGCGTGAGGAGATTGATGAGGCCATTTGCTCCATGAAGGAGGGAAAATGCCCGGGTTTAGATCTCATGGAAGTTTCTGTCTTGAAAAGAATTTGGAAAGTTTGTCGAAAACTGATTGAAAATCTACTTAACACCTGTCTTAAAGAAGGTTCTTTCCCAAATCGTGGAAGCAAGCGAATTTGAAAATATTATTAAAAAATCCTAACAAATCCGTAAACCAGGCGTCATCATACCGGCCTATCGCCCTTCTTCCCGTTCCTGGGAAGGTACTGGAAAGACTTATTGTTGCAAGATTTCTAAATTATTACAATAGAAAAAATTTACACATACCTAATCAATTCGGTTTTACTAAAGGAAAATCTACAGTAGATGCAATTAAACAAACTATGGATTTGGTCTCTACTTCAAGTACTAAATACGTCTTCGGCTTCTTCGTGGACTTCAAAGGGGCCGTTGACACCTTATGGTGGCAGAGTGTCCTGGCGAGATTCCGGGAGGCCGGGGTCTCTGTCCCCATTTACAGGATTATCACTGACTACTTTCAGGACAGATGTCTTGTAGTCTCATCTGGACATTACTCTGTATCGAGACCAGTTACTCGCGGCTGCCCTCAGGGATCCGTTCTCGGCCCTGTTTACTGGAACGTGGTCCTTGATGGGTGGCTGGTTAAAGAACATGAGCGTATTTCTAAACTTGCATATGCAGACGATCTTGTTGTTCTAATGTATGGTAATTCCAGACTTGAATTGGAAGAACCTGGAAATTATGTGTTGCTTGACTTAAATACTTGGTGTGTAACCCACAAACCGGAGATTTCTGTAATGAAAACCAAACAAATGCTCTTTAAAGGCAACCTAAATTTACAGAGACCACCAAACATAAGATTAAACGACCAACCTATTAAAATTGTCCTTACCTATAAATACCTTGGTATAATGATCGAGGATCGGTTTCAGTTCGTAGCCCATGCAAAATATATACTCCAGAAAATAAAAACACTGACTGGAAAATTAATTAGAATTACAAGATGTGCCTGGGGCATTAAGCCTTCTTCATTAAAAATGTATTATGGAAGCATATTTCTACCTATAGTTTGCTATGCAGCAGGTGCATGGGGCACTAGTATTTGTAAATGTCTTGTAAAAAAAGTATTTTGTGCAAGCTCAACGGTTCTTTTTATTAGCGACATCAAGGGCATGTCATACAATTTCGACATCAGCTCTCCAGGTACTAACAGGCAAACTGCCCATTCAGTTTGAAATAATATTTAACTACCTACAGTATTATAGGCGGAAGGGTCTACCTGCTGTTATTGACCACTACACACTTAATCTAGAGTTACCATTTAAGAAAGATGTGCAGAGAATTAGGAATCAGTTCCTTGTAGATCGGCAGGAGGAATGGTCTAATAATACTAAGGGTAGAATAATTAATAAATTCATGCCTAGGGTGATAGAATTAAGTAAATCAAATATGCCTTGGTTTAATCCAAGCTTAAATTTAACGTTCTTGATTTCAGGCCATGGAAGTCTGAATTTTAAATTGCATACTTTTGGCCTTGCTGCTTCTCCACTATGTGATTTCGGAGAGCCTGAAACAGTGCAGCATTTAATTTTTGAATGTAACCGTTACTTAGATTATAGAAGGGACTTACAAATATTGACAAATATATACGAGGAGAATGATTTATCTAGATTTCTTGACAGTAAAGAAAATTACCTTGCTTTGGCGGAATTCGCTGATAAGATCTTTAGGCGAAGGAAAAGACAATGGAACTAATCCTTAGCAAAAACAATTGTGTCCCTTGAGAACAACATGATGTTCTCCATTATGTTTATACTGAGCACAGAGCTTGTGCTTGGTATTTCGATTCATCAAAAGACTTGGGAAAAATTGTGTATAAAAAAAAAATTGAGACTATCTCAATTAGAAAGTAATGATAAAGCTTTCATTGCTGAGGTTTGCAGCAATTTTGAAATTTGCTTAATTATAGACAAGACTGGATCGAGTCAATTAAAGATTGGTGATAAAATATACATTGAACTTATGAAAATGCTAAAATGAGTACCTTGTGTGCTCATGCAGTTGGCCTTTTTTAAATGGTTGTTCTTGTGTTCTGGGTGGCTCTGGACATAATTTACTTGAACTGACTTCCCACACTGGATGATGACAGATCTTGGAAAGAAAATTTTGCCTTGCAACTTCATATTGCTGAAATCTCAGATTGGTTGTAGTATTTTGGGTATAGTCTTGTTATTATTTTCTTGTTGTGAGATCAGGATTTCTGACTTGCTAAATTAAAATACAAATCACTGTGAAATTTTGTAAAATACAAATCACTGTGATCAAATTTCAATCGAGTTGACCTGTAGTGATGGGGATAAAGAGGTTATTCGATTATCACAAGACAGTGATTTCTGGTTTAAAGTAGTTGTTGCTGCGTGTTCAGTATAATAATTGGATGTTTTCAATTGCGTAAATTGCTTTCTTACTGGCTGGGGAAATCCCCATTAGCTAGTACCTTAACCTCTTGTCTTTTCTTCACTACATGGTCTTGTGTTAATAATAATATCAAGAGTTTTAATCATAATATCAAGAGTTTTAATGTTAACAGTTTAACCAACTCAATTGAAAATTATGTCTTGGTATCTGATTGTTGCAGCTGTGACACGTTAATTTTCTTGGTACTGCTGCCAGGTAGACAGTTATTGTTCTACAAGATTAATCTAAAAGATTAATTTCTTAGTTTAAAAAATTGATTGTCTTTTCCACTAATAATTTTAGTGGAAAAGTATGTTTTTTCCGGGGATGCCTATTTCTCTCGTCCCCTTGCTTTCTATCCACTTTCCTCTCCCTCCATTTTCCTTTCTTTAAATATCTTGGGGCTCCCAGGCTTTTGCTGCGTTACTTGTTATTACTGGAATTTATAGATTCGCCATTATTACTGCGTGATAGTGGCGAATCTATAAATTCCACCCCGAGCCAAAAGCTATTACAAAACACTAAAAATATAACAAATTCATTGCTTTTGTAAGTTCATCATTGAATTCCCTACTTGGAATGGTTGGTATAGTCCTCTCCGAAATGAGGACAACTGGCAGAGAATTTTCTTCAGAGTGAGTACACTTCCTGAATAGAGTGACCCGCAAGATCTCCACATCTGAATGCATCTAGTACGTACGCCATACTAAAGGATGGATTTATACCAAGACGCATTAGTGTGCTTGTGCCAGGGTCCCAATGTACCGGAGAGTCCGCTTGGAACGTTGCAATTACTCTTGGTCTAGACTCTAGAGTGTTCCCTCCCCAACAATCTTATTTTTGGAGCCTTTAAAAATATATGCATCATGCACTCAGACTACCGAAACTGGCATGTTTGTTGCTGCTGTAGGATTTTTGGCTCATTAAGGAATTAGATCATATTGCGCCGTATATATTACGTGTTTGGTCGATTTGCCTGTTTTCTGGATGAAACCCCCCAGTTTCTGAGAGAAAAACCATGCAACCCTCGAGTGAGACCGACTAACTCAGCCACGTTAAAAAAAAAAAAAAATAGGCCATAAAAATTCCACTTTTTATGGGGGGTTCGAACCCGGATTTTTCCACCCAGTGTGCAGAGAATGGTAATTGCTGTACATGCACCGTGCTTACCGCGAGGACACAAATCTGGCATTTATCATGCTCTGGAAAGACAAATCTAGAGTCGTAAATCAAGACATTAAAAGGTTACACAAGTTCAGCACATCCTATCTAGAAGTGTCTGAGTTCAACTTCAACTAGGGCCTGTTCTTCTCTCATTAATATCATGAGAGCGGGGTAAGGAGGAATTTTTATGGACCCTTTTCATAACGTAGCTGAGTAAGTTTGTCTCAGGCAAGGGTAGCATGGTTCTTTGTCCACGCCCTGGCTACCAAGATTTTTTTTTTCAGCAACCCGACCACAGAACACACGTAATTAACAGACATAATATATGGTACAATGGCCTAAGTTGCTGATACGCCTGAAAAACCCTAATAACCAACTAGGAGATCGTCATACCCTTTACCGTATTCTTTTTAAACTTATGTCCGGGATAGTTAATGGTCCTGACCTGATATTATTCGGCACTCGAAAACAGCAGAAACCCTCAGGAAGATGGGTGGGTACTGCTTCACCCATCCCTCAAAAACTCGATTGGACTCGTGAGACTATTTCCATCCGATATTTCAGATCTGTAATAGTTTAAGGATTAATCCGGAGACATTCTGCAAAGACAAGGGATATAAAAGATTAAAAAAAAGTCAATAATTGTATCTATGTTCTCAAATACAAGCCTCTAAAAGACTTTAGTCATGTAAGGTTGTCGCATACTTTTCAGAATATATTGTGTGTTACATTGACATATTTATAAATTTTATTATTTCAGTTGTAAGAATTTGACAAACACCAAATTGCAAGGATAATATTCTGAAAAGGATAGAGAAATTTCTAATAAACTGCAACATTTATTAAAAAAAAAAAAGTCCAATATCAATAACAAGTATCCTTATTTATAGGGATTTTACCCCTTCTGCTTTCGGCCGCCCACTCTCTGAAAAACTTAATTATGATTCATTTACCTCTAAAATAATTCCTTAACTTATATTAAACCAGAAGTGGTAAATAGAATTATTTATTTTTTTTTTTTTTAAGCTCTCAGCTTCAAAGCGAAGAATGTTTTATTATAACGACATCTTTGTAAATCAATGCTCTGTAATGTATACAACCGGGTACTGGTTTTATAATCCCATAAATGGATTCATAAAAGTTAATGACTTTATACAGGAGCAATAAGAGGAAGTTCATAGCATGAGACCACTGTGAATGTTCATTTAAGCAGATCTAAATATCTTATGTTATACCATTACACGAAAACAATTTTCTAGTTGTGCAATGCCATGGCCTGAGAGAAATATTTTTATTGGTCACGAAATAAGACCTTGCCACTTTCAACTTGTTTTCCCGAAGATATAATCTATATCAGATATCTTCAACTGAATTTAATTTTTATACCTCACCCGATCTTTGATTTGATAATAGTACAAACTTTTTAGCTGGCGTAAAAGGTCAGGGCCTTCTAATGGTATCTGGCACCCGGATGCAAGTGTGTCTTTAAAAAATAAGTCGAAAAATCCTAGAGACTTTTATGCAAGACTTAAAAGTATTTAAAATTTTAAATCTAAAAATTTAATTTTTTAAAAAAATTTAATTATATTTTACTATTATAAATTATTTTTATTATTATTTTAATTAATTTTTAAATTTTTATTTTAAAAACATTATTAAATTATTATTTTAAAAGTATTATTAAAATTGTTATTTAAAATGATTATTTTAAAATTATTTTTATTATTTTAAATTATATTAAATAAAATTAAAATTTTAAAAGATTTTAAAACTATGCAAGACAAAAAGCTTTCAAACAAGAACCGGTCAAGTAGTACAAATTGTTAACAATTATAAGACATGGCCAAACATGGAGGTATTCAGACCTTTTTTGAAATTTTAAATTTGGATGATACAAATGAAATTTCGGATAACATGGAAACTGAAAAATAAAACAGACGTTTGTACTTAGTTTAGTTATTTTATTATTTATTATTTTTTAATTAGTTTATTCATTTAGTTACTTATTTTATTTTATTATTTATTTTTAATTAATTTATTTAGCTATTTATTTTAATTAATTTATTTGTATATTTTAAATATACAAATTAATTTGTATATTTGTATTTGTATTAAAATTATTTGTATATTTTATTTGTATATTTTAATTAATTAATTTATTTATTTAATTTTATTTTTATTATTAGAAGTGCAGTATATATTTTTTTAACGTTTTTTTTTAATATTACGCACGCACGCACACACACACATATATATATATACAGAGAGGAATGGGATCTAACACGCAGAAAAATTGAGTAGGGGTGCCACAAAATAAAATAGGATCTAGCTTAACAGCCCCAAGCAAACCGGTGTCTACAATACCCCTCCCCCTGAAAACATCAACTTAATTCTTTTGTGCAAGGATTAATGAGGAAACGAAGAAAATAGATGGGTTTAACACATAAAGTGTCCAGTAATAGTAATTAGGATATGTACTACAGGGATCCTCATTATCTGAGGATAATTGGCTCCAGAATATTCCACTTACAACGGGGACCAATTATCGTAATGTTTATTATTTAAATAAAACTAAATGCAACTAGGCATACTATTTTAAGAGTTTAAGATTCTATATCTATATAATATCGGTGTACACACACACCATAGACAATTCTTAAAGAAAACTATGATAGTAATGCAAAAAGAATCATTTCATCTATATCTCATGTTGTGTACATCCTTCACAACGAGTTGCCCACGTATTGCACTACCTCAAATAAGTAACGCTTCACTAATAGAGAAGACTATTGTTCTCTGTGGGCGCCACCACCCAGACGGCACCGTTTCAAAGCTAGTTGGCTTTTCATCGGTGAGTGGGCAGGTACCATGGTATTGCAAGCGAAGCGTTACTTATTCGAGGTAGTGGAATACATGGGTACTCGTTGTGAATGACGAGTAGATATGATGTATCTACACCGATATTATAGTAATGTTTATTATGTACTTGTACATAGTACAAAATGGACGAAGGAACTGAAAAATTAGAAAATTATTTTATTAGACATTTGTTATTATAATATGTTATGCAATGTAAGGTTAAGTAAAGTTTATTGAAGTTAAACTATTTTTCAGTTGTACGAATTAAGAACGAATCCAGAGGGTTTTTTTTTTTTGTCGTTTTTTCGGATAAAATTGTGTCGTTAGCATTTAGTTATGTATATGTGTTAATAAACTCCATGCCATGCTTAGACTTTTACACATTGCGTTCAAACATCTTTTAAGTGGACTTTTTTTCCCGTGGATTTTTATAAAAAGTGTAATCTAGGGAAACATTGCGACACCTAATAAACTAGCAGAATAAGAAAAGAAATTAATATAATTGTGAAAAACTATCAGTTCCACTGCAAACAGCTAATTCTCGAGAAAAAGGAAAAATTAATCTAACACTGAGATTGGCATAAAGATTTTCATTCATACTGATACATTACATGACAAGCTAATCTGTTAATCTGATAAATAAAATCTGCAAACTCACTTTGCACTATAACCTTAACATAAATACCATCAGGGCCCTTCAGAGAATTCTATTACTATTGAAGTAATTCTAAGTGGTCTACAGCCGTTATACTCCGACTACAGATAAGATAACGCCTTCGCTCTCTATATATCTCGTTTTATTTTCATTCCATTATCTTTTTTTGGAAAAAAGGCATAAAACATAATCTATAATCTCGAGCATTCCAATTTTTATTATAAATAATGTTATTTCTGCTAAATCAGTTTATTATTACTGTAAAATAGAGACTTTCAATGTCTAGGTGTTCCAGAACATTTTCGTATAAAGTACGTGTAGCGATATCAACGTGCAAAAATAAATAAATAAAATAATTACACACACACACACTGAACTCCTGCTTTCGATGGGATAAACGCCAAAAAGCACTATAAAGTGGACTCCACCTCACAGGGTTGAAACTAGAAGAAAATAGCGCAGAGTGCTAGTTAAAATCAACAGAACGCGTAGAAAACGTGGTGTAACTCGTGCAGCTTGCGATGAAGCGGGACAAAATTTGGTTTGGTGGTGTACCATAGAATAAAGATGAAACGAGGAGACAAAGAGAAACTTCGGACAGGTATGAGGGACATTTATGGGAGTTGTATAGGAATTGCCAAAAAGATCATATTGCAGAAGTCGATACAAGATGCTCGAAAATATGATCACATGACATCAGTACGGCGTACTGATGTCATGTGATCCACATGATCACATGAGGGGACACATGACATCGTACTGATGTCATGTGTCCCCTCCAACGACTAAACAGGCCTGACAAGCGGTGAACCATGCTCGATACAAGGCTGTCTATAAGATTCTGTGGCAACAAATCCCATTCTTCCACCTTAGCTTTCCAAGTGACCGAAGAGTTGGCCGTCGGCGTGCAATGCAACGCCGAACCCACACTTGTTAGATCGAATTTAGGTCGTTATATCGTACTTAGACCTTGCTGGCTACGGCAGTCATTGGATGTCTTCAGTTTCAAGATACAGTATTCCTTGAGCTCTATCTGCAGTGGCGTTTCCGTGCATGAAACGAAAATCTGAGCTGACTGTACCCCTAAAAAGTCATACATAGGATTCGAGGATCTTTTTTCGACCCTCTGCGCAGTTACGGTACCCCTGTCAAAAACATGAAAAGAGATGCGGCTATTTGATCATTATTTCGCACCACATGAGAACACCTCCTCCAACGTAAGTGTTCCTTTTTCTGATGTTGGAGGATGGTACCGCATTCATCGTTGTCCCAAATGAAATAACAACTAGAATCTGTTCATAGGCTAAAACGAGAGTCATCAGAGAACGGAACTGTACCCCAGTTTTCAGTGCTCCAAGTCACATGTTCACAGCACCAGTTTCGACGAGCTCTACGGTGGTTTGGGGTTAATGGGATATAAACCGGTTTCCTTGCGTACAGTCCACTTGAATTGAACCTTCTTGACACAGTCCTGTTGGCAATGTTTTCGCCTGTGACCGGATCAGCCTCATGAGACAGTTGATGACAGGACATCGTAGAGTTCCATCTTCTTGCTGTTAGAGACAAATAACGATCTGTTCTGGTTGACATAGCCCTCGGACAACCTTTGTGTGTGTGTGTGTGTGTGTGTGTGTGTGTGTGTGTGTGTGTGTGTGTGTGTGTGTGTGTGTGTGTGTGTGTGTGTGTGTGGGCGGCTCCTAGAACAAGAGCTCATTTCTGCCTCGTTGTTTTCACAGACTCTGTCAAGGTAAATCCAGTGTGTGTCGTGTAAAAAAAATTCAACCCGGATAGGAATATCCCATGCTGGATGAAGATAGATGAAAAGGAGCGCGAGAGAGGGAGAAAAAAAAAACAACTTAGCAAGTTCTTCTTGTAATGGTTCCTGTCTCCTGAAACTGCTTCCATAGTGTCGAGACGACACATTAAGCCAACTTGCCACCTCCGCCTGTGACTGCCGGCTTCAAGTCGTCCAACGGCCTGTCATCTCAAAGAATCATCTAAATTCTAAACGACGATGACTTGCCATCCTGAGTACTGGAGATGTGGCTAGCCCACTGATCAAGCCGAAAAACGAGAATGAAGTGATTTGCTCTCAACCCTTGTTTTTATAGGCATGAATAATTTACATAATATATGGCTCTCTAAGATGGTAGATATCGATATCTATTGGATGCCTGTTATAGTAGAACCCGGATAAGTTTTCCATGGGACTGGAGGATTAGAGCTTCTTAGGAGGGGGAAAACTTCTTAGAAGGCAAAACTACCTCAGGGTATGAAATATTAACTACACAAATAAAACTGAAAAGATGCACATACATAAGTTAAAGATGATTTAAGTACTACAGTAAACTCTCGCTAATCCGGGGTAATTGGGGAAAGAGGTCATCCGGATTAGTGAAGCAAAAAATAGCCTTAAAAGACAAAAAAACTTAGTGCTGCTGAAAATAAATAAAAATATATCACTGTAAAGCCTTTTAAATAAAGCTATAAAAAAGACAATACATTTAATCATCGATAGTTGGATAAATGTATTGTCTTTTGTCTTTTTATTCATTTATCAGGTGGCGCTGGCGTCCCACGCCAACGCCACTTGATCGTTTTGTGAATACCACAACACTTTTGACTTTTTTGATACCTGTCTACTTGATACACTGCTTTTATCCCTCCCCACATCGACTTTTAAAGCAAAAATATTTATTAGATTTTTTTTTTTGTTTTTTTTAATACAATTTTAATAATACCAAAATTGCTGAAGAATTTGGTAATTTTTTAATACCAAATTCTTCAGAATTTTTTTTTTTTTTTCCAGGAACATCATTTTTAAGTTGTTCTATCACTTTGAAAGTAAGGCGTTTTCTTTTTATTCCACTTTTCATTTCTTTAGAACCAATAATTATATAAAATATGTAAATTTATATATATATACGTATAAAGAAGTACGCAAATATGTTGTTCAGTATCGTTGTTGAATCTGAGACTTAGATTCAACAACGATAGTGAACAACACCCAAGACGTATGTTCCGTCCCTCTCTGCGCAGTCAATGAGCGCGCAATTACTCATCTGCCTTCCTAAATCCCGTGTGTCTTTCAAAGTACTCTACTCAACTGTGAACAGAATTTTCATATTTCGATCCGGATTAGCGAGGGCTTACTGTATTTCAGAAGTTATAAATATTTGACTCTACCTATGGGAAACATTTTTAAACTGAGACTTTCTAATTGCTTAATATTTTGTTCATTAAACTCATTACCAAGTTGGAAGAATGAGATCCTTTGGAGTTTGAACATACCTTAAAAGGTCACAATTACAATAAGACACAGCAACAATCCACCAAGTAATTCAAAACTGTTCACAACCATCAGAACTTCACGTGGTCTACGCTATCCAATTATGGATTCTCGGCAGATACCACCTTGGGTGGTAGTATCCGCCAAGAATAAGTAATATTAGTCTTTTCCACTGGCGAAGGGTTGCTTACGAAATCATCTCTTCAGTATCACATTTAAAAAGTAGCACGGATCACGTACCATCTTGGTCCTCTGGGTAGCACATTTCGTATAATCACCATCCTCCCCTCCCCCACAGACTGGAAAAGACCTGAGTTCGAATCCCATCAATGACGTGAGGAATTTTTATGGGCTTTTCATAACGTGGCTAAGTTAGTCGGTCTCAGGCGAGGGTAACATGGTTTTTCTCCAGGTAACTCGAGATTTCGTCTATCAAACAGCAAATCCACCACAGATCACACGAAATTTACAGACATTATATACTGCGCAATATGGAAAAAGTTGCTGATGCCTCTAAAAACAGTACAAAAAAGTACCAACTTGTCAATGTTTCAGGTATGAGTTTTAGGCAACGAATTATCCATGAACAACCTTTGCCTAAATTTTGTTCACTTGCTACACACTTGCATTCACTTTTACCAAAAATTTATTCAAAACATAAATGACTGCTGAAAAGATAGCGAAAATGTTCAAAGTGAATTTGCCGACTTTTCTTCAAAGACGGCATATGTCGGAGTTAATACAGCAATACACAGCGATGATAGGTTGTATAAACATGGAGAGAAGAGAAATTGTAAAACTGTTTTGTTTTCTTCATAGAGTAAAGACTGCCCGCATCTTCTTAACTTTCAGGTTTATCTGTAAGAAGATGTTACGAAATTGCAAATCATTCAACGTTGTATTATCTAGCCAAAGTATCCGTCTGTCTGTATCTTTTTGAACTGTTGACCCACTTGGAAATGTTTATTTGGAAATTAATTATTTATTATATCCAAGAAAAGCTGTGCTGATTGCGGCAGGTGGCAGTTTACACGGTCGCCATTTCTTCGAAACACATGTGAAGTAAGTAGAAAACTAATAATTTTTGTGTTTGGAAATTCCTGGGTAGGCGAATAAAAACAATTTATTACGAGAAACTGGAGCTTTATTTAATGAAAGTCTGACACGTTGAATATGTCAGTACTTTTGTGTTTTTTTACCAATATACAGGTTGATTCAAAAATTAAATTACAAAATTATAGGGATATTTCTACGTATCAAAACAAAGTTCTCACGAACTTTACCGTCTGATTTTGAATGGTTGTCGAAGTTGTCAAAAATGGCTATGGAGTTTTGAAAGACTAAAATTAATAACAAATAAGATACGCATAATGTAAATGTTTATTCATGCTAGGTACATACTTGATTGCGTAATGGTTTTTGTTTTACGGATTTATTAGGGAGACGGCAAGTATATCCATAGTGCGCCATTGCGTAATGGGGTGAGAGAAACCATTTAAGGAAGGGAGAGGGGATAAAGCTTCAAACCCAGGTCTCAATTTTTTTATACAGTTGAACCTTTGAAATTCGGCAGCCTCGGGATCTAACTCTTGTCGGATATTGCACAGCCTTCAAACAAATTGACAAAAGATTTATCTGGCAGATTTTAAAGTGCAATATCGTGTTAGATAACCTCAGTTTTTCATCTAGCTGTTGCTTTCTTCGATAAAATAGCTAGACGAAAGCACTTTTCACACGTAGTCATTTTGTGATTTCGTGAGGATTTTGCAATAAATCATGAATAAAATCGTTAATCGTATTTAGCAGTGATGGCCTTGAACCACGAGCCCACTCAAAAGTGCCACTGCATTCTCGCCCGGCGATGTGGCCTAAAGGAAACAGTAGTTTGTCCACATAGCAGATGGTTTCATTTAAATATAAGAAACAATTCATTTATCAGTGGCACCTTGTTTGAAACTAGTGCAATATCTGGTCAACTCGCTGTAAAAGAAAAGTTTGTTCTGCTGAACCTTGACCTTTAAGCTGGCTACCCGATTGACTTTAATAATAGCTGACCAGTTTAATGCAAAAATTTAATCTGCAATTTATAAAAATATGCAAATAGATGAACCGGCATCAAAGAGGAAGAAGAAAAAAATATATATATACACAATATATGTATATGATATGTGGTTTTTCCGTATGCTATATATTTTATTACATATGCTTTTTATGCAATAAAAATAATAAAAAGACATAACTATAAGGGACGGAGCTTTTTTAAAAAAAAATTAACTATACGAAGTTAACGCTTCGAAATTATAAAATAGATAATACTATTTGATCATATTTTAATTCAGATAATAATATTTTTATATGTAAATATTACTTACATCAAATATATGGGGGTAATTGTGCAGTCAGGTATGAAAAGTCCTCTGAACAGTGCAGACCGGCTGCCTGGAGAACTCATGGGTTTTGTCAATGATTTGACTAGCAGGGATAAGGAGGTGGTTATCCCATTGTATAAGGCAATGGTTAGACCACGTATTGAGTACTGCATACAGATCTGGAGGCTTCATTTTAGGAAGGATGTGGAGCTGCTGGAACGAGTACAGAGAAGGGCAACGAGGCCTGACGTAGCCGAGTGGTCAAGAACGCGCTCTTTGAGTGGACGGGGAATGCAAGCCCGTGACTGCTAAATACGATTAATGTTTGTATTGATGATTATTGTAAACTCTACTGATCTGGTGGTCGTGCCGGAGTATAAACAAGAACATTGGTGAGCTAAACAAAGCGGTGCTCTTATCAAGAAAGGCGTCTATACTGCAAATTGTAGCGTCCGGAGACCAGGTGATCTGATTGAGGTGTTTAAGACTGAATGGATTGGTCAAGCTCAATGTTGATGGGATTCTTCCTCTTGCTCAGACCACACACACACAATTGAGGGAGCACAAATTCAAATTGAGGAAGGACGGTTGTAGAATAGTTGTGCTGAAGTTTGCCTTTAGACAGGGAGTTGTTGATTGCTGGAGAAACTTCCATGAGTTGCTCTAGTGTTACACTACCCTGAAACAAACTACATCGCTATTCTTCCTCTTGCTCAGACCACACACACAATTGAGGGAGCACAAATTCAAATTGAGGAAGGACGGTTGTAGAATAGTTGTGCTGAAGTTTGCCTTTAGACAGGGAGTTGTTGACTGCTGGAGAAACTTCTATGAGTTGCTCTAGTGTTACACTACCCTGAAACAAACTACATCGCTAAAAGATTAAGTCCATCATCAGGTAGCAGCGATCTCTTTTAAGTAACTGTCAGATAAACCTTTTGGTTGATTTGATAAAAAAATAGTGCAATACCATGGAAACTCGTTTTGAAGGCAATGTTTGTTCTGTTAAAGCCACACATTTTTTTCCATTCTGATATATCTTCCTTGGCTTTTTTTTTTTTTTTTTTTTTTTTTTTTGTTGAAAAACTAACAATAAACTAAATAAAATTTCTGTTTAGGGAGAATAAAATAAGGAGAATGCAAGAAATAGCACCATATTTAGCAGCCACTGTAAAATAAAACTAAAAAAAAAAAAAAAGACTGCGATCACAGCGCATTGCCCTGGTATTGCACTACTTTCAAATAAATGGTATCGACAAGTCTCTCATTTACTTAAAAGATGCCCCCCCCCACTTTCAGAAAGTACTGGTTACTGTCATATAGACGATTTCTTTTAACTAAAAGAAGGAACCTTTTGGCGATGGCACGGTTTCAAAGTACTGCAATACTAAGGCAACTCGTTGTGAAGGTAAAGTTCGTTCCACTGTGAGCTGGAACTGGGCAGTTTAAATCTTTCTGGATGCAGACACATATGCAGGACAAAACATCGCCGAAATAAGGTTACAGTTAACGTGCTGTGGTTAATTTTATTTAATCAATAAATATCTTACCTTTTTTTTTTTTTAATCTCTGATTTATAAGTACACGGTCGAAGTGAGAGGTCGTTTAGGCACTTCAGTTCACAACTTGGTAATTGTCCAATGGAGCCTTTATTTTATGGCTATTCCCAACCTTGTGTTGTTTGGCATTACAAGAATGCAAAATGGAATGACCTGCGAGATTTCTTTTCTTCTTTTCCTTGGTCGGATTACTGTTTCAAAACTTCTGATGTCAACGTTTGCTCAGATCGTGTCAGTGAAATTATTCTTGCAGGAATGGAATCCTTTATCCCACACTCCACTTTAAAATCTCGTCCTTTATCTAAACCTTGGTTTTCCAATAAATGTGCTAAGGCTGTTCAAGAGAAGAATGTTGCATATCGTAATTGGCTTGTTTCTAATTCTTCAGTTTCATTTTCTGCCTACACCAAAGCTCGCAACAATTGCAAAGCAGTCATTAATCAGTCCAAACTAGAGTTTGAACAGGCTAAGAGTAGAAAACTTCCTTCTTGCCCTAATGGTGGCCGAGCATTCTGGTCTCTTGCCAAAGCTATTGGCCGCAACTATTGCCCATCTCTGCTCCCACCTCTGTCAAAACCAGATGGTTCTGTTGTCATTTCAGCCAAGGATAAAACAGACCTGCTAGCATCCCATTTTTCTTCCAACTCATGTATTAATGATCTTGGTAAAACACCTCCCACCATTTCCAACACGCTCCATTCAATGCCTCCTGTGGTCTTCCGTCAAAAGGATGTCAGAAAGATTTTGACAAATCTTGATGCTAAGAAAGCTCCAGGTCCCGATGGTATTTCTCCACTTGTTCTCAAAATCTGTGCTCCTGAACTTTGCCGCCTTTTTTCACTTTCTTATTCCAAAGGTGTTTTTCCTTCTGCTTGGAAATTTGCTCATATCCAGCCAGTTCCTAAAAAGGGTGACAAATCCCTCCAACCCAATTATCGTCCCATTGCACTTCAACTCTTTCTAAAATAATGGAGAAATCCATTAACCGTCAACTCTTAAACTACCTAGAAACCTTCCGTCTGATCAACGATCGCCAGTATGGATTCCGTCAGTGTCGATCCACTGGTGATATCCTGGCTTATGTTACCCATTTATGGATTAATTCAATGGAAAGGTTTGGTGAAACACAAGTAGTTGCTCTTGATATCTCAAAGGCTTTCGATCGTATTTGGCAAAGGTCTTCTAAACAAACTTTCATCCATCTGTTTTTTGTAATTGGTTATCCAGTTTTCTCTCTGATCGCTCACTGAGGGTGATGGTAGATGGCTCTCTGTCTTCTAACTTCTCCACTAATGCTGGTGTTCCCCAAGGTTCAGTTCTTTCATCTTTGAATATTAATGACCTTCTTCCATTGACTGGAAATCCAACCCATAGTTTTGCCGATGATAGCACATTGCATTCCACTTTCAATTTTTAGAAACCTTGCCCTGCTCAATCAGTTTCAACTTCTCGAAAATCTGCTACCAATTCCTTAAATGCGGATATTCAGGTAATTCTCCAGTGGGGCAAAGACAACTTAGTTGATTTCAATCCTTCTAAAACTCAGTCTTGTCTTATATCTCGCAAAAAGGATTCTTCTGCTCCTCTGCTTATCTTTGGTGACACTCGGATTTCTAGGCAAAATGATATATCTCTTTTGGGGATTACCCTGACTTCTAATCTTTCTTGGCACAAGCACATCACAAATATTGCTTCCTCTGCATCTAAAAAACTTGGTTTTCTCTTTCGCTCTCGGCGTTACTTTTCTTCCAAACAGCTGTTCACTCTGTACAAATCGCAAATCCGCTCTAACAATATTCTACCATGGAACATTGTTCCCACATCTCGTGTGGTGCTCCAAAACCTCTCAGCCTTCTTGATTCCATTCAGAAGACGGCAGTTAGGTTAATTAATGATTCATCTCTAACAGAGTCTCTCCACTCGCTGTCTCATAGACGTACTGTTTCTGCTACATGCCTCTTCTACAGATATTTCCATGGGCACTGTTCTTCTGAATTGGCTTCTATAATTCTTGCTCTCTCTTTCAAAACAGTCCTAACACGTGCAGCCGCTAGCCAACATCCATTTACTGTCCAACTTCAAACTCACAGAACCAACTTTTCATCTTCCTCGTTTATTCATTCAACTGCCATTTTCTGGAACAACCTTCCTTCGTACGTATTTCCTGAAAATTAGTCTACAGAAGTTCAAGTCCAATATCAACAAATATCTCTTTCATCTTCTCAACCTCCAACCCAAGGACGGTACTAAGTACTATAGGTTCTAATACCTCTCGTGTTTGGGGTTTACATAAAAAAAAAAAATAAAAAAAAAATATATATATATATGTATATATTTCTATCAAAAGAATGGGGATATAATTAGAAAAAAAAAAAAAAAAGATCACCTACATCGGATTTGTTCACGTATACGGAAAGCAATAGAAGCACGAAATTATTTTATTCATTGCACTACTGGTTCAGCTATTCTTGTTACTTATAATATCCCGATTTGCAATATTATTAATCATTTGTGAAGTCATCAATTACTTAATTTCATATTTTAAAATTTCAGTTCATTAAATTCTGGTTAATAACATGAACTAGATTTCTGGCTCAGACCTTTCGAATGATGTATGATTTCTCTTTGAAGACTGCAAAACTCGAAGCCAGTGTAGATTCAAAAATGGTTTTCATGATGTATAATAGATTGCGGAGATAATAAAATTCTGACGAACTTCGTATTTCCTTGATATTTCCTTCGGACTTCCTTAAGAACGAAGCCTCTAATCCCATTGCTCTTAAACTTTCGAATGATAGTTGTTTTTTTTTTGTTTTTTTTTTTCTGCTGCTGCTGCAAAAAAAACTTTTTGCAGCAGCTGCCAATTTACAGTTATAACCTTCATTTCTTCGAAACACAGGTGTGCAATAAGTAGAAGACAGCATTTTTTTTTGTGTTTGGATTTCCGCTAAGATCCTGCACACAGCAGAATCTTAGCACTATTCTTTGGTTCAACAAAGATCGCGGGGAGTCCATTCGTGAATCCTGCGGGGACTTAGGGTGTCGATCACTCAGTTCAAAAATTTTGAATCATTTAAACATATCCAGTAACTTTTGTGACCTTATATATAAACCGCCCTCCATGCAGGGCCGTAAAAGAGGGAGTATGGATCGGTTGCGACACGCCCAAGCCCTAATACACGGGGTGGGGCACAAGCTTTTCATGGTTATAACATCATTCAAGAAAAGAAAGAGGTAGCCGAAAATGCAACCCAGTCCCCAGATACGATTCACCGTGCGACTTATAGTTGATCTTAAGCCGGAAAAATCTTTTAAAAATCTGATTTGTTTATAAAATCTGTAGAAATAACTATACGAAATATATGGAAAACAGGGGCGGTCCACGAGTTTCTAAAAGGGGAGACATGCAATGCAGTGTTTCGAAGAATCGTTCTTACCGGAAGTTACTTGGATTAACCTTTAATCTTCACGTAGCAGTAAAATTATCTGCATAATTTTTAGCTATTTTAGCCGGGTACCTCCTTTAACCCCCTACCCAGAACCACCTCTGATGGCAAATGTCTTTTCATAATGGTACAAAATTGAAAGAAAATTCGAAGCTTTTCAAAATTTTATTCCAACAGTCACCGATTGTAATCTGGAAACTATCTACTGTACTCCATTTTAGTGTGGACCAAACTAAAATGGGGAGTCCACACTGAACTTTGCATTGGGCCCACTTTTACTAGTTACTACACCGATGACTGGTTTGGTTGTTTGAAGAGCAAGATAACACTCGTTCGTGAATTTCGGGAAGGGTGCAGAATTTGTAGTTTCTCCCTCAAGAAAACTTGAAAACTCAGAGGCGGATTTAACGGCGGGCGCACCGGTCGCGCGCCCTGGGCCCCGACTTCTGAAGGGCCCACGCAAAACTCCAACAAATTAGTTGAACATATTAGTTCAAAACTTTGTGATTATTATTATGCTATTATTAATTATATTATACATATATTATATTCAAATTTTATTGGAAATAAAACATTAATAGTACATAATATTTTTTATTTATTTAAAAAAATGGTTAACATGTATTTTTATTTTCCCTGTCTCTCTCTTTTTTTTAAGGAGCCCAATATTTTCTTCTGCTCCCTGGGCCTCAACCGACCTTAATCCACTCCTGTGAAAACTGTTACCTGCTCAACTTTCTGCTGATAGCGGTTGCCCAAATTTCGATCCAAAACAATGACAATTATTTAGTATATTCGGTTGGCATTTTAGTAAGATATAGATTTAAAATTTCAAACCATTCGTCTAATTTAGAGACTCAATAAACCATTAAAAGTTTCCTAAATCGCAAATTAGATATCAACCGGTGAAATACCACCACTTTGCTTATTGGAGGCTTGAAGTGGTGAAACCCACGTTTAGTCTCTAGAGCAAACTTTCCGGCATCCCCCCATACTTTTCCTTCAACCCATGCACGGTACTAAGTACTATAGGTTTTGATACCTTTCGTGTTTGGGGTTTTCATAAAAAAAAAAAAAAAACAAACTTTGATCCACCACCGAACAGCACAAAAAAAAAAAAGATCTCAGCGTCCTCACAGGAATCGGGTATAGTAAGGGCTGTTGCAGTTGTTGGCATCATTCCCACCTCGTAAACCGATTGGCTGTTCCTCCCATGTTCCGAAAACAAGGATATATTTTATTAATATTTTCAGTGTGAATTTTCATGCATTTAAATTGCAAGCCCCAAATTTCAAAGGATAGAATAACTATTCTTTTTATATAACATTACTGTAGTGTTTGTGCAAGTGAATTCAACAACATGCTGCCAACTATATTATTCTGAGTAATTTTGCTACGAAATTTTAAAGATTTTTATTCAATACTCCTCATCCGTAATAATTAGATAAATTTGCTGGAATGAAATTGTTTTTATTGCAAATTCTTACTACCTACTCTTTCATCGAATCTGGCCAAACATTAATTGCGACATTGCTGCCTAACGTGTTTTTTTTCCTTGGCACTGTGCCACCGAAGTTTGTCCTTTGAACGTTAGTTTTTCTGTAAGGTCAATGTTGTAAAAACATTGCAAAGGAAGTTTAGTTACTGGTAAACTAAGTTGCTCACTGGAAAAGATCCTTTATGTGGTCATAAACACGTTTGTTAGGTGTAAAATGCGTTGTATACATGATGGGAAGAATAATACGTTACAACATATATATTTAATTACATAAAAAGTTCGACTGAAAGACGTATTTCGTGTTATCAGAAAGGCCAGCTGTGAGTCGACGGGTAGTAACCATGTTGAGGGTTCCATTCGTTTGTCATAAGTCAAATTTCCCAACACATAGGGTCTTCCTACAAAATTTTACTAGAGGTTTCCAATTGCGAGGGACGGTGAAGAACTGAGAATAGGATATATTAAATCTATAAATAAATTATATAATGTTATTTTGACAGTTTAATGTCTTATAAAATAACATGAAAGATTTATATCAATGGCTTTTGCAGTTTCTAAAATTTAATTTTTATGTTGGTAGGTGAAAGAAGAATCAAGCATCGTTCAGTAATCAAATTTTTGACAAGACAGAAGATATGCTAAAGAAGTCCGCGAAGGAATGTTACTGTTTCAAAATGGTCAACAGAATTCAAAAGGGAGACAGTTGAAGATGATCGAAGTTCTGGTTGGCCATCAGAAGTAATCTGTTGTGAAACAAATCCCATCTTTGAAGAAAAAAAATTTAGATCTTGAAAAAGTACTTAACACTTACCATGGAAGTACATGTATTTTAACAATATAGATGAGCATTTCGGAATTTTCAAAGTTTGTGCAAGATGGGTTCCCAGAATCTTTTCGATTCATGACAAGCATCTGAGGATGACTCAACAGAATTCAAAATTAATCCTTGCTAATCCAGATAGATTTGTATCCCTTTTGATGGCTGCTGATGAAACTTGGTTGCATTTTTATTATCCTGAATCGAAATTAGAAGCACAAGGAATCTCCAACCCCAAAAGATTTTCGAACCCAACCATCAGCTGGAAAATTTTTGGGCCTCATATTTCAGGGACACAAAGTATTATGGTTAATTGGTTACCTTGCATCTAAATTCGCAACAACAACGAGTTATCCGTCTCCATTAAATCATTTTAATTGAACAATTAAACCACACCCGGTCAGTTCAGATCTGATCCCAAGTGACGATTATTTGTTCACAAAGTTGTGGAACTCATTTTAAAGATGGAATAAAGCAGCTTTGAAGGCATGGTTTGATGCACGACCTGATGGTTTTTTTTGTTTTTGTTTTGAAGATTTTGCAAATTAAGTCGGCTGAAGTCTTTTATAGTCTCAGAAAGTCCTGGCTGCTCTTCGTATATGACGCCTTCAGAACAAGTTGCCTTGGTATTTCAGTACATCAGGCAGCACTTTCCTTCTAATGTGTAGAGAGTATACGAGGGCTGTTCAGTAAATAATGATCATAATTTTTTTTCAAAACATGCCTTTATTAATCATTCATATTTTAATGGTCCTTTCCAAAGTAGCCCACATTTGATGAAATGCACTTACTTCAACGTGTCTTCAAAAACTTGGCGGAAGCCATTTTTTGACTTGCGTTTGCGAATCGCGTCCTATGTCTATGCCATTGCCTTATCCGTCGTATTCGCCTTGTACAGAACCTCACAATCTTCAATAACCATCTATTGGAGCTCCTGAGAAATGACCACGCGAACTTGCTGTTACTCATTGTGTGAATAGCCTTGGAACCCTTAGTATCAGGAAAAATGGATCAGCCACATAGAAAGAATGAACCCAGACCGGATCCCAAAATTACCTTTAACTACAAACCTACAGGCAAGAGAGATCTTGGTCGACCAAGACAACGATGGCGAGATCAAGACCACCTCCAAGAGCTACAACGGAACAGGTCTTAAAAGACCTAAGCTGGACCAAGTTCATGATGATGATAATGAATGAAATATCCTCGGTTTTTCATTTTTCAACTCTAAAGTTATACATTAGCATTGGCATGACTATTGTTTTGATGACTATGGACTTGGCAAATAGGGAGGGCACACCTGTTGACCCTTTGTCGAAGATGGCACGCATTTTCTCCCTTATCTGCCCTATTTTAATTACAGGAAGGTGTCTGTAGGGTTTTATCCCTACAGACACCTTCCTTTGTTAGGGATTTACCCCTAACAAAGTAGTAGTTTCATTTGAAAGAACCACGTTGGTAATTCTGGAGTGATCCCAACTTCCGAAGAGCTTTAGGAAGGACTACTAAATCGCACTCCCCAAAGGTCTCACAGAGGAGGGTCGCTATCTGGAGAGACATGGTATCTGCCAGGAATAGGGTCACGTCGTCCGCTTGGGTGATGGACTTTATCTGAAATCTTCCCCACCCGGAACTGGCACTCCCCTCAACTCCGTATCTTGATCAAGATTTTGTAACAAGGGTTCTAGAGCTATTGCAAGCAGCATTGGACAGCCCTGTCGCACTCCTCTCTCCATAGCAATTGGTTCAGTGAGGAACCCATTGATACAGAGTTTATTTCTGGCTGAGCTGTACAAGCTTCTAATAGCCCAATTTGGGACTCAATTTTGGTCCCACCCCAAACGTGATTAAGACGTCGAACAGATAACGATGTCTGACCCTATCGAAGGCCTTTTCTATATCGGGCTGTACTACTGTTATATTCAGCTGCTGGTTTTGGATTTGCTGCAGGAGGTCTTTGAGGAGCCACGTGTTCATTAAGACACTACAATCTGGTACTGAATAGGATTGGGTACTGGTAATTACCTGTTTGATATTGTCAAAAATTTTATTATTAAGGAGCTTGGCGAAAATCCTGTAGTCTGTATTCCGCAGGGTCGCCAGCTACTAATTGTTGCTGGGTCTCTGCCTCCTTCAGAATAAAGATTGTAATGGCCTCTACAAATTTACTGTTGACTTTTGCACCATTAAGGAGAGAACTGAATACCCTAAGGAGTATCGGTTTGAGGAAGAGCCTATACCGCCGGTAGAATTCCATTTTAATCCCATCCGGCCGGGGGGAATTCTTAAGTTTGCATTGTTTCATTGTTCTGTCGAGTTTGCGTTTGTTATTTGTGCATCCTGGTTTTGTCTGTTTGCCAATCCCATGTGTATTCATGTCCTTCGTCTTCAGGTGTGCAAATTCCCTCCTGTAATGTGTTGTAAATGCCTGTCTTATATGTTGTATGTCTGTGTCCCCCCCCACCCCTACAGTATTCCCGTTATGTTCTTTCCTGTCTGCATTTCAAGCTGTGCCTTTCGAAGAAGGCGGCGCTGACATCGTCTGCCTCTTTGAAACGCACTTTTAATTTAGTTTTATATTTTTCTGCCCGTTTTTTGTATATATTGTGTAATTCATCTTTTATTTGGTCTATTCTTCACTATTGTTATATATATCTATTCTACCTGTCTGATATATGGTAAGTTCTCTAATTAAAGACCTCCTTATGTTTCTCTCCTGGGACGTTTATTTCTTTTAGTCGCCCCCCCCCAGCATTTCCTTGAATGCAATCCATCTTTTTTAATCATTTGCGCTTCGCATTGATTAGCTTCTGATTACTAAATTCTTGGACTGATACCGCCTCAGTCACTGAAAGTAGGTCCCACTCTGTGATGCTGTCTTTTGATGACTTTAAAGCATTGTGGGGAGTAACAGATACTGGTAACCCACCAAATGTTTTTGTCTGTAATAGCCACTCAGAATGTTTGGTGGTGGCTGTTTCAACCAGGAGTTCTCCTGATTGTAATCTCGTCACCATTTTTGGTGATCCCGCAATAGATTCCAAATATTTTTGGATCATAAATGGTGATAACTTACCCACAGGTTGGTGTGAGTCATTTTTATTGGACATTTCTGACCTTGAGCTTGATGGCTCTAAATAAGGTAAATTATTTAAGTCCATATTTGCTCCTTTTTGCCCCTGGAGAGTAACCTTCTTCTCCCAGATTACCGGCCCTGTCACATGGAGGCAGGAGCTGTGCCACCAGTGAACAAGCGGTTGAGGAAGTTAGTTGGGTTAGTACGGATTACATAAATATATATATATCTATATATATAAGGAAAGAAAGGTGAATTTCCTTTCTGGATGACTTTAAAGCATTGTGGGGAGTAACAGATACTGGTAACTTACTTGAAAGCTTTTAAGGAAAGAATCACTTGAGTAAAACAGGAAGAAAAGACTCTAAAATAAATATAACCTATTTGCTGAGAAAGAACGTTAGGTCACTATCGCTTGGAACTCGGGGCCGTCAGCAGAATAAATGAGAGTATGCCTGTGAGTGTGAAAGGGCGCAAACCACATATTGATTAATATAAGTACAGGAACTCCCCGACTTACATAAGGGTTGTGTTCTGCAGAACTATACGTAAGTCGGGGAGTCAGGGAATTTCCTCCATGCCTGTGCAGCACTCGACGAACATGTAAATAGATTATTTATTGTATTTATTCAAGTTTTTATCTCATGCGCAGAAAAATTTAGAAAAGCCTGCAATTTAAAAAAATTTCAAACTTATTAAAATTACAAAAAAAGAGAGGAGCCAGGCATGACGTCAGTAAGTTTTACCTCTCGAGCATCGTTGCCAGAATCAATGTCTTCAGCTGATAAGTACACCGCTGCGGAGGTTGAGGGCTGAGGAGATTTAGAAGGGGTCGGCCGCTCAGAGGTCATGCACCCCTCTGTTAACTTTTAAGAATAGTTCGCTGTCAGGATCCATCTTCTCAAACCTTGCCATTGCAATTTTATGAAATGCCATTTCTCTGGTGATGAAGCGCCTCGGCCCCTCATTTGGTTCATCTTGAACTTCGTCAGCATTTTTTTTTTTAACTATTGTTCCCTGCAAATCAATAAGTTCTTTGGATAATTCCTTCTCTTCTTCCTCTATTAACTTTTCCATGTCATCAGCCTCCAACTGAAGTAGTTCTGTTGGCATCAACCTCCAACTGAAGTAGTTCTCCGACCTTTACAATCTTATCTGTAACCTCTTCATATGATTCGTCTTTTTCAAATCCTTCGAAGCCTTTTACGTACCATTGGCATATTTTCTTCCATTTAAACAACTTTTAGTAATTTCCGCCCAGGCCTTATTAATGTTTAAGATGCCGTGGTAATTATTGTAAGATTTCCAAATGTCTCTTAATGTCAAATTTTTCTCATCGTCTACTGCAGACAATGCCTGAGAAAATGTTGTGTATAAATAGTATGCTTTTAAATTCGAAATAACACTCTGATCCATAGGGTGGATGATTGAAGTCGTGTTTAGCGGTAGAATGACTTTCACATTCGATTTGAAATTATCTAGATGCGTAGGATGTCCAGGAGCATTAGCTAATAGAAGCAAAATCTTGAAAGGAACGTCGTTGTCTTTACAATATTTTTCAACCTCGGGAATGAAGCAGCATTTAAACCAATCCTCAAAGAGAGATATTGTTATCCATGCTCTCTGGTTCGATCGGAAATGCACGGGTAGGGTGACTTTATTGATGCCCTTAAATGCATGAGGATTTCCAGAATGGTACACAAGCAGTGGTTTTAATCTGTAATCTCCCGCTGCATTAGCCCCAAGCAGGAGTGTAGCCCTATCTTTTGAAGCCTTGGACTGCCACTGTCTTTTCCTCTTTGGCAATGTATATTCGATCCGGCATATTTTTTTCCAATACAGAGCAGTCTCGTCACCGTTAAAAATTTTCTGCGTTCAATAGCCGCCTTCATCAATAATTTTTTCCAACACATCACAAAATTTCTCTGCAGCTGCAGAATCAGCACTGGCGACTTCACCGCATATTTTAACGTTGTGGAAACCAGCAGGATGCTTCAACCTATTAAACCACCTGTTGCTTGCCACGGACTTAGATTGGGGTTCACCGTACTTTTTTTTTTTTTTTAATGTAAACCCCAGACACGAGAAGTATTAAAACCTATAGTACTTAGTACCGTGCTTGGATTGGAGGTTGAGAAGACGAAAGATGATATTTGTTGACATTGAACTTGAACTTCTGTAAACTGTAATTTTCAGGAAATACGTATGGAGGAAGTTTGTTCCAGAAAATGGCAGTTGAATGAATAAACGAGGAAGATGAAAAGTTGGTTCTGTGAGTTTGAAGTTGGACAGTAAATGGATGTGGGCTGGTGGCGGCACGTGTTCGGACCGTTTTGAAAGAGAGAGAGAGAGAGCGGGAATTATAGAAGCCAATTCAGAAGAACAGTGCCCATGGAAGTATCTGTAGAAGAGGCATGTAGCAGAAACAGTACGTCTATGAGACAGCGAGTGGAGAGACTGTTAGAGATGAATCATTAATTAACCTAACTGCCTTCTTCTGAACGGAATCAAGAAGCCTGAGAGAGGTTTTGGGGGCACCACCCCAGTTGTGGGAAAAATATTCCATGGCAGGGCGGATTTGCGATTTATACAGAGTGAGCAGCTGTTTGGAAGAAAAGTAACGCCGAGAGCGAAAGAGAAAACCAAGTTTTTTAGATGCAGAGGAAGCAATATTTGTAATGTGCTTGTGCCAAGAGAGATTATGCAAGATGCAATCTTACAAATATAGAGATTTAGAGGTTATGGGAAATTTTTGTAATTAATAATTTAATCTTTGACATGGAAAGGAAATTTTGACATTTAAGAGAAGCATATATGGGAAGAATACTAGATTTAGAAAATAAGCGATTACAGCTGTGCAAACTGAATAGCAGTCAAATGGAAGAGAAAGTAACGCCTGAGAGAAAAAGGGGTGAAATGACAGCTGCCAATACTAGGGAAGGAGTGATCATTAGTGAACGAGAGGAAAAGGGTTACTAGAGACAGAACAATGGGTCGTCGAAATGCAGGTGATTAAGAAACGTTTGAACCATGTGGCAGCTGGACATAAGTCACAATGGGCAATGGGCTAGCGTCTTGGTCGAAAAAGACCAGGTCACTGTGGTGGCTTTTTGGTAAGTTGTCAACATTTTCGCAAATGGAAAAAGACGAAAATGGCTATCCTAGGAGACGACGGACGGCAGACATGAAAGGACTGTGCTACTGAGAACTAAACAAGAAAATGGCTTGGTTTGCACACGGGGCAAATAATTATGGTAAGTTTTTTTTACGAATAGAAAAGAGGGAACAATTAGGTAAATTCCTGAAATTGGTAGAGAGTTCTGGGGAAGGAGGGTCAAACGACGGAGAAAAAGTTGGGGTCGTCAGTGTGAGAGTAAGAGAGAAGTGGCAAGATTAAGAGGGAGTGTGGCTAAAGGGATGATCGTGAAGACAGAGAGAGAGAAGTAAGTCGGGCAGTGCGGTAATGTAGGGAGTGCAAAAAAGGGTCCTAGACAGTAAGGGGGAAAATAGTTAAGATTAGAAAGGTAACAGGAAGGCTAAGGATGATAAGAAAAAGGTTATGAAAGACAGTTAAGTGAACCAGGAAAGGTAACGACCTCTTGGAGAAAGATACATCTGAATCATTCGTAGTAAAGGAGGAGTACTGTATTCAAAGCAGGAGAAAGGACGTCAGACCCATGCAGCCAAGCTTTCTGGAAAATTAACTGAAGCAGATTCAGGAGAAAGCAGATGAAGGAAAGCATTAGAAGATAGTATGGAGAGCCTAAAATGGAAGCCTGAAACCTCCCTGGAGAAGAAGAGAAAAGGATTGAAGTAGGTGGGCGATATATTAAGTACACTTAGTAAACAAGAAGGACTGTTAGTGAAATAGTAGGGTAATTAATGAAAAGGGGGTAGCACTATAAAGTAAAGTGAAAGAAAAATTATCTCTGTGGTAGATATACTAACAGAGTTTATTATGTTAAAAGGGGTTAGTGTATAATGCAAGGAAAACGAAGAAATGAGTAATAGATGAAATTGATATAAATAGGTATAATGTGTTAGAAGGGTAGTAAAGTGTATAAAGAAGGAGTCTGAATATGTTTTAAAATTATAGATAATTAAGATATTATATGAGCAACTCTGAATATATAGTGTTTTAATTGATGGAGTTTTGTTGGTTTATCTGAATGACTAATAACAACTTTAGGATACTGAAGATTGGTTAACAAGTATATTGTAAGAGTGTGGTGAGAACACAGAGCTGAATGTAGCATTTTTATTGTTAATCTATGGCTACTCATTTGGTCAATGAAAAACCCCTGGTGCTGTGCGTGTGCTTGTGGTGCTGTGCACCACAAGCACACGCACAGCACCAGGGGTTTTTACGTGTGCCAGGGGTTATACGTGTGCTTGTGGTGCTGTGCACCACAAGCACACGTATAGACTCCTAACAACTGAGAAGGCAATTGTTTCCAGTAAAGCAGGACTGAACCAACCATAAAAATTCACTATTTTTGGGTTAATTGTGGTGAGCTGATCCTGGAGATAGTGCAAGACCAGGACAACTCGTGGCAAAGGTGGAGCAAGCTCCAAGCTCTTCGCCGGGTTCCAAAAATCAGTTTAACATCTCAGGGCCCGTTGGACCCCGTATCAGATATTAAGCTGATAAGAACAGATACTACACTTTGATCTTAGCCAAAAGGCCGAGAAGCGATACCCTAAATTGGGCCCGAAATTATTTCAACCGAATTCAAGTAGGTAATTATTTGGTGTTTACGCAAGAGTTTACTAAAAATCTAATTTTTTTTTGAAAGCTATGCACAAGATATGGTATTTCTCTTTTCAAAAATAGCAGTTATTCACTTACTTAATAAAATACTTACAAAAAAAGGCAATTGGTAAAATTAAAAAGAATTGTACGTTTCTCTAGGTATACATTTGATCAACAGGTCAGTAAAGGGGTGGCTAAAGAATCAGCGCCCATAAAGAATTAGCGTCCATAAATAATTAATAAATAATATCTATATAAATATTAAGATATTTTAGTTTAGTTATTTGGCAATGTCTCATGTTGTACTACTATATAAATTTAAATGTGGTCTGCTGCCATCTATACGCAATTTATATTTAAATTTGTAGCTTTTCGATACTGAAACCTTAAAATTATAAAGAACAAATATCTGGATTTTTTTTTTGCCCCTTACTTTGTTTTAGCAAACAAGGACAAACCAAGTAGAAAAATTTAGTTTAAGTGCAATTATATAAAATTTCAAGCATTCGAAGATCATAAAATTATAGGGATTGATTTTTGCATATTTGTTTTTGTATATTACTTTCTCTCGAAAGGACAAAAAAAAATTAGTTTAAAATCGGTATTAGACGATGCTTAATGTTGATTTTAAAACCAAATCATTAGCTGATATTAGACACTAACTTTGTAGTACATGTACTGTATAAATTTTAACTATTGCCCTTGACATCTCAAAGGCTTTCTTTCGATCGTGTTTAGCATAAAGGTCTTCTAAACAACTTCCAACTTATAGTTTGCAAACTGTTTTTCGTAATTGGTTATCCCGTTTTCTCTCAGGCCGCTCTCTGAGGGTGATGGTAGATGGCTCTCTGTTTTCTAACTTCTAACTGCTTTCAACTTTCCACTCTGTATCTGTTCGGAAAAAGCCGACTGCATAGACAGCAGTCGGCTTTTTCCGTTCAGAGGCGGGAAAACCCTAATTAAGCTTTGTTTCCAACCAAGAACCATGGTTGCTTTTCACCTACAAGACTAGTGGGTGGAAGTCCGCGCTTCGCTAGGCCCCCAATCAAGAGAAGCCATGGTCTGGGCAGTCTTTTCTGTTCAGCCTTAAATTTCTTTCTCCACTTCTCTACCCGCCGCTAGGTCCATCAGTCGGCAAATGCTGTCCGCAGGTTGTAATATGGTTGACGATGTTATTTCTGGCATGGCTGTGAAGCGAACGTTTATAAATTGAGCCTCTGAAGTGGGATAAGCCATTAAGCAAAAAGTCCGCAATCAGAAAGGAGGTAGACATCGGAAATACCAAGACATTTTTCAATAATGAAGCTACAGTCTGAACTGGATCTGTTCACCCATCCCACAACTAATTTGTGGTCGAGTGTTCTTCCTCGCTTGATATTCCTACCTATTGCTTCTGTGGACACGACACGGCCGATTGAATTTTTCATATCGGGAACGTTGTTAGAATATCTAGACCTGGGAAAAAGTTAATTAGGCCTCAGAGTACAGATTACACAGGCTGATGGTAAATACATGCAAGACAATATGGGTGTCGTTAATAATTTCTTCCAGTCTGTTTAGCCACGTCAATCTTTTTGTGCAAGATAAGCTTGCCAACCCAGCTTCAGATATGCATGCTTATAGAGCTTATTTAGAAAAGCTGAATTTTGTGATGCAGTGGTTAAAGATTGGCTCTTCCACCAGGTGCTGATGACTGATTGGAAAATCTGGTAAAGTCAAGCCTGGGTTGTTCTCAGGAATTTGTTTTAGCACTTTATAATAACGTCCCTTTTTTTAGAGTTAAAATTTTCTCCAGTGACTTTAGCTCATCCAGATTAACCACCATCCAACTAGAGTATACAAAATCAGCAGTATGAAAACTCATACAAATTACAGATCATACAAATTACAGATGACATATACCAGTCATGCCACCACCAACTAATCTTGCTGACATCCGTCCTATCGTTAAAAGCTTCAAAGTTCTTTGAGGCAAACGAATTATACATCTCTGTACCAGTCTGTCAATTTATCAATCCTGCATTGAAGCTTCAGCGTCCACCCTGTGGAATATTTTGGAAGATGCAAACTGTTGTGTGGTTGACTTAATAACCAGCTAGCTGCGATCTTTTGTACTATACACAGGCGTTCAAAGAAAGTGCATCACCTAGGAATTTCACATTTCTAACCTTTTTTCATGATGGTATGTTACATTATTGACTAGCATCATAAATAGAAATATAAAGAAAATATATTTATTAATAGTTAAGGCAAAGCTAAGTAATATTTGACAGGTGCTCTCAAAATATTTCAAAATGAGCATTTGCAACCTTTATACAACAGTTTTGGTAAACACAATTACGGCTGAAATGTTCTCAGAAGCTCTCAATTTGATTCAGTTTATAATTTTAAATGGAAAACAAAATGAAAAGTTCACCAGGTGCAAACTAATATTTAGTTGAACCGCCTCTGGCCCTGATGACAGCAGCACACCATCGAGGCATTGAAAAGATCAATTTCTGAAAATAATCAACTGATAGTTCGTGGTTTCAAACACGAATTATGGCTTCCTGAAGTTCACGAAGGGTCTTTGGTTTCTTTTTAGCAACTGCAGAGTCCACACGATGCCAACAGTTCTCTATAGGATTCAGGTCCGGGCTGTTTCCTGGCCACCTAAGAGTTGTAATGGACCATTCTTTCAACCATTTTCACCTGTAACAAATGTAAACACATTACTGTTGAACCTCTAATGCAGAAATGAAGCTAACTACAGAAGTGCCTATTTACACTTTTCACCCAATGACAAGAAGCAGAGTCGTCCTGAAAGATGCAGTTATTTGGCAGGTTGAAATGGTCTCTAATGGTTGGCAGCAATTTGCCTTCCAATATAGCCAGGTATCTATTGGCATTTACGGAACCTTTTATAAACTGCAGGTGACCTACTCTGCGATACGAAATTAACCCCCATATCATTTGGCTGGTAGGGAATTTCACTGTAGACACACACACACACACATGGCGCACTATGGCCATAGTTGCTGATGCACCAAATAAATCCCGAAACAAACTGTAGACACCATACAGTCTGGATGGTATTCTTCACATCTACGGCAAATTGTTTGTCTCCCATCATAGCCATGCGGGTTGAATTTCTTCTCATCCGAGAAAATAACTGACTTCCACTGCTCGGGGGTCCATTTGACATGCTCCTTACACTAAATTAATCGGGCCTTTTTTATTTTTTGTTGTTTGTTAATTGGTTTTTAGGAGCATTAGCAACTAAGGCCATAATGCTCCGGGAATATGCGGTGGTCATTCCCTGACCTTGCTGCATCCTCCATATTTGGTGGTCATGGGCTCGAACCCCGTTCTAATCAAGAAGCGTGTGCTGCTTCTGCCCACCTGGCTACTGAGCCGCCTTCATTTTTTGTGAGGAGGGGCTTGAAGAGGTGTCTTCTGACTGTTATTGCACTTGCTAACACTCCTGAATGTTCTTCCCATTCTCTTTTCAGCTCAGACAAAGAAGCTTTACAGTTTTTAAGGTATAAGCGCTTCAAAATGTGGTCCTGTTTTGGTATAGAGACTCGTTTACTTCAGGTTCCTTTTTTCCTATCAGCAGAACTAGTATTCTTGAATTTGGAAAGAAATCTGCTCTGTCGACTGATTACGAAACTCTCTGTAAGCAATATGTCGGGAAGAACATCCTTCCTCATGTAAAGCAACAATAGCATTCATTCTTCGTGGCGTCAACTGCACGTAACTTACCATCCTAACACAAGCAAGGAATGACTGCAACTCTTGCAGAGCGTGCTTATATAGCTGAAAGTAACAGCTGATGCAATATTCCATTATCACCTATGTGTGTCAATCTTACCTGATGCAATCTGTAAGAAATATTGCCATATACTTACGTTATTCAGACAACAATTACAATTTTAAGGGGTGATGCACTTTCTTTGAACACCAGTGTATACTGCTACTAAGCATTACCATCTATCTGAATTCTGGAATACCAAACTCAACAAATGCTTCGAAACCAAACAAGCCCCTACAATCCAGACAGAAAGCACTGGGGCACATTCAAGATAATACAGCATTCTCTTCTGCTAAGGTTGTATTCAACAAGAATAAGACAGCAATGATAAAAATGCATCTTTAAGAATCCTTTCAAGGTGTAGGACTGTTGATTGAGAAACTTTGGTGCAGAGAGCTGTTTAACTGATTTGCCTCTGGAACTTTGAAGTTTTTGAGGGTAGAACTATCAGTGAGGCTGGTTGGGCTGAGTGGAATGTCATATTTCCACAAAATTACATCCAACCGATTTTGTCCTGCAATTAGAATTAGTATTAAGGTTAGCCATATAGTGCAAGGAAGCAATAGGCTTTTGCTGCATTGGCCAAAAAAAAAAAAAAAGAAGCAGATAAGGAAATACAAATTATGCACTTTCTTCCCCACATAACTAAAATAAAACTAGTTGGCTGATGGTTAACCTGAAAGAGCTGAAGTGGAGGAAATTTGCTAGTGGCTTTGGACATGGTGGAAAATAGCATCTCCACATATATGAGAGGCTGATGTGGTTGTGGAGACTGGTGGTGGCTATCACACAGGATTAGTATTACCATTACATCCTTGACATGTGCAGTGTGGGTTAGCAATGTTAAGGCAAAAAAGTAAAGAATTTTTTGCTTATGTTAATATCAGAAGAAAAGGGTTGAAACATATCATCCATCTGACATGAACGGTAAAAGTATGTATCCTATGCCAACTGTCAAGTGAAAGAAATATTTTGTATCTCCATGCGTGATGAAGTGCTTTAAAGATGAGATACCGGATGCTTATATAATATTGACCGGAAATTAAATGACTTTTCGAACTGAAAGGAAGTTCAGAGAAAAATTTCTGCAACATAACATAAATAAGGCACCTGGTACTGATGGAATCTAACTGTATTAAAAGCAGCAGCAAAAGAAGGAAAAAAACTTTCAACTATAATGACAGCATCCTCAGATTCAGGGGAAAGTCCCTACATTCTAGAGAAGTACAAAAATATTTCCGATTCACAAATATGGTTTGAAGGTTGAAGCAAGTAATTGCAGAACTGTAGTTTTTCACTTCTGTGTGAAGGAAACTGTTGACTCCAGAGTTAAAAGTATAAGCATAAAATTACCTGTATAGGAATAGGTCTAGAGATAATCGCAGCATGGATTTATCAGGAGATCACGCTTGACCAATCTAACTCCTATGAGGTTGTCACAAAGAAAACAGATACATAAATAATATTGCATAAATTGAAACTCATAATTTAGAAACTACACGTGATTTGTGTGATAATCTGATTAAAGTTTTAGGCTTTAAAATAGTGAACAGGGCAACAGAATGCTTAATGGCCACTTCTCTACATGGACCAATGCCATGGACAGGGTTTTACAAGTTCAGTACTGGGTTCCTTACTGTTCCTGATATCAATTAATGGCATTCAATTCATTAAATTTGAGACATGGGATCTCACCGCATGATAGCAAAATGTGCTAGTAGTTGATTTTTATATCAATTAACATTTATTTAATTGGTATTTCAAATCTGCTTATGACAAAGGTAGGCAGGTCAGTCAATGACATTAAGGGCATTCTACTAAGATCTAGATAAATTTAGATGGTCTGAAAAATGTCAGCTGAAGTTTAAGTGCAACTCTTCCATTAAATAACAGTAAACCAAGGATAGCATACCATTTGAGTAGAACTATACTCATTGTACTCGATAATAAAGAACTGGGTATAATCACTTAGTCTGAAGATTCTGAGCAGTGCAGTTAAGTGCCAGGTTAGCTCATTGGGGTTTTGCCAATGATTTTCCAGAAGGGCCAAAGAGATGCTTATCCAATGTAAAGTGATGGCTATCACATGTTTTGAATATTGCATATGGTCAGGTGACCCCATTTAAAAAAAAAAAAACATGGATAATGCTGGAATGGGTGTAGAGAAGAGCAACAAGATTAGTTAGGAGCACAATTTTTTTTTTTTTTTTTTTTTAATCAAGAAAGACCTTAGCTTTCTAAACTCATAATTTAGAAACTACATTATTTGTGTAATAAACTGATTGAAGTTTAAGGCTTCAAAAACGTCAAGTAAAGTAACATCTGATAGTATCTTTATTTTCTTGGGTGCAAGAATAAATTTAAATTGAAAAAAATAATGGTTGCATTGTGTAGAAGTTTTTCAGCCAACAGAAAGCAAGTGCTAGGCGGATAAACTTCCATCTAGGGTTGTGCAAGTAAGAAGTTAAATTTAAAGCAGCGGAGTAATTATATAGGATAGACAAATTATAAATTGGGTATATTTTATTTTATTTTTTTTTTTTTGATTGATGCTGTATTGGGGTCGTCAGTGTGAAAGTAAGAGAGAAGTGGCAAGAATAAGAATGAGTGTGGCTAAAGGGGTGATCGTGGGGACAGAGAGTGAGACAAGTACGTCGGGCAGTGCAGAAATGTAGGGAGTGCAAAACGGGCCCTAGACAGTAAGGGGGAAAATAGTTAAGAGTGGAAAGATAACGGGAAGGTTAAGGATGATAAGAAAAAGGTTATGAAAGACAGTTAAGTGAACCAGGAAAGGTAACGACCTCTTGGAGAAAGGTACATCTGAATCATCCGTAGTAAAGGAGGAGTAGTGTATTCAAAGCAGGCCCATGCAGACCCATGCAGCCAAGAGTTCCGGAAAATTATCTGAAGCAGATGAAGGAAAGCTTTAGAGGATAGTCTGGAGAGCCTAAGATGGAAGCTTGAAACCTTCCTGGAGAAGAAGAGAAAAGGATTGAAGTAGGTGAGCGATATATTAAGTACACTTAGTTAACAAGACGGGCTGTTAGTGAAATAGTAGAGTAATTAATGAAAAGGGGGTAGCACTAGAAAGTAAAGTGAAAGATAAATTATCTCTGAGGTAGATATACTAACAGAGTTTATTATGTTAAAAGGGGTTAGTGTATAATGCAAGGGAAACAAAGAAATGAGTAATAGATGAAATTGATATAAATAGGTATAATGTGTTAGAAGGGTAGTAAAGTGTATAAAGAAGGAGTCTGAATACGTTTTAACGATAGATAATTGAGTTATATGAGCAACTCTGAATATAGCGTTTTAATTGATGAAGTTTTGTTGGTTTATCTGAATGACTAATAACAACTTTAGGATACTGAAGATTGGTTAACAAGTATATTGTAACAGTGTGGTGAGAACACAGAGCTGAATGTAGCATATTTTACTGTTAATATATGAAACAGTATAGTATCCAGGAGTAAATGAAATAAGTATAGTGAATGTACAAGAGTTAGGGCAAGAAGAATGAATCAGGTGTTTTCATATAATGGTCAACTCAGATTAGCTAGTGAAGGGAAACAGGAATAAGAATAATATATGCAAGGTATCCCTGATTTAACTTTGTATGTCATATTATATGCTATCTAGTTCAGTTGTAGCCTAGGTTGTATATATATATATATATGTATGTAATAAATTTCATGTTTTATTTTCACTTCGAGTCCTCTTATTCTAAATAACACACGCCTTGCCTGCCTAGTTAAGAATTTGCTCTCCCACAATTTGGCAAGAGAATCCTGGAAACAGATTAAGGGGAAACAAAAGAAATTACCCTCAAGATCTTGAGAATCTTCTGTGATATATAGAGTATAGCAGTCAGGTGGGGCCTTGTGGTGTGAGGGCACCTAAGAAAAATCTTCTGTGAGATAAAATATAATAAGAAAGTTATAGATAAGGTAAATAAAAAAAGATAATAAAATTCACTCGCCCCCACAATTAGAAGTCAGGGTAATCCCCAAAAGAGATATATCATTCTTCCTAGAAATTGGAGTGTCACCAAAGATAAGCATAGGAGCAGAAGTATCCTTTTTGCGAGATATAAGAGAAGACTGAGTTTTAGAAGGATTGAAATCACTGGATCGAGTAGAGTACAGACGAATGTGTCTTGATTGGTCACAGAATACCACGTGTCTTGTTTGGTCACAGAATACCATGGTGCCGTGCACCACAACCACATGTATATTGACTCCTAACAACTGAGAAGGCAATTGTTTCGAGTAAAGCAGGACTGAACCATAAAAATTCACTATTTTTTGATTAATTGTGGTGAGCTGATCCTGGAGATAGTGCAAGACCAGGACAACTCGTGGCAAAGGTGGAGCAAGCTCCAAGCTCTTCGCCGGGTTCCAAAAATCAGTTTAACATCTCAGGGCCCGTTGGACCCCGTATCAGATATTAAGCTGATAAGAACAGATACTACACTTTGATCTTAGCCAAAAGGCCGAGAAGCGATACCCTAAATTGGGCCCGAAATTATTTCAACCGAATTCAAGTAGGTAATTATTTGGTGTTTACGCAAGAGTTTACTAAAAATCTAATTTTTTTTTGAAAGCTATGCACAAGATATGGTATTTTTCTTTTCAAAAATAGCACTTCTTCACTTACTTAATAAAATACTTACAAAAAAAGGCAATTGGTAAAATTAAAAAGAATTTACGTTTCTCTAGGTATAAATTTGGTCAACAGGTCAGTAAAGGGGTGGCTAAAGAATCAGCGCCATCCAGCGTCCGAATTCCTAATACCTTCGGCAGGATGGTTGTCTTTTGAATTTAGATGGTAATTTAATTTTCATTTATGGTGGTTGTTACGATATGAAATCCGAAATAAATTATGAAAAATGAAAAAGTTAATCAAAGATTCCCTGTTGTGGTAATAGCTTAAGAGCCTTTGATTTGTACGCTTTTCTTAAATCTCTCGAACTCTAAATTTAAATTATAAATAAATGAAATAAAATACAGTTTGATTTTGTTCTATTTTCTTCTTTTTGTTTCAGCAAACAAAATGATACAACGCATTTTTTCCTTTATTCAAAATTCAATATTGGTAAAGAAGTTTCGAAACTTTTTTTTCTTACAAACGTATTGTATTCTATTATTGTACAGCACAATAGTGGTTACTACATTTTTCGTTTTGAAAAGTTAAAAGAAAGAACTACAGTACCTTTTCAAATGTGACAATTGGCTAATTTTTGGCGGCAGCGAAATAAATATTAAAATATCTTAATAAATAATAATAAAATAATAAATAAACAATTAATAAATAATATCTAAATAAATATTAAGATATTTTAGTTTAGCTATTTGGCAATGTCTCATGTTTTATAAATCTAAGTGTGGTCTGCTGCCATCTATTCGCAATTTATATTTAAATTTGTAGCTTTTCGATATTGAAACCTTAAAATTATAAAGAACAAATATCTGGATTTTTTTTGCCCCTTAGTTTTTTTTAGCAAACAAGGACAAACCAGGTAGAAAAATTTAGTTTAAATGCAATTATATAAAATTTAAAGCATTCGAAGATCATAAAATTATAAGGATTGATTTATGGATTTTTGTTTTGACAAAAAAAATATTAGTTTAAAATCGGTATTAGACGATGCTTAATGCTGATTTTAAAACCAAATCATTAGCTGGTATTAGACACTAACTTTGTAGTACATGTACTGTATAAATTTTAACTATTGCCCTTGACATCTCAAAGGCTTTCTTTCGATCGTGTTTAGCATAAAGGTCTTCTAAATAACTTCCAACTTATGGTTTGCCAACTGTTTTTTGTAATTGGTTATCCCATTTTCTCTCAGAGGGTGATGGTAGTGGCTCTCTGTTTTCTAACTTCTAACTGCTTTCAACTTTCCACCCTGTATCTGTTTAAATATGCATAGACAGCGTCAGATTTTTCCGTTCAGAGGCAGGAAAACCCTAATTAAGCTGCATTTCCAACCATGAACCATGGTTGGTTTTTACCTAAAACACTAGTGTACAGTGGGTGGAGGTCCGTGTTTAGCTAGGCGCACAATCAAGAGAAGCCATGGTCTGGGTAGTCTTTTCCTTTCAGCCTGTACCTTTCTTTCTCCACTTCTCAAACCAGCGGCAGATGCTGTCCGCAGGTTGTAATGTGGTTAACGATGTTATTTCTGGCATGGCCGCGAAGTGAACGTTTATAAATTGAGCCTCTGAAGTGGGATAAGCCATTAAGCAAAAAGTCCACAATCAGAAAGGAGGTAGACATCGGAAATACCAAGACATTTTTCAATAATGAAGCTGCAGTCTGAACTGGATCTGTTCACCTATCCAGCAACTAATTTGTGGTCGAGTGTTCTTCCTCGCGTGATATTCCTACCTATTACTTCTGTGGACACGACAGGGCCGATTGAATTTTTCATACCGGGAACGTTGTTAGAATATCTAGACCTGGGAAAAAGTTATTTATGCCTCAAAGTACAGATTACACAAGCTGATGGTAAATACATGCAAGACAATGTGGGTGTTGTTAATAATTTCTTCCAGTCTGTTTAGCCACGTCAATCTTTTTGTGCAAGATAAGCTTGCCAACCCAGCTTCAGATATGCCCGCTTATAGAGCTTATTTAGAAAAGCTGAATTTTGTGATGCAGTGGTTAAAGATTGGCTCTTCTACCAGGTGGTGATGACTGATTGGAAAATCTGGTAACAAAGTCAAGCCTGGGTTGTTCTCAGGAATTTGTTTTAGCACTTTATAATAACGTCCCTTTTTTAGAGTTAAAATTTTCTCCAGTGACTTTAGCTCATCCAGATTAACCACCAGCCAACTAGAGTATACAAAATCAGCAGTATGAAAACTCATAGAAATTACAGATAACATATACCAGTCATGCCACCGCCAACTAATCTTGCTGACATCTGTCCTATCGTTAAAAGCTTCAAAGTTCTTTGAGGCAAATGAATTACACATCTCTGTACCAGTCTGTCAATTTATCAATCCTGCATTGAAGCCTCAGCGTCCATCCTGTGGAATATTTTGGAGCTGCAAGCTGTTGTGTGGTTGACTTAATAACCAGCTAGCTGCGATCTTTTGTACTATACAATGGTGTTCAAAGAAAATGCATCACCTAGGAATTTCACATTTCTAACCTTTTTTCATGATGGTATGTTACATTATTGACTAGCATCACAAATAGAAATATAAACAAAAGATATTTATTAATAGTTAAGGCAAAGCTAAGTAATATTTGACAGGTGCTCTCAAAATATTTCAAAATGAGCATTTGCAACCTTTATACAACAGTTTTGGTAAACACAATTATGACTGAAATTTTCTCAGAACCTCTCAATTTGCTTCAGTTCATCATTTTAAATGGAAAACAAAATGAAAAGTTCACCAGGTGCAAACTAATATTTAGTTGAACCGCCTCTGGCCCTGATGACAGCAGCACACCATCGAGGCATTGACAAGATCAATTTCTGAAAATAATCAACTGATAGTTTGTGATTCCAAACACGAATTACGGCTTCCTGAAGTTCACAAAGGGTCTTTGGTTTCTTTTTTAGCAACTGCAGAGTCCACACAATGCCAACAGTTCTCTATAGGATTCAGGTTTGGGCTGTTTCCTGGCCACCTAAGAGTTGTAATGGACCATTCTTCCAACCATTTTCACCTGTAACAAATGTAAACACATTACTGTTGAACCTCTAATGCAGAAATGAAGCTAAAGTAACTCCAGAAGTGCCTATTTACACTTTTCACCCAATGACAAGAAACAGAGTCGTTCTGAAAGATGCAGTTACTTGGCAGGTTGAAATGGTCTCTAATGGTTGGCAGCAATTTGCCTTCCAATATAGCCAGGTATCTATTGGCATTTACGGAACCTTTTATAAACTGCAGGTGACCTACTCTGTGATACGAAATGAACCCCCATATCATTTGGCTGGTAAGGAATTTCACTGTAGACACTATACAGTCTGGATGGTATTCTTCACATCTATGGCAAATTGTTTGTCTCCCATCATAGCCATGCGGGTTGAATTTCTTCTCATCCGAGAAAATAACTGACTTCCACTGCTCGGGGGTCCATTTGACATGCTCCTTACACTAAATTAATCGGGCCTTTTTCATTTTTTGTTTGTTGTTGTTTGTTAATTGGTTTTTAGGAGCATTAACGACTAAGGCCATAATGCTCTGGTGATATGCGGTGGTCATTCCCTGACCTTGCTACATCCTCCGTATTTGGTGGTCATGGGCTGGAACCCCGGTCTAATCAAGAAGCGTGTGCTGCTCCTACCCACCTGGCTACTGAGCCGCTTTCATTTTTTGTGAGGAGGGTCTTGAAGAGGTGTCTTCTGACTGTTACTGCACTTGCTAACACTCCTGTACGTTCTTCCCATTCTCTTTTCAGCTCAGACAAAGCTTTACAGTTTTTAAGGTATAAGCGCTTCAAAATGTGGTCCTGTTTTGGCATAGAGACTCGTTTACTTCAGGTTCCTTTTTTCCTATCAGCAGAATTAGTATTCTTGAATTTGGAAAGAAATCTGCTCTGTCGACTGATTACGAAACACTCTATAAGCAATATGTCGGGAAGAACATCCTTCCTCATGTAAAGCAACAATAGCATTCATTCTTCGTGGCATCAACTGCACGTAATTCACCATCCTAACACAAGCAACTAATGACTGCAACTCTTGCAGTGCGTGCTTATATAGCTGAAAGTAACAGCTGATGCAATATTACATCATCACCTATGTGTGTTAACCTTACCCGATGCAATCTGTAAGAAATATTGCCATATACCTACGTTATTCGGACAACAATTACAATTTTAAGGGGTGATGCACTTTCTTTGAACACCAGTGTATACTGCTACTAAGCATTACCATCAATCTGAACTCTGGAATCCCAACCTCAACATATGCTTCAAAACCAAACAAGCCCCTACAATCCAGACAGAAAGCACTGGGGCACATTCAAGATAACACAGCATTCTCTTCTGCTAAGGTTGTATTCAACAAGAATAAGACAGCAATGATAAAAATGCATCTTTAAGAATCCTTTCAAGGTGTAGGGCTGTTGATTGAGAAACTTTGGTGCAGAGAGCTGTTTAACTGATTTGCCTCTGAAACTTTGAAGTTTCTGAGGGTAGAACTATCAGTGAGGCTGGTTGGGCTGAGTGGAATGTCATATTTCCACAAGATTACATCCAACCGATTTTGTCCTGAAATTAGAATTAGTATTAAGGTTAGCCATATAGTGCAAGGAAGCAATAGGCTTTTGCTGCATTGGCCAAAAAAAAAAAAAAAGCAGATAAGGAAATACAAATTATGCACTTTCTTCCCCACATAACTAAAATAAAACTAGTTGGCTGATGTTTAACCTGAAAGAGCTGAAGTGGAGGAAATTTGCTAGTGGCTTTGGACATGGTGGAAAATAGCATCTCCACATATATGAGAGGCTGATGTGGTTGTGGAGACTAGTGGTGGCTATCACACCCCATGATAGCAAAATCCTTGACATGTGCTGTGTGGGTTAGCAATGTTAAGGCAAAAAAGTAAAGAATTTTTTTGCTTATGTTAATATCAGAAGAAAAGGGTTGAAACATATCATCCATCTGACATGAACGGTAAAAGTATGCATCCTATGCCAACTGTCAAGTGAAAGAAATATTTTCTATCTACATGTGTGATGAAGTGTTTTAAAGATGAGATACCGGATGCTTATATAATATTGACTGGAAATTAACTGACTTTTCGAACTGAAAGGAAGTTCAGAGAAAAATTTCTGCAGCATGATATAAACAAGGCACCTGGTACTGATGGAATCTAACTGTATTAAAAGCAGAAGCAAAACAAGGAAAAAAACTTCAACGATAATGAGAGCATCCTCAGATTCAGGGAAAGTCCCTACATTCAAGAGAAGTACAAAAATATTTCCAATTCACAAATATGGTTTGAAGGTTGAAGCAAGTAATTGCAGAACTGTAGTTTTTCACTTCTGTGCGAAGGAAACTGTTGACTCCAGAGTTAAAAGTATAAGCATAAAATTACCTGGTCTAGAGATAATCGCAGCACGGATTTATCAGGAAATGACGCTTGACCAATCTAACTCCTATGAGGTTGTCACAAAGAAATCAGATACAATGAATAATATTGCATAAATTGAAACAATAAAATACAGAAAGGTAGTCTATAGTGTACAGGGCAACAGAATGCTTAATGGCCACTTATCTATATGGACAGGGTTTCACAAGTTCAGTACTGAGTTCCTTATATCAATTAATGGCATTCATTTCATTAAATTTGAGACATGGGATCTCACCCCACTATAGCAAAATTGTTTATTTCGTTTCTAGGTGCATTAGCAACTAAGGCCATATTGCTCCGGGATATGCAGTGGTCATTCCCTGACCTTTCCGCATCCTCCGTATTTGGTGGTGACAGGCTCGAACCGCAGTCTAATCAAGAAGCGTATGCTATGCACTGCTGCTCCTTCCCACCTGGCTACGGAGACGCCTTAGCAAAATGTGCTAGGAGTTGGTTTTGATATCAATTAGCATTTATTTAATTGGTATTTCAAATCTGCTTATGACAAAGGTAGGCAGGGCAGTCAATGACATTAAGGGCATTCTACTAAGATCTAGTTAAATTTAGATGGTCTGAGAAATGTCAGCTGAGGTTTAAGTGCAAGTCTTCCATTTAAGTAACAGTAATCCAAGGATAGCATACCATTTGAGTAGAACTATACTCATTGTGGTCGATAATAAAGAGCTGGGGATAATCACTTAGTCTGACAAGATTCTGAGTAGTGCAGTTAGGTGCCAGGTTAGCTCATGGGGGTTTTGCCAATGATTTTCCAGAAGGGCCAAAGAGATGTTTATCCAATGTAAAGTAATGGCTATCAGATGTTTTGAATATTGCATATGGTCAGGTGACCCCCATTAAAAAAAAAAAAAAAAAACATGGATAATGCTGGTGTAGAGAAGAGCAACAAGATTAGTTAGGAGCACATTTTTTTTTTTTTTTTTTTTTATCAAGAAAGAGCTTTCTAAACTCAATTTAGAAACTACACGTGATTTGTGTGATAATCTGATTAAAGTTTAAGGCTTTAAAAACGTCTAGTAAAGTAACATCTGATAGTATCTTTATTTTCTTGGGTGCAAGAATAAATTTAAATTTAAAAAAATAATGGTTGCATTGTGTAGAAGTTTTTCAGCCAACAGAAAGCAAGTGCTAGGCAGATAAACTTTCATCTAGGGTTGTGCAAGTAAGAAGTCAAATTTAAAGCAGTGGAGTAATTATATAGGATAGGCAAATTATAAATTGGGTATATTTTATTTTATTTTTTTTGATTGATGCTGTATATGATTGCTTGCTTGCATCATTTTGCTGATATTAATATTGTTACTATACTTTTCTTGATTTTTATATATTTTGTGCATTAATTATAAATACCAAATTAATTTTTTAAATTAAATACAATTTCATTTGGCCAGTTGATCTTTATAACAAGTTAGTTAATGTATGCAGTGAGTTACATTTCTGACGTGATCAATTATTATTTTTTTCCATTTTCTGCTATTAATAGAAGTGAAAAGTAAATAGTTATCTTCTTTTCAATTAATTATAAATATTGAAACTTTACAGAACACTTAAACTGTACAGTTTAAGTGTTCTGTAAACTCTATAGTTTTACTCTCTAAACTTAGCCATTTAGTTTACTTCCAACTGTATATTTATTACTCTTCTCCAATATACTTTTGTCTCCTTTTCTCTCTCTGTATATGTATCTCTTCACAAGTGACAGCACATTCATGAGGCTTACTCATGAATGTGCAATGCATGCAAAGACTGTCTAAAGCTAACAATATTGTTTTAAAACTCTAATCTATTTTATTTTTCTATACAATTTGTATGTAAAAAAGAAATAATTGCCAGATTGCTATTTGTTCAATTTTAATTAAATTTGGGACTCAACAAATCTTTCTAAAATAACAGAATATTAAATTTCACAAAAATCTGTCCAGTAGGAGTAGAGTTGTTACGTGAAAATTGATGGACAGACAGACAACAGACCCATATGCATATATGTGTGTGAATTTACCAAAAAAGGCACATGGATACCTTTTCTAGGACTTTTTTTTTTTTTTTAACTCTTTTACAAACATGAACTAGGCAAATTAACTTTAGTTATTTTATAATTTTTGAAGTATAAATAGCTATGTACATCATATAACAGCTGCCATCAGAACTCTTGTTTTATTTCAGAAATGTGACTAGAAATTACATGCTTTCCGATGTACCAAAAAGTTGTGAAATAGGGTTATGATACTAGTGTTTGGTTTTTTAAATGATGGCACAATAATCTCTAAGCAATGCTATGTTTCAAAGTAGTGAACTTGTCAAAAAAAGGAAGCATTCATTCTGCTGCGAATCATAATGCTAAAGCCTTATGCAGTTCAAGTATGCCAAGGAGACATGAGATAATACTGTCTTTTTCCCCCCCCCCAAAAAAAATATATCAACTAGGCCAATAACTTTTAACTATTTTGCAATTTTTGAAAGAGCACTATGCATCTTGTAGGAAGTGCAACAAAGCAAATGTACAGGTTGCTTGATAATTGATATCACTGTGATGAGCCTACCTTCCATTAGAAACCCATATGTAAAGGTATTAAAAACATATCCAATGCTTTGTTTTGAGTACCTCTGCAAAGGGGTACTTTTGCAGAGGTACTCAAGTGTAATTTGTGGAATTTGTATATCAGGTGTACACAGTGTTTATTTTACATCAACTTTTGTAATATGATTTAATAAATACTTCAAAGAGACCAAAAACATACTAGAAATAAACTCAAAAGCATTTTACAGAGAAATCACATTTTAATTCAAACTATTAAAATCTATGATAAATATGAATTTTCTTTAAACATTATTTACAAACTTACAGAAAAGGTACACAATGATGACTACAGTATTAACTGCACATGAAATTCAATATACAAGCATATGAAAAAAAAAAAAACCTGCCCAAAGACATGCAAATTTTTACAATGTTCTCCATTAAGAAAGTACAAAAAAATTAAAAAATAAACTTTAATGGTCCTTTTTTTTTTTTTTTACTCTTAAATAAACATTGCTGAAGATACATTCAGAAATTTCAACTGGAATATTTCACCCCCCTACTATTTAATATACAACATATAAAAAAATACACGTAAGAAAATAAATACAAATCTGTCTTATTTCCTTAATTCTACTACAAAACAAAAAAGCATGCACACTGAATTCTTGCCTCCAACAATTCGATAATGAGAAAGCAAATTACACACATACATATTCAATTTGTGCATTAAAATGCATTAAATGCAATATTTGAGAGAATGACTTAGCACTTAATTGCACCAGTTTCCAAATTGGTAAGAAGCTAATGTTAATATATATCATCTAAAAGAAATTTCATTATGCAGAAATGGTACTACCCTCCTCCATCCTATTCTTCCCTCCCCCCACTGAACATAATTTGAATTAAGTTTATCAAGTACAAAAAAACAATGATAGATTATACTCAACAATGAGCAACCTATCACCAAATACCAAAGAAAGGAGAAGGTTTTTCAAAATTTTGTAATCTTGAATTAACAGTCATTATTTTCGAAATGATGATTATATCAGGGGCCTTGGAAGCAGCACACATGGTTACTGTTAGCAATGTTTTTCCATTGAATCCATATGCTGCTACAAAAAATGCCCACATTGTTAACCAAACACTGTTCAAAATTATCTGTAAAAACAACAAGATTGTAAACTCCTCTGGCTAGGGGCTGTTGGAAAATACAAAAAAGAAACCCTTTTCAATTAGCCAAACTTACTTTGACAGGTTCACAGGCATTATATAAATCAAGTAGTTCATAAACAAATCCCTTCAATTTAATTTATTAAAAAAGCAGTGTTACATGCTTTCAACAAACACTGTACTTTTGATATTATTGATTTAAAATACTCTTTCTGAAGATTAAAAGCAACAAGGTAACCAACATTATTTTCACATTTGATCAGTATAGAGAAAGAAATACTATATATTTTAGTGTATAAGCAGGCTTCTATATTGTTTGAAAATACATGCTTAATCATTTATTTGTCATAGAATTCAATCTCTCCCCTTTTTACGGTCATCTTTCTCATCGCCTGCAGTGGGGTATTACAGTAAAACCTGTATTAGGAACCACTGTTACCTTTTAATTCAATTATTTCTGCTTTTTCTTTAAAAAAAAAGTTTACATCATGACATTTAATACACAGCACAGTAAAGCAGTAAGCTATACATTACTCCCTTAGGGAGAAATGTCATGAGACCAAAAACTATAGGTATAGGTGACAACTAACATTGTGATAATGTGCATACAGGAGGCTTTGTTATATAACCAAGGCCATTCCTTGTTCACTACTTAGTACTGTACTGCAAATTGTTTCTCTGTAAATAATTCCTCAAAATAAAAGCACCTTTACTATAAGAAATCTACAATCTCAAAAGTTTACAAGATCTTGAAAAGTAAACCCAAAAACATCACTCCAATCAGTGGCATAGCCAGGACTTTTTGTCAGAGGTACATTCACAAGAAAGGTGCCATTTGCTTTCTAAAAAAGTGCTACAATACCATATTTCAGTGTCGGGGGGTAAAATGTACCTGCTGGCCCTACTAGTTCATTGAATACTTCGAAGCCAGTGGGCTATACCAGTGGTTTTCAACCGGGGTGCCGCAACAACATTCCAGGGGTGTCACGTAATTTGGGTTTAAGTTACTTAAACTTATTATTTTTTAAAATTTATATGTTTATTTCATTATAAAACAGTGTACAGTATAGTAGGGGTGCCGCAAAATAAAATTACTTAGGGGTGGCGTTATTAAAAAAAAGTTGAAAACCACTGGGCTATACCATTGGCCTCTAAGTATTCATTGAACTGCTTTTGTCTGATGAAGAAGACAAACAAATTCAAGTAAGCAATAATATACATTTGTGTAAAACACTCATGCACGCATACACACACCGGTATATATGTATCCACGTCTTTCTTTCTTTCTAACCCTAAGCAAATGCCTTTAATTCAATGCTAAGAGAATTTTATACTTGGTGTATAAGCTGACCTTAAAATTTCAGATGTGTTTTTAGTGTTTCAAACCTAAACACCAGAATGTGGCATTCAACATTTCCTTTCAAATTACAAACTAAAAACTAATATCAATAATGAATATATAGCTTTGCAAATTTTAGCTTTTTTTTTTGCATTACAGAATGTGTTAAAGGAGGTCAAGAATGTAAGAATAAAATCTCAGCACCTTGGCAAATTAATGAATTTACTTTAATCCATGATACACAAATTCTAGTTTTTTTGGAATTAACTTTTTTTAAACAGAGAAATCAAGGAAAAGAAAATACTTTTCTTTAAAGGTATTACAAATTGGGTAGACAAAGTGACCAAAGACAAGATGGGGGACAAAATGATCTCCATACTTATGGCAGTAGATTATATTTCATTTTCATGTACTGAAACACAGCACTGCATATAATTACAGAATCTTTCCCTCCCCCAACTCTCCATATATTAGAGAACTGAAGATATAATGAGGTGTAAAAGCAACATCTTCCACATGGTGAACTTACTGAAAATTAAAGGCCAAGTTTAATCGAGGAATATGTTTGCATCACCACAGGAAGCAACTTCAAGAGAAATGATGTAGACAGAACCTTGCCAACTCACCTTGCATATTTTTACTCTGTCTGGCTGTGAAAAATAAGATATTTCTGGACAAATGCACTGGTCACCTGCATTGAGATCAGAGTTGGCATTTGGCATGGTTAACAAGTGCAGATACACCAGGTCTCACACTTTCATGGGGCCTCACATAATGAAATTTATACTCACATAAATTTATTTTCACAAAAACTAGAAATCGAATAAAAAGCTGCTCCAGGCCTTAAAATGCTTTGATCAAGGTCAAACAAAGGCTTGATAGTGACATGCAGATTGATGCTGTGACATTCCTCAACCAACAGGAATACTCCTGCTTACTAAAGCCATATTTGTATGGTACCACTCAAAGTTGTATTTCTGTGATATTAGAAATTTTTGTTGAACTTTTGTGCTTATACTTTTCTGAATTTTATCCTTCTTATAATCTGTGGAACTAGTCCTTTCCCCCTCCCCCCAACCCCCATTAGCACACTTCATTGAAGGTGTGCAGAGACCGAAACAAATCGTGTTTGTTTAATGCTAAATTAAATTTGTTTCTTTCATATGTTTTTTGTTAGAAATAATTATTGAAATGTTATGTGTTTTCTTGAATAATATTACAATAGGCTTTAAACTTAACTCTGAAATTCATAAAATAATATTATCTGTAAGCATAGTATAACAAAAGGCAAATATGCTTACAGATAGTATTTTTTTAAATGCAGCCGGACTTAGAGAAGCAGTGTAGAGCACAATATTCATGTTAGGAATAAGTTTTAAAATTATATATATATATATATATATATTAAAAAAAGACAGAATAGTAATTATTGTAGAAAAAAATTAATATACACAAGATAATTAATAAAAAGGATTGAATGAAACTGAAATATTAAGTAATCAGAAGTGCTTAAAATGAAAAAACTAAAAACAAAATCCTTTATTAGCAATGAAAATTAATTAATTTTTTTATTAAATTCTATTGTGTGTACTTAATATATTTATTTACCAATTAAATTAAAAATATGCTCTATTGCTAATCTGTTGGAAGTAAGGATACCATGCAGTAAAAGTGCCATTATATTTAGCAATAATACAATACTGGTCACTTTGAGTTCGACTTTATCTACATTTATAAAATGTGAACAAAACATCATAAAAAGCAAACAGAAGGAAAAAAGAAATTGAACTGATATAAAAGAAAAAACAGCAAGACCACAAAAGCAAAATGGTATTAAAATTAAGCTCTTAAATAAAGTTGAAATTTCTGTGATGATTGTCACATCACATGACCTTCCAATGCGTACGGTGGCTTAGTTTTTCATCAAAAAAAAAAAAAAAAAAACACAGACAAAACTATGCCCATACTGACTTATTTTTTTCCTTTCATTTTTTTTTAATCACACTTCTAACATTACTGTTTTATGCTTTTATTCACTGTAATTTCCATTTTTCAACTAAATTAGAAAGACAACAAATAGAAGCAAGTTTCAGAACTTTTTGTGCAAATTTCTTTTCTCTTTTAACATAAATGTACTTTTGATAAAACACAAAACTGAGATTGTTGTAAATCACACAGTGAGGAGACAGCTAGTTGCCTTTTTTTTTTTTTTGGATGATGAATTTTTCTAACACATCCATTAAGACAGTTGGCACGATATCTCAATCAGATTCATAACTATAAATTTCTATTCTTCCCCACAAGATTTTCAAATGAGCCTCCTGTTGTTACTCATACTGGGTAATGCTATCACATTACACTGCAGTAGTAAACTCGGCAGTGTAATAATTATGCCACTGCTCACAATGTTAAACTTCAGTGGAAGCTTCTGATTTGGTTACAAGCATTAGAAAATCCCATATTAATGTAGTCAGAAGAAATCAAGACTTGGCATGTACTCTTGTCTATAGAAAAAAATGGAAGACTTGTATTAGTTAAAAGCTTCCCACTGTTTCTGCTCCTATTTTCAAGCTTCAGTGAGCAAACCAACTATGCATATACATAATTGATATTTTTAATACATATACCACTTTGAGTTGTTCAAAGCATAATTAAATGAAATAATATCAATAACTGAAGGAAGAAGGGAGCTGAAAATTCCCAATCACTAAATTCTAATTCACAGTAAAAGAAATATTTATAATTATGCAGTACCGAACATAACATATATAAACTCTGTTAATTTAATAGCAGGGGGAATTACCTTTATATCAGAAGTAAATGTGTCTGGTCTCAGCTTTGCCGGTATTATTAGGATAGAGTTTTCAATTGACTTAGCTGAAAGGTGAAAACTATCTTAATGCTGAGTTGGACAATTTTGGAACAAATTAGAACAAAAGAAACTGAAACCATGGGGTACTAAAGTCTACAAACTGCATGCACTCTTAAATGTTTGTCCGTATTTAATAATGCAGACTTATAATGTGCAATATGCTCTTTACTATTGGGATGGTAAAACAAAGTTTAAATTTTGGTTTAACATTTCAGACATAACAAAATAATACAATATTTGCTTTTAAAACTATTTAATAAAAGTATCGTGGCTTCAAGAACAAAATTATTCATTTAGAATTAATTTTTTAGTCAGAATTTCATACAATTCTGAAAATAAAATAGGAGATAAAAATATAAACCAATATACAAACAATCTCATTAAGTTTAAGCTATTCTTCAAGAAAAATGATGAAACAAACAATAAATATTAAATACAGATTTAATTATATACATTATCATTATTAAATAGTTTCTACTGTGATAATGCAGTTTCTGAATGTATCTTGTTTAACATAAAGGGCTAAATTATTACATAAATTAAATAATAAAAAAATGTAAAGGAACCATTTAAGCAACAGGATCTTCTAATGTATAAATCAAGTTGTTTATTTTTAAATAATTATTATGGACAATTAAATGAAAGATTAGAGGATTTGATTATATATGTTCTCCACACTTATCTAGTTTCATGCACGTATATGTAAGTTCATACTTCTTGGGTTACCTGAAGAACTGATATGCTACTGTAAAATTTCATATTTTAGTCCTTTATTACTATTTGGGTATTTCATGATTAGCAACTGAAATTTATTTTAATTTTTACTGTGTATTAAATGTAATCATAACAATGAATAAGGTTTTATACTCTTATATCTTAAATTTAAAAAATTATAAACTTAAAGAATAATTAAAGGCAAGAAAACTTAATGATGCCCAAAAGTAGCTATACCACAGTAATGCAATTATGGTTACATCAACCAAATTCAAAAAAGAGAAAATGTCAATACTGAATAATAAGCAAGTTGCAGCTCATTACACAGGTGACCAACAACTGGCTGAGGATAAATAATACATGACAACTGGTTTAATGTTTATAAAGCAGCTAATTACAGGAAAAATCAATTAAGTGCTATTCTAGATGTTTCTAGAATAAACACAAGACATGCAGTCTCAAATTTAGTTGACAGTCCTCATCAGTGGAATACATAAATTACACGTTTCAAATAGTGAACAAAATGAGAGAGAGAGAGAGAGAGAAGCAGTTCATAGGTCCTCAAAATTTATAAGCAGACTGCCTCTTCTGCTTGATGGCAATCCTCTTGCAGCAAAAGTTCTGCAGGAGTGTGTCACTGGTCTTGGGTGATCCTTTCTTCAACACTGGACTTAAACGAGTCCTGAATGTTGAAGAAAGTAAGGTTAGATTCTGTTGTGTAGGCCTGATCTAAGAGGTCTATATAGTATATTGCATTGGCTCTGGTGTGGTGTTGGAGATGTTAGGAATGAGTATTGTTGAAGGCAGGAAATGCTATGACACTGATGAGTGCCAGTGACATCTGATGAGTATCAGAAGTTGCTATTCACAAGAACTTCCTGTAACTCATAAATTAAACTTCACCAAACTCATAAATTTAAAAATATTAATGTTGAATGAATAACACTTTCCCCACCCTCTTATAGAAATTTTCACGGATATAACTCAAAAAAAGACCCTGGGATGGGGAGGAGAGAGAGAGAAATCTTTTTCACTTATAAGCTTTGGTTGATAAATGTTGACATTTTAGCAGTCTGGGATCATGGCACTGACATCCTCAAGGGCTGAACTCAATAGAGAATGTCCAAAGATTTCATTCTAGTTGTTATCCATCAGAATCACAGACTATTCAAGCTATTCAAATTATAACCAGTGAAGGAGATCACTCAAGCTATAACCAGAAGGCTATTCTAGATGTTTTAATCAGCTCTGTTTAAAACTCCTGCAGCACCATCTGTGCCCATTACATGTCTATTGCAAACCAATACTGAGAAACGTCTAGATTTGTTTCAATGATGATGCACAGACCATAAAAAAGAGAATTATCAGGAGCCCAGAGGGTACTCAGAACTTGTTCAAGGGATGACCTGGATATGCTGCAACCATGTTACATTATAGTCATTATCACAAACATCTGATAGACAGACATCAATAGAACCACCAGAGAAATGCCATGGTATCCACCTTCATGCTACTCCAGAATCCACTGCTCCATTTCCTGATTATATAATTAAGAATGGGATTGGGGGGGGGGGGAGAGCATTAATCTCTTCCACTCAAACTTTGGCTGAGATGTGTCAGTGGCATTTTCAGAGGTCAGGGATCATGGCACTGCCATTCTGGAAGACAGAATTCTCAATACAAAATGTAGAAGGATTTCATTCAAGTTCTAACTGCAAAAGACCAGACAGCTTCTCATTCTAGTTGTTGCTATCTATAGGAACAGTATCTCCATCTGAACCACAGTTTACTGCAACTTGAATTGCAATAGGCTATGGTTCGTTGACATTGAGAAAATTCTAAATTTGTTTCAATAATGCTCAGATGATAAAAACCAGAACTGTCAGGATCATCATTCTACAGTGGCAATACAGAGTATAAATAACAATTTATTTAATATTTTAAATAACTTCTATATAAAAAAAGGAACAAAAAAGAAAGAAAGTTACCTAAATAAACTTAATTAAAACACTTCAGCTAAACAATTAAATTCTTTTACAGAAAAAGATTATCTAATCAATATTAATCACTTCTGGCAAATTTGAGGGAGGGATATAATTCAATTATTACAAACAAGCCAACCTAAGCATGAAATAAAAGCTGCCCTAGTGGAAATAAACTGATTTATTAAGAAGCGACAGTGATAACTGATCAAAGAGCATACAAAATTTTTAAAAAGTTAAAATATATAAACTAAGAGATAAACAAATCAAGAGTGATGGGTGGATTACATATGGCTGTGTGTTGGCTTTTATGACCTTCCTCTGCAGCGAAACTGTATTTTTTTAAAATGAAAACTTACACAGCTGCTGCTGCTGCTTATTTTGACCTAGTGGGTCTCTGAGATTCTGACCAGGACTGTAGTGAAGGAAAGAATGAATGCATCTTATGAATGGAATTTGCATACCCATTCATTTGCATATTTTCCTTGTTAACTCATATTTCTATATGTGAGTTAAAGGGCATATGAACATAAGTAGATGTCTATATGAATCCGATACAATTGATTCAGTGTGAAAATAAAACAAAAAAATTTGGATTCTAGGATAAAAATAATAAGTGAAGAATTTATAGTTCAATTATTAAATTTATTAACTTTTGATTTCAGATGCTACACTGAAATACCTCTGCATTCCTATAGCACTGTAAAAATACTAAAACAATAACTGAAATCAAAATTCATGTTCTATTTGCATTTGATTTGATCACTGAGAGATTTTCTTCTCATCAAAAACTAAGGGTTGAGCGTTCAACCTTATGCCTTATGGTCAAATTCTTGGCCTTGGGTTGAATACCTTATGGTTAAATGCTTAGCCTTCAGTCTTCAATGAGAGCAGAAAGTCTCTCCGTGATCAAAATGAAGCACAAGTAAAGCATATGAATTTTGATTTTATATTTTTCACTATTAAAAGTTACCAGCACAAGTGTGGCAGAACACTTATCCTCAGCTCCGTGCACATAGGCTTGAACCATAACACAACTCCAACATAAATAATCCCTTTAAATTTTTTTCGTTATCATATATAATTTGTAATACCAGTATAAGAATTTTCTTTTTTTTTCAATTTTGTGATAAATGTATTTTTCACAGAAAATTTCCAAATATACATATAAAAGCAAGATCTTCACAACTACAAAATATTTTTAAAACTACCAGAGAAATTAACTTGACTTGGAACTTTCAGTGAATGAAAGAAAATGCATAATTGTATTACTTAAATCCCAAAAGTAGCTTAAGGTTAGACAAAAGCATCCAAGAAAAATTCTTTATGCTTAAATCAGAGCACTGTTTTATTAAACACAAACATAGCACATGGACAACTAGTTTTGATCCTATCAGTACAAAAATGTTGATACCTTTCATGCGGTAAGTTGTAAAAGTCTAATGCAATATCTAAATACCTATTATCAAGATTATAAATGATTTTTACATATATGGCAACTGGATATTCTGTAAACTATGTTAGTAACAAGGTAATCGATATGCATTGGTTAAACAACGTATTTTCAAGTCAGTGTAATAGATCAAATCTTTCATCTTTACGTATCACAACAAATACAGTTAGCACATATGAGTGCATACACACTACAAATTAATGTGTACTTAAAATATTTTTCACTTATTGCAACACTCAAATTAACGTGCATTACAAGAGACAAATATATTTTTTTCAATCTTTCTCTTCCCATACATAGACGCCTTTCATTATACCAGGCACTTGCATTAATTTTGTAATGCTACATACAAACTATGAATTATTTTACATATGTTATTAATTAATAAATTACTCTAAAATCAATAATTAGAAAAGATTAGGAGCATATATATATATATATATATATATATATTTATTTATTTATGGAAAATTAAAAATATTAAAATTTGATTACTTTACAGTCACATTATATACAAAACCAATTTCTGGTCTAAAAATGGATTTTGATGTTGCAGTGAATTCTGAATGACTAATTTTTTAATTTCTTTTTGAATAAACTTTTCAATGGCAGGATGGTAGCTGATGAGTTTTATTCATCTTGCTAGTCCTTTCATTCCAAATGACCATAATGCAAACCATATATTCTTAAAAGGGTAATGGAAATGAAACAAGCCTAGGGTACATCTCCCTCTCATCTAACACAAGAAAAGCATGATAATTAGTTATTTCAGTACACCATTGAATAAAGCATAAAACTTTTTCTTGCTCATAGGTAATTTTACACTAAAAAAAAACATTAAGTTGAAGAAATGTTATTATATATGTATTAGTTATGCAATTAAAAGGGAGCCCACAGCAGTACTTAATCATATAAGACAATGTTTTAAGGGTCTGCTGAATCTTTTCCTCAGGCCCGGGAGAAGAAAGTGTTACAACCATTCATAAAATTATTTAATCATTAATATGTAGTATAATAGTGTTTATTTAACTTCATTTCACAATGAATAATCCTGTAATATCCTTTTTTAATAAAAATGAAAAAAAAAAAAAAAAAAAAAAAAGAAGATATATTCTAGAATCATTTAAGCATTTCAAGTGCTGCTATGTAAACATTTTAATCACATCAAAAGCCTTGACTAATGCATTTTACCAGTCCTTGGTATTCAATTATAAGAGTCTGCAGTACCATGCAGAATGTTATAATTGAACTGCAATTACACAATGTGTTACTACTCCTCTCCAAGAAACTACCACAAGTACGATATTTAGTTTTTTAACAAGTATACCAAATTTTTAATTTTCTTTCAGAAATTTTACAAATATTTTAGAGCCTAAAAGGCTTCATGGCTTGATTCTAAGTATTATTAATGGCTCAACAATATTTTTTCCTTGTTTCCAAACCAGAGTAAACTAAGTTATGCAACAAAAACTCTGTTCGTTGGCATATATTTGCACGCTGCCTTCAACTGTTTTCATAGTTGTTTTAATATTGCACTATGAAGACCAACTACATGCTACTGAAGGAAAGCATTCCCATTCTTTATAAACAGTTTCTTTCTACTAACAGTTGTTTCTCCAACCTTTACCAGTTTACCTTATATTATAAACAAGGAAAAGGATTATATTTTCCATTGGACACTTTCCTGAACATTATTCAGCCAAGCTATTAATTTCTAGAAATATTAACATTTCTAGTATTATCTAGAATTCATTCTGAATGGTATAATGAAATATTTTTAATTAAAACAAAATTAAAGAATACATTAAAACAATTATAAAAATAGATATTACTATAATATAACAAAATAATCTTAGACATGATTAACTTCAAAAATTTGTATTACTAACACCTCTTTTCACCACCAATGCTACCTTAATCATATGTGGTCTGCAGTGAAAATAAGAAAACAGTTATTGATGTAAGCGAGATTAATCTTTCAGATGATTGGATTATTAACATAAAAATCTACTTAATTGTTCTAAATGACTATACAACCAAGAAATGAACATCTCCCCCACACCACAAACAAAACTTTCATATTGTTCTCCAAAGACTAATAGTGAATTTCTAAGTGATTAAAAGTGAATGTCTAGTGGGGGGGGGGTATCAAAAGAGAGAGAGAAAAAGCTAGATAAGAAGAACACAGTGGGTTCTGGAATGGAGGAAAGGCAACTCAGACTATGACATTACACTCCAAAGATCAGTTTGTACATTTTGTGAGTAAAAAAAGTTTTCTGACAGAAAAAAGTCCCTCATCTCTGCATGAGACCAGCTAACTCAACACAAGGAAGAATATTATACTGATTAAATTGTTTATTGCCTCAAGTGAATTGTAATGAAATGTGTAAGTGTTCCTAAATAGTATGCAACTAAATTTTAACCAAGCTAAACTATATCAAAAAGTTTTAAATATTAATTCTTTATATGCATTTTCATATATTACAATAGACTCACTTAATCTGTCACTGTTGGCATGGGACAAAAATTAATCCCCTGTGCAAAAAGAAGGAAAACGTATATACATATATATATAATTTATTTCATATAAAACAGAAATCAGTTCTGGTGCACTCTTCAGACCTTCAGAAAATTCCAACAGGTGGATAAGTAACAATAAATTCCATTTTAGGTTCAGAAATTATGAAAGCAGTGATTGAAATTCCTGGGAAGACTTTCACATCTAATACTCATCGAAATGAATAGACTAAGTTATGCTTTCCACAGCGTAGCTGATCATTTATGGCAGTGAAACTTGTTACTTCCTGCAGCAATGGGTCTGCATATGTCCTAATGTTTTTACAGCAGAAATCAGAACAAACTTTTTTTGAACTTTGCTACCGACAAAGGGTAATTTTTTTAATGAATTGATAGATACTAGACTATTATACCATGTGGTAGATTAAGTATTTTATTATTGAAATGATAATAAATTACGATTAATAAATTACTTAACTACCACATTTTTTACTCTTCTTTCACCAACACCTGTGAAATGGATTTTAATGCCAACAATGCTGGATTAACAACAGGGCTACATCCTTGAAAACAGCATTATTAATTATTAATCATTAAGCAAATCAAATTTTCTCATGGAGAAAAAAGTATTGGGTAGGAATGCATTACCATATGTGTAATGACGTATTTTTCTAATAAAAATTCACATTCAGATCTAATGTGAATATTTAGCACTTTTTTCAATTGCACCATGATTAATGATACAAATAAATCAATGAAACCCACAAAAAAAAAAAAAAAAAAAAAAAGGAAAACTGCACAAAACTTTGCCGAGTAAATATTATGCCAAGATAATTTTAACTTTACATACAAACATGTTTTACTAAATATCTCACAAAAAGCAGTTTTGTGGACAGGTAAATAGAGAACAAGCTCCTCAGCCACTAAATGAAAACTTCAAAGTAAGGTCAATAATATTTATCACTATATTACTACTTGTGCTGTTAAAAAGTTGGGCTTAATGCTTTCTAAATGTCTTCTTATAAAATCTTAAAATGCTTATAAGGTCATTAATTTTAAGTCATGGAAATGGTGGAAGCACTTGGAATTAAGAGTACATAGTGCCAAAATGAAACTAAATTCCTTCCAATGGCAAAGCTATGCCACAGATGTTATTCCAGTACTGAGCATGATATCTTTCCTTTATTTTTGTAACTGGCTTTACATGAAATTGCAAACCTATGAACACCTACAAAGCCAAAATTTCAAATACATATATTTTAATTAAAACAAAAGTAGGATTAATCTTCTGTAGCAAGCATGGATTGAATTAGTTCTTTTTCAAAGATGTTTATTAAACATTATAATGTTTTATATTTTCCTGTACTATACATTTTGTGTCATTATGCCAAAAAATTAATATCTTTATACAAAAAAAGAGGAGTTGGTGATTCAGTGTTTATCATCAAAATATTGTTAAATGAACTGTCACTACAAGAGAATTACTGTACAGTAATTCTCTGATTCAAGTACAGTAATTCTCTGTACTGTACAGAGAATTACTGTACTTGAATCAGATCTACCTAAATTCATTAATGCAACAAGAATCAAACTGAAAACATGCATAATACACCCATACAAAGCATGCATTATGATAAATTATATCATGATAGTTTAAATGAAATTAATTTATCAAAGCTTATCCATTTCTTAATACAAAAGAAGACTGATTTTTTTTAACTGCCAGTAAGTAAAATTTCAAATGAATAAACACAATTGTCACAAATATTATTAAAAGTATTAATCATCTAGCTTTCATAGTTTAAAAATTCATTTATAAATTAGTACCTTTGCAGTGAGAATGAAGATTAATATAAATAAACATGCAATATTATAACAGTAACTAAAAAATCAGCCATGACAGAGAATATACTAAATGAAAAATTACATATATAGATAGGGCAAATGTTTTAGAACTATTTCCCTCATTAGTTGCGAATAAAAATATTATAAAAAAAAAAAAAACAACCAGAAGTACTTTATATGTTACTATCTGAAATACAACAAAGAAAAGCAGAGCAATCATGGATCTCTAGAGTCCTGCAATGCTAGAATCTATATCATGAACTCTAACTGGACAGCCTGACTGACTCTCTTAACTGCAAGCCACACCGAACACTTTGGTGAGGAAATGATTGGATTTGGATTTTTTTGGTGCAAAAGGTGAGGGAAGGAAGAAACCTCGGGAGACTGTAAACTCCAGAAATGTTGGAATAACTAGAATCTACATAAATTAGAACAATGTCTGTAGAGCTACCTGGTGCTGAGAGTAGAAACATTCTTGTTTTGTATAAAAGCGAGGCATCTAGTTGTGTGTATAGAGGCCTGTTTGTTGTGGAAGAGAGTTAGCTAAGTTGGGGGATGAATTTGGCAGGTCAACAGAAACATAGGGCATCCCCCCCCAGCTTGGTTAACTCTTTTCCACAGGAAACATGCTTTTATATACACAACTAGATATCCCACTTTTCTAAGAAAAAACAAATCTGTTCCAATCCAAGCACAGCACAAGCAGCAGTACTCAGAACTTCTGATACTCAACATGTTCCTAGCTTCTGTAGACCAGGGACATACTCTCCCTCTCTGAGGCAATCTCAAAATAGATGGAGCTGACAATCTCCCAAGGTCTCCCCCTCCTAGAAGTAGAGTGCAACTTGTCTCATAGTGCTCCAGCCTATTTTTAAAGAAATGAGAAAGCAGGCTGGAATCTACTGAACAATAGATTATATATAAGTATATTCTATTTATTTTATATAAATTTTTATAAACACACTTATACTGCGAGTTTTTATATATTCTACTCTATATAGGCAAAATTTACATTCCATTAATCATTTTAATTCATTTAAAAAATTAATCATCAAAAAAAATATGGTAAATACAGTAAATATAAAGATCATTCTTTACAAATGCAGTCATAGGTGTCTTGAACTATCCAATCAAAGTTTGTGATGAGGAATCTCCAGACTTCTTTGCTTATGACTTCAAGAGACCCATAATTCTTTTACTTATCTTTATGTTCTTCAGAGAAAAAAAAAAAACAGATGTGATTTTTTTAATATTTTTTGTTATTTTACACATTGTTAATGTTTATTTCACAGATCATAGAGTAGTTTTCTTTCAGTAGTGAACTAAGGTCAAAATTGTCGTTCTGTTAAATCTTTTAGTCATTATGACTGAAGAAAATGAAATAACAAAAAAAAAAAAAAAAAATTATTTTTATAAAATTCAGAGAATACTGTTTTTAATATACAAGAAACAGTTTTAAATAAACTTAGTTTTAAAGAAATGAGAAAGCAGGCTGGAATCTACTGAACAATAGATTATATATAAGTATATTCTATTTCTTTTATATAAACATTTATAAACGCATTTATACTGCGAGTTTTTATATATTCTACTCCACATAGGCAAAATTTACATTCCATTAATCATTTTAATTCATTTAAAACATTAATCATCAAAAAAAATATGGTAAATAAATATAAAGATCATTCTTTAAAAATACAGGGCATCACAAAAGAATCATACCAATTCAATCCTTGATATTTTTATTATATTACTATTTTATTATTATATTTACAAAAGTGAAATTATGAAATATATAGTAAAATCAAAAGTAACATCATATATTTTTTTTCAATCATAGCTTAGAGTCCAGACCAGATAATATAACCAAATGTCATCTGGTTAAGACTGTGTGTATGGGGCAGTTAACTCAGCTGAATTTTGCAATTTTGATGCAGTGACAATATCACCCTGTTTATAATGACAATCTATCTGGCCAACAATATATTGTTGAAAAGAACAATGTTTCTATACACCCCTAGATTTATAATTGTACCAAATGTTTTATTCCTGTAATGATATATATTTCATTATTATTTTTTTTATATAAAAGAAATCCTTCAAATACTAATCACTATTCCTTCACAGTAATTTTGCACTTAGTCCCATAAAAATCACATCTCTGTATATAATACTCATGTACAAAATCACAAAGTGGGAAGATAATGATTTTCTAAAGAGAATAATTGCACGATGAAGCAACATTTGCATGTTTAGAACTATGAATGGTCAGATTTCAGGTTCAAAAAAAAAAAAAAAAAAAAACTACATAAGGCTGGAGAAACAGGCTTTTCCAAAGTTAATGTGTAGTATGAAAGCTTATAAGATCATTTTTCTTTACAGACGAAATCATTACAGGTGTATAAATTTCACCCTTAACGATATTGTAATTTATTTTGATCCCCAAATCAAACATTGTTTGATTCAGGGAATCCTGTTTTAGCAAAGTGAATTGCATTCCTAATAGAGCATGGAGGTTTTATGTTGCTTGGGATGAATGGTTATTTGACAAGTGAGTCAGGAGAGGAGATACAAATCAGTTGACCTGCCTGGCATATAGACAATTCCAATTATTTTTTTTTTTTGACAGGTTTACTTTAGTATCTGGGACAAGTTATTAGCTGTAATAATGATAAATGGCTGGAAGTCAAGAGAAGAATAAATTCTGGATGGATAGCATTCAGGAAATATAGTCACATACTGAAGAGCAATATCCCAGTTTGTCTGAAACGTAAAATAATGAATCAATGTATACTCCCCACCATGACTTATGGAAGTGAAACTTGGGCACTCACCAAAAGAATGGAAGAAAAGCTAAGAACTACACAGCGAAGAATGGAACGAATTATATTGGGAATCAGACTGTTAGATAAGAAGAGAAACACATGGATTAGGCAGCAAACTCAAGTAAAGGACATTCTTATCAAAACTAAAGAACTAAAATGGTCTTGGGCATGACACATAGCTCGAAGACATGATGACAGATGGACTAAGAAAATAACAGAATGGTACCCAAGAGGAGATAGAAGAAAACCTGGAAGACAAAGGCGGAGATGGATAGATGAAATTCATGAGTTTTTGAGTAGTAAATGGATGGCCAGTGCTCAAAACAGAAGGAACTGGAAAGTTGCTGGAGAGGCCTTCATCCTGCAGTGGATTGAAAATGGCTGATGATGATGATGACTTCAGAATGTTTATTCACATCAGATACAAACTCTTGATTTACAACTCTATATTCAAGGAGCTGTCACTAGCACAAGCCATACTATAAAAACATATGGGATGGACTGTGATCAGATATTTTATGGTCTACACATGCTGAGGTGATGTTGAGGCACATACCAAGACAATGTGATAAGCAGTATAACAGAAAAAAAAAAAATATGCTGCTATAATTTTTTTTTACAAGTTTAACATTTTAATCTCTAATAATGAAGTCCTTAGAAATAAAAATCTATATGATTCTTTTGTGGATGTGTGTGTGTGTGTGTAATATAAATAAAAAATATTTATGGTCGGCTATGATGTATATGTTTTGCACGTATACATCATAACAGAAAAAGAGACTTTGCTTATTGCTATGGTTCCTTCAGTTTTGGCTGCCAGCCCCCTTGAAGACAGTTAAAATGAATTTGGTGGGTCAACAGAAACATAGGGCAACCACCCCCCAACTTGGTTAACTCTTTTCCACAGGAAACCTAAAGCATTAAGTAATATTTTATTACTTAATGTAGCAGTTATTTTTATGTTAATCTTAATTTTATTATTTATTTTCAGATAATCTGCTTTTACTTTGCAGGTGTTCTTAATTTATTCCATTGTAATTACACTTGACAGGTCAGCAACCCTACTCAATACACTTATCAAATACATTTGTCTATATATATATATATACACACACACACACACACACACACACAGAGCAATTCCTGTGTATATATATACACAGGCAGTTCCCGTTTTACGAGTCCTGGGTTTAAGGTTTTTTTTTTTTTTTTTTTCAAGTATCAACAAAATCGAAAATATGAACATTATTGCAAAAAATGAATGTTAAACATTCATAAATACAGCATTTCAAACCACGCTAGTAGCTATACGATACAGTGTACCCCCACTTCACGATATTAATCTGTTCCAGAGACACCACTTTCATCATATCATTAAAATAACACATTGTTTTTTGGTAATTCGTTCCATGACCTCAGAAGTTGAAATTTTCGCTATATAACTCTCTGAAAGGTCGTTTTTATAGTGTAAATTGTATTACAGTAGTACCAATTCAAATCATTAAAATGCACTACACTTTCATCGTTATCATATGTTCCGTTATAAGAATCAATTTTGAACGCCTTTGTAATATTTTTCTGAAACACATTTCTGGAGGTCACTACCATAAAACAATAAAAAAAAAAATTGCACTTTCTGGTTTATTGGGCTTTTCTGTTAGTATAAGCAATTATAAACGGGCAGTAAACTCCACGTTATTGCATTTGCAAAAATACCAATAGCTGGAACTGTGTAGTTTTTTATGTTATTATGGTGAAATGTGTTTCCCCTTTACTGAAATCTTCAATTGCAAAAAAAAAACAAATTTTCAGAATCTTCTCTACATTCTCTTTTTTTTTAAGCTTCGTAAACTTGTTACTTCGCGCAAATCGTGTTAGTTGCAATTTGTGCATTCCGTTAAAAAAATGCTTATATATGCTATTGAAATTTATAAAGAAAAGAGAAGATTATCTTGCAAACAAATGCCTCTTGAAGCATTTCTGAAGACTACTCCTTGTGCAATGAACCGAGTGCCGAGCCAATAATGAGTGATCAACGAGTATGCGTTTAGTTGACGAAGAATAAATATTCAAGATTTGTAAGTCATAAATAATTTCTTTATTATTATAATTTGCTTGATTTTAAAGGCTACGTTTTCATTTCTTTAGATAAATCAATCATTGTTAAACAAACTAATTAGCTAACTAATTTCATTGTTGAGAACGTAACCCCTATTTTTAACATTATGTATATGGAAATATATTCCGTTTTACGAGTGCACACTAGGAACGAATTAACTCGTAAAGTCGGGAACTACCTGTGTGTGCATATATATATATATATATATATATACACACATATAAAGAGAGAGAGAGAGTAATAGTTCTTTGCCTGAAGATTGCTGCTGTAGGTTGCTTTATATTTGATGAAAAGAACCCATATATAACTACACTGCCACATAAAAAATATCATAAGAAAGTTAAATTTCTGGAAGAGATGGTACGTTTTACTAAAATAGCATATAACAGAATATTTTTCTTCACTATGTCCATTAAAATTCAAATATAATTCACAAGAATAGGTATGCAATATATTTTATCCAGTCAAGGTCTCAAACTTTGCTACAGCATGTGGTTTCAGTTTGTAAAATCTTTACCTATAGCCTTGAAGGTACTCTTAAAAATCATGAATGCCACAATTTCTTTTTTTCTTTTTCAAATTATGTGGCAAAATATCTTATAAACATGGAGTATTTCTGATAAGATCAAACACATATTTGATGGTCTTAAAAAAAAAAATGCCTTATTAAAAAAAAAAATTGAGCATTCATATAAAGTCAGTATTTGACCTACTCATAATTTTGAAATAGCTATAAATATTAATTCATATCCATTTGAACATACATAAGTGTCCACATTCAAATCAACAAAGTGACAACTATACATATACTTGTACAACTCTTGTTTTTCATATTTTTACATATATCAAACTGAACTAAGTATTCATTTTCTGTATACAATACTTTGCAAGTGTATTCCATGTCATACACTGAAAAAACATTTTAATTAGCACCTTTTATTTTAAATATACAATCTGCTGTAAGAAATCAGTGGGAAATTGATTAAAATACCAAAATTCAACACAAAATAACTATATTTTGCATTGAGTTTGAAAACTACATGCATTACACACACACACACACATATATATATATAAATATTAGTAGTAATATAAACTGTAGTCAGTGCCAGTATGCCAACCAATATATATATATATATAAAATAAACGATGCCATTCTTTTTTTAATTATTAGTATATTATTATTTTTTTTTAAATATACCCACTGGCATAATACTTTCTAATGGATGAAATGGCATTAAATAAACTGATATGATTTTATCTAGTGCAATTTTATTTGTTTTTTAGTGCAAAGAATATCTTATGAATTATTTTAATATTATTTTTTATTTTCCTCAATTATGAAATAACTTAAAAATTAGGTTATAACATTTTGACTACTTCAAAATGGCAAGAATATCAAAAGTAACAAAAAGTATACATAGTGAAAGTTTATTATTATGAGTGTGACCTGTAATATGAAATTTCTGATTTGATACTGACTTAATTCTTCTAATGTATGAAAAGTTGATGTTTATTGTTGCTAAAAGATAAAAAATTTAGGGATTGTGGATGTTGTTCTCTGCTTGGAAAAATGACATGCTGCCTTTTTTGTAAAAAAACACTACCAGCATGCAACTAAAAGCTGTCAATGATAAATTATCACACAAGACAATTCCAACTTATTGATTGAACCATCCTGTATTCAAACATTATTACTTAATTACTAAACTGAGAAAAAATCATATTTATTTTGTGTTATCTACAAAATCAATATGATTTCTTCTCAATTTAAATTATTAGATTTTCTGTTTATTGAAAGAGTGAAAAATTTCAAGCAATATAGAATTTATATGCATGTTATTTTAATATTAAGACATATACATTGATAATGAAATAAGGGAATGATGCCAAAAGCACTTAATACCAATGCTTTGCAATTAGCATTATCCACTCATGTATAATGTTATTTATATATTGTTATATCTATGTTGCATTAAGTCAAATGTTGATAACTTAAATACTTTTAGTTTATCAGTGCTGATGGCATAAAAAGCAAAATGTACACACATTCATTTTATTCATTCCTTTACACACATACATGTTAATATTATTCATATATATATATATATATATATATATATATATATATATAATTTCCAGTTGTTATTGACCTTACATAGCATCAGCATCTTAGGATGTTCTGCAGGCTAAAAAAAAAAAACATGGAATAACTCATGGCAAAATCCCATTCCCTCTGCCCAGGATCAGACAACTCTTATGGAAGAGGATCCTTTAAGAATTCTTCCCAACTTTCAGTGGGATTCAAACTTAGACCCCCCCCCAAATGAGCCATGGAGGACAAATAGTCCCAATTCCTTGTAAAACATGCAACAACATTAATTAGGACTGCCTATAACAGCCCATCCTGCTGCAATGCACCATCTTACAATGCATGTAAGGTTGGCAGGGTTGTTAATGACAGTATGATCTAGAAAAGTTGAGCAAATGGGCTGAGAGGTGCCAAATGAAGTTTAACATTGACAAATGTAAAGTACTGCATATGGGAAGCAGTAACCCCAGAGTAATGTATTAACTGTGTGGTACTACACTGATAGTGGTAGAGAATGAAAAGGACGTGGGAGTAATTGTGTAGGCAGATATGAAGTTTTCTGAGCAGTGCAGACTGTCTGCAAGAGGTGTCTTGTCCTGCATGATGTCTTGTCAATGATATACAGGAATTTTTCTAGCAGGGATAAGGAAGTGATTATCCCCTTGTATAAGGCAATGGTCAGGCCACACCTTGAGTACTGTATACAGGTCTGGAGGCCTCATTTTAGGAAGGATTTAGACTGCTGGAGCGAGTGCAGAGAAAGGCAAACCAAGATTATTGAATGGAACAAAGGGTTGCTCTTACAAAGAAAGGCTTAAATTTTGCAAATTACAATGTCTGTAGACTAGGCACCTGCGAGGTGTTCTGATTGAGGCATATAAAGCCTTGAATGGTTTGAGCATGCTCAATGCTGATGGGATTCTTCCTCTTGCTCAGAATAATCACCTGAGAGGGCATAAATTCAAATTGCAGAAAGACAGTTGTAGGATAGATGTGCGGTTTTTATTTTTTTTAGGAGCATTAGCAACTAAGGCCATATTGCTCTGGGATATGCGGTGGTCATTCCCTGACCTTTCCGCATCCTCCGTATTTGGTGGTGACGGGCTCGAACCCCGGTCTAATCAAGAAGCATGTGCTACCCACTGCTGCTCCTTCCCACCTGGCTACGGAGGTGCCAGATGTGTGGAAGTTTGCCTTTAGCCAGCGTGTGGTTGATTGCTGGAACAAACTTCCATCTGTTGTTGTAGAAGTTGATAGCTTAAATAGATTCAAGGCAGAACTAGACAAACAAACATTTGGAGCGAGTGGATGGATGAAATTTGATTTTTTTTTTTTTTTTTTTTTGCTGATGCTAAATAAGCTTGCTTTCTTGCATCATGTGCCTTTTACTAATGCTAGTTCCAATTTATGCTCATATTTGACACCTTGTCTACCACTATGTTCATGAAGCCCAAGAGAGCCACCATATTAGATAGCATTATTTCAGTTTATGGGTGCCCATAAGCAAGCATTGCATATTTTTATTAGTAATATATTTTGTGTGTAAAAATTTATATACAATCGGGGCTGCCACATGTAGTGTGCAGATGGTGCACCACACAAAAGGCACCTAATCAAGGGGAGCACCATTCATAGTTTACAAATTTTAAAAATTACAAAAGAAAATAATTATTCTAATTTTTGTTTTACTTTACTGTAAACATTACTAAAAAGATACCAGCCCATTATATTATCAATTAAAATTTGTTTTCATCCATAAATTATAAGAAACAGAATGATAAACATTCTGATAAGACTTTCTTTTTATATAAAGTCTTAGAACACAGCTGTAGTTTTAATTCTAAAATCCATCTTGCCACGTGTTCATTGATTATGAAATACATTAAAATAATTGTCTACAATTATTTTATTTTTTGTTTGGGGGGGGGTCACCAATAAGAATGACAAAGGTGACAGCCACGTATACAGTTACCATATATACAAATTCTTACTACCTTTACTGTAAACAATGTGTATAAAAAAAAAAAAAAAGAAAGACAATCTCAATACACAGAAAGAATTAAAATATTTAAATAAAAATAAAAAAGTTCTAAAATTTTTGCAAAAATTCTAAAGAAAACCAATGCATAATTATAGATTTATTTTGAGAGAGAAACAAGGCAATGCACCTTATATACATTCTTTAAAAAAACAGCCCAATACAAGATTCTCTTCCCCCCACTTATCAAAAATGAAACAATGCTGCTTATGTATGTATATTTTTTAAGAAAAAGTAACAAACTGACTTTAAATATATCATTTACCAATCACAGTAATATGCATTGATAAAATTGTGATAAGTAGGACAAATTATAGCCTTTAGAGCCTATCCTTGGCTGTTATATAAAAATATGCATCACGATATAATGCTCATTTCTATTAAGTGCCAATTTTTTGAGAATGTATTTTACACATTACAGCAGGGTGTGCTGCACTTTGAAAAGGAGACAGTCATAAATGCATGTCAGATTTCAACCAATTTATCAGGAAAGGAAAAATGAAGTGAAAGTGAAGTGATTCCTTAGTGGTAGTGCACATGTACATAAAATTTACTAATATTTTATTTATCTGTTGTTTCATTGGGAGTTCACCAGTGTATAAACTACTCTGGTAATAGTGTGCTGAATTCATACTATGTTGCTTGAGTGGCACAGCGCACAGGTAACATACATATATTAAAAGAAGGAACAAAATGCTTTTAACGATCTAAATAACTATTTATTTTCAGTTGAAAATTATATGTAGGTGGAAATATGTTTGTGGTATGTTTTTACTACTTCAGTTATTGCTGTTGTTGCTCCTTCACCATTACAAAGAACTTTTGTTCTTTGAAACAGTGAAGTAGCAATGTTTTGCATCAGTGATTATATATCAAAGAACTGTCATTGCTCCCTCCTCATTGCAAAGGACTTTTATTTTTTACAGTGAAGCAGCAGTCACTTATGAAGTGGCAGGAATATACCATGAAACATCTGATTTCCATCTGTTTATTTCCGAATGAAAATAAACAGATATTTAGATCTCATGTAGGTTAAAATTTCTTCATTCCTCTGTTGTAATGAATTTGCTTAATCTTATATGTGATAATTTTGTGTATCATGTCTGTAAAAATGTGTGTTAATGAGCCAGGTCTGTAAAAATGTGTGTTAATGAGCCAGGTCTGTTTTTGTATTTATTTAAGTATTGGGCACTAGTCTACAAAAAAAATTAAGTGGTTTCTTTTATTTTCAGTGTTTATCTATGCTAGACACTGGTAAAAAAACTGTTAATGATACATTTGTTATACATTTATAATAAATGTATCAAAATTGAAAAATAATCTACCTACCTACATAAAGGGTTACCAGAATATAATTGTAATTTAAAACTGGCTGATATGCTTCAATTGAAGTGTGTCACAACAACAATCAAAATGTGAAGGTCACCACAATAATAGATATAAAATCCAATTTAGACATTGATAATAATTTGATTTTGAGTAAAATATCTGAAAAGGTATTAATTTTACAGATTTCACTGCATCCATTATTTAGCAATTCACTACAGCTGCTGAGCTGATTTGTGATGTAAACTCCTAAAGAATATCAAATATTCCACTTACATTAGTTTACAGGCATTCATTTGATGTTACTCAGAAATAGAATCTATTTTAGATTAAATATCTATATAAATAATTTAATATTATATTTAAATAGTCAATAAAACATAAAATGAAACATTAACAAAAAAACTAAGTGCAACTTAATCATATTTATGTAAAAAAATATTATTTGAGGATTAGAATACATTTAAATGTGAACTAATTTATTGATACATAGTTCAATAGTTTTATTTTATTTTGTATTTCATATCCTTCGTTTTAAAGATATTCTACATTTTTTGAATAGATATGGAATAAATTTTATTAAACAAAAAGTTAAGATAAATATTAATACCTCTTGATAAATACTAGTATCCTGATATAAATAATTTAAATATTTAATAATAAAGGTAACATACATCCAGATTTGTTTAAGCAAATTGAGATGCATAAATGGCACTGACTAAGGTTTCAATACAAATTTATTGAAAATATACATAAAATGTTTTCCACATATATTACAGTGACTTTCAGCTGATTTCAATCAGAAACTATTAGCAACTTCATTGCATATTGCACTTCCAATAGTAACATGAGGCCTTGCGTCAGCCCTGCCATCTTCTGAACTTAAACCAATATAAGAGAAAAAACACTTTCCTTTTCACTCTCGAAACACACCATTTATATAGACTACATTTATTTGGATTAGAAGGTGCAAGGATTTACAGTTAAATTACCAAAATTATAAATAATAATGGTAATAATTTGCAATTTTTGAACCTGGCTGTAATTGAGCAGTAGAATTATGAAGCTAGAAAGAAAACTTAATTTGAGACTGAAATTGTAATTCCTTTAAAGATTACCTGGGGAGGGGAAACAAAGCCTTGCCCACAAACACTATCACCATTGCAACTTTTACTAAAAGATTATAAATTACTGGCTTAGCTTTAATGAGAAAATAAGTTGCAGACAAATAAAATTAAATGAATCTTTTTCTTTTTGTTTTTTTACATAAGAATTTTCCTAAAAAACAGTAATTAGGGGTAATGTTAAGAAATATAACACAGAATACAAATGCACACCTAATTACAGTAATGAGGGTGTATAATCTTCAAAAGGTATAGTCTTCTTTTGGCAAACACATATTTATACACATTAAAAAATTGAGGAAATATATAATATTATAATATTCTGTACATGACTAACATTGACTTATCTGTTTCTTCAGCAACTGGTCCTTAAATACAATACCACGGTGTCCAAAGAAACAGCATTATTAAATATCAGGTCCTGCCTTCTTGAACTACATCTGATCTTTTACAAAACACTTTACACATTAAAACAAGAGTTGTTGCATTTGGTCTTTATAACTAATCCAGCAGCGACTTGGAAGAACTGCTATCAGATGTCTGCTAACTGTTGCTGGATTACATATTGTAGCACCTCACTTTCAAGGATGCATTACAGGGGAAAAAAAAAAAAAAATATATCCCATAAAGGTCTTTCTTGTGCTATTTGACAAAGATAAGATGATGATTTTTAAGAAGGAATTCAGTGAAATGATTTATATGAGTGATCGTCGAAAGAGAAGCTTGTTTATTTCGTGCCCAGAGGAGATTGGGTCCAAACACAATTGCCAGATTTGATGCTGTCATTTTATTCAGATCACTGCGATCCATAACCTGTAGTGATATTAAAACTGAATCAATTTATCATAGCAATTTAAATACAGTTAAATAAAGCAAATTTAATAATAATATCCAATTTATAAACAGTCCAAATATGGCAGCAGCCGACTTTTAAGGAAGTTTAATGCTAAATTAAGGATTAACAGAATATACAAATGTTAATTCATTGGTACTTCAAGAATAATATTATAAATTCCCCTTGTCAAAACGACTGAATAAAGTTAATTTCTCCTTAGATGAAGGGGTTGATAATAATGTAATCATCCTTCTGAGACCATGTAACAAGTTACTAGAAAATTAGTTATTTTGTATGTCCAATATTAAGTTAAGACAAGTATTTTCTAAAAAAGTTATTTCCTAAGGAATAATTATGCTAACATAGTTCAGCTGCAGAGAATTTCAGATCTGCCTTTGTTGTAATTGTTAACAAATTCCCAAATCCTTTTGTTCTGCTACCATTTTTAACTTATCCACTCTGAATTATTTTGCAAGTGTAAAACCTTGTACTTTGCAGCATTAAAATGATTTCCAGAAATCTGACCATCTTTAAGGCTATCAAAGTCATCCTGAAGGAATGCTACTTGGCTCTTAATCAGAAAACACTTTCCCAATCTTCACATCATTTGCAAATAATCCCTGGCTTCTTTCTGGCTGTAAAGGGCATCTACAACAATATATTCGACTTCATCCCTGTACCAATAAAGTGCATTATTTAAAAAACCATCACACATTGTGTCCTGTCATTAGCATCATTTAAAAAAATCAAACAGGAGGGTCCAAATACCAATCCCGCAGGGACTCCATTTATAACTATAGCACATTCTGAAGAGTAAGTATTAATTACAACCCTTTATCTCCAGTGGTCAACCATCATGTAATTCATTTAAGGATCTTACCTGCAAGCTAAATATGTTTTAGCTTATATAGCAATCTCCCTCATGAAGGATCAAATCAAATGCACAGCTCATCTCCAAAAAAAAAAAAAAAAAAAGTTTAAGTTATTTTCTGCATCCAACTCAAGTTATATTGTCATAATAGTTTATCAGGTTAGTTAAACATTTTTCCTTTACAAAATCATGCAGCATTTCATTAAGAATACAAATTATATCTATGTGCACTAATTTTTATCCATTGCCTCCATGATTTTCCATACTACTGATGTCAGGCTGACTGGTCTGTAGTATTTCAGTACTACTAATTTCATACTGCTCAGCTTCATTTTCCATGAAGGGTTTTTCATTTGTAAAAACTGATGCAAAGTATCTGTTCAATTTTGCATCCTTCTGTTATGATTTTCTCACCCATGAAGATTTCACTTATTGATGACCTAGAAGTCATTATATCTTGGCAGAGATATGCTTTCTCTGACTCCATCACCAATATTAACTTTTAAGTTCTTTGCTATCAGATTCAAGGAAAATAAACAAATCATGGTAGCTTCCTATCTTTGTAGAGAAGGCAGGCTCCTCACTGACTCAGAGAAAGTAACTGAAAAAAGAATCACAAAGGAATAAAGACAAAGGACCTAATTCTAAAAATAGAAGACTTATTTCAGCAGGCACCTTCAGTTTGTTTAGCTTACAATCACAAAGCAGTGAGTCTCTGAGGAATAGACAACATACATGACAAAAACAATTACAAGAGGCATTTGAAAAGTTTGTGGCTTGAATATGAAGGGTTTATTTGAGGAGTCAGGTAATATATTACTTTCCACATGGCCCCCTTTGGAGTCAGTACACTTTTGTCATGATGCATTGATTCCAGCTGTGAAGAGGATTTTTTCTTGTGACTAGAGGAATGCATCCACTGCAGCAATGACATCACTGTTGATGGGAAAATTAATCTAGCCAGGTATATTTTCAAATTAGGAAATAGCTGAAGTCTGATGAATATGGGGGTTGGTCCAAGATTTCAAAGCTGCACTCATGCAGTGCAGCCATGGGAGCGAGCAGGCATGTTCTACTGGTGAAACAAGGCTCCCCTTCTGATTTTTCCTTGGCATTTGTCATTGACATTTCCCATGCAAATGCCTCACAAGGCCTGCATAATACTCCCCTGTGACTGTCTCGTCTCACCTTTTTGAAGGTAGTCCACTAGAAACACTCGATCAGCATCCCAAAACCCCAATGCACCATCACCTTGATGGCAGGAATTGACTTAGCTTTCTTTCTGTGGAGAAGGCTGCGTTTTCAGTATTCTTTTATCTCTGGCTGAAACTGATGAACCCATTCCCATTCATACAAGAAAATTTGCTGTATCTGCTTGAAAATGATGCAAATGTTAACTTGACAACTGTTGGGCATTTCTGATCTGCTATCAACAATTTTGGCACCCATGTGCCAACACCTTTTTCATGGTTAGAACCTATTAATATGTTGGGATGAGATGCCAAAGATGCTGGCAATGTACTGAACTGTCACCCATCCAAGCACTCATCATCAGATTATGCACACTGTCAACAACTTCTGCAGTTATGGATATAGCAGGTCTTCCACAGCATGGATCATCTTCCAGGCTCTCCCTCCCTCATTTAAATTCTGCTGCCCACTTCTTAAGCATGGAATAGGAAGATACACCCTTCCCCAATGTTGTAATCATATCCTCAGGAATTGTCTTTGGCATTAGTCCCTTTTCTCCAAATATATCGCAATCTCACCCATCAAGCACGTGCCATCAGATCATTCGCACTGTTCACAACTTCTGGAATGATGGACCCCACAGGTCTTCCACAGCATGGGTCATCTTCTAGACTCTCCCTCATTTAAATTCTGCTGCCAACTTCTTAACCATGGAATATGAAATGCATACTCTCCCAACATTGTAACCATATCTTCATGAATTGCTTTTGATATGTCCTTTTTTTCCCCCCAAATACTGGGCACCTGCATGGTGGCTGATTTCATTCACACAACTTAGTTGACTTCAGGACCTGTAATTAAAAACAGGCATTAGTGAAACTACACAAAACTTGGTGGGCTACTTATTTGAAGTGTTATACATTAAGTATAGAAATTTTTATGACTGTACCACTATCCTTTCATACTCAGGTCACAAACTTTTCAAACATCCCTCGTGTATCCAAATTATAACCAGATTTCAAAACTGAAGTGAAACCATATGATAAATGTATTTAGTTCAAACATCAAAATTCTAAAGACTGATTAAGGAACTGCAAATTTCCTTCTGACATCAGAAATATAAGTAATATACTTTATTTAATGTCACTTTTTCATATAAGATAATGAATATCTGCCAAACATTCAAATATCTTAAAGTTACTTGGCATATTATTCAAGACTTACCTTAGCCAGAAATTCAATGAGGTACCTTAATATTTCATAGTTATCCTCCGGTAACCTGACTATTATAGACTTGGCAATAGTAAGTTTATCAGCAGCATCTAACTCTGTAATTTATATAGTTGGTGATTATATGCACATATATATATATATACATATCTACTCATACTATCTTATTTCCAAATTTAATTTCTATAGTCATACTACCTTTAAAAATTTTAATTTTAATTATTTATTCATCAAAGTGAACTAGTACATATCTATATTTAATATGAAACTTGAAATAGCTAAAAAAATTTAAATACTTATTTTTAAATTTATTTTATTATTTAATGAAAATCTCAAATACAAAAGCTATTAGAACCTATAGTACTTAGCATTAGTAGAGGCATATGATGCAAGAAAGCAAGTTTATGTAGCACATCAGCCAAAAAAAAAAAAAAAAAACACAAAAAAACCTTCCAATTCAGCCCTCCATTCGTTCCAAATGCCTGTTGTGGAAGTTGCTATCAACTTCCACAACAAAAAATGGAAGTCTGTTCCACCAATCAACTACCCGTTGGAAAAAGGCAAATTTCCACACATCAATTCTACAACTGTCCTTCCTCAATTTGAATCTATGTCCCCCTCAGGACCTTAATCTGAGCAAGAGGAAGAATCCCATCAGATGTCAGCTTGCACATACCATTCAAGGCCTTATACACTTCAATCAGATCACCTCGCAGGAGACTAACTCTCCAGGCGCTGCAATTTGTAGAAAGAACATAAGCCTTTCTTGGTAAGATCAACCTTTTGTTCACCTCATCAATCTTGTTGCCCTTCTTTGTACTTGTTCTAGTAAACTACATCCTTCCTAAAATAAGGCCACCAGACCTGTACACAGTACTCTAAGTGTGGCCTGACCATTGCCTTGTATCACGGGATAAACACCTTCTTGTCCCTTCTAGCAAAATTCCTATATATCATAGACAAGACTCCATGACCTGCCCTGGCAGCCCGTCTGCACTGATCAGTGAACTTCATATTTGACTGCACAATTACCCCCAGGTCTTTTTCACTTTCCACTTCCCTGAGTGTAGTATCACACAGTTGGTATGTTTCTCTTGGGTTATTGCTACCTATATGCAGTACTTTGCATTTGTCAATATTAAACTTCAGTTGCCACTTCTCAGCCCATTTGTCCAACTTATCTAGATCCAGTTGGAGTAGCATACTGTCTTTACTGTCATTAACAACCCTGCCAACCTTTGTATCATCTGCAAACTTGGACATTAAGCCTGATATACCTCCATCAATATCATTAATAAATATACAAAACAACAATGGGCTCAACACTGAACCCACCCTGGGGAACTCCACAAATAACATTTGTACATGAAGAGCAATGTACATTGATTACCACTCTCATACTCAATCATCCCTTTATTCATTGTAGCAACTTACCCGTAATGCTATACCTCTCCAATTTGTACAGCAATCTTCCATGTGCAACAGTATCAAAGGTTTTCTTGAAATCCAAGTATATGATATCAAAATTATTTTTGACATTCAGTTCCTTTGTGACCACATCATAGTATCCAATCAAATTGGTCAGACAAGACCTCGCTTTAACAAGCCCATATGCTGTGTCTTAACTATTACTGCAGTCTTGTCTAGATGATCCTGCAATGCTTCTTTAACCAGTGATTCCATTATTTTCTTCTGAACACAAGTTAAACTAACTGGTCTATAGTTACTTGTGTTACCTTTTGAACCTCATTTGTGAATTGCCAATACATTGTCACACCTCCAGTCCTCGGGGACTTCCCCCGAGTCCAAGGAAGCTCTCATGATTATGGCTAAGGGTTTTCTTACTTCCTTTGCGGCCTACTTAAATATAACTGAATAGATCCCGTCCACCCCCAGGTGCCTTTTTTATGTTTAACTTCAACAATTTCTCCTCCACTTTGCTCTCAGTTATTACAAAATCACTCAGTTCCCTGTTAGAGTTTGATAAACTTCTGACACTCCTGCTCATTGAATAACTCCTCATGTGTGAATGTAGATGCAAAATACTCATTCAGTTTATCAGCTACCTGAGCATGATCATCAATAATCAACCCATCTATGTTAAGTAGTTCAATCTGATTCATCCCTTTTCTTCTAGAGATTAAATAAGTAAAGAACTCTTTGCTGTTTTTCTTTGCATCCTTTGCCAAAGATTTCTCGTAATCTGCATTCGCCTGTATAACCTCTTTTGTGACTTGATTACAGACTAGCTTATATCTGTCATAGGCTTCTGTGTCATCTGATACTTTATATGCATCCCATACATTTTTCTTCTCTGCCATGAGCCTCATTAATTCATCTGACATTCACTTAGGCTTAAACCTTGAACAGTATTTCTTAGTTGGAATGGAAAGCCTAGTAGCCTCCAAAATGGGAAGCATCCCTGAAGGCTTCCCATTTAGCATTCAACATTGGCAACACCATCAGTTGATCTCACTGTACAGAATTTAAAAACTGTCTGAGACCCCTGTAGTCACCTTTACAAAAGCAAAAGCCCTTCCCTTTAGCCTTGATGGTAGTTACATCTTTAAGTAATTCCCACATCAGTACATTGTGATTGCTGTCACCCAGTGGTTCCTTTATCTGCAAATTCTTAATGCATGAATAATCACCACTGATAATCAGATCAAGAGTTTTACTCCCACTGATTGCCTCTAGAATATATTGCTGTAGAAAACAGTCATCCAATAAATTCACAAAAGTCTTGCTAATGTAAGAGTGACCAATCCACAACTTCCAGTCAATATCTGGAAAGTTAATCTCCCATTATAAGACAATCAGATTTACTGGTGCACTCTATTTTTCTGCACAACTGCTCATTATACTCATCAGATTCATTAGGCCTATAACACACATGTACTCTCATTTTCTCTTCTCCAGTGCTTATGTCACACCAAACAGACAACATTGCATTGTCCACCAACATCAATTGGATGAACTTCCTTAGATTTTGTGTTTCTTAACTAACAGCATAACCCTTCCTCCCTCCTTGTCCTGTCTATCCTTTCTGTACACATTCTACTCCCCAAATTCCAATTCTGCACTGCTTATGTCTGTGTGACACCACGTCTCTGATATCTCAACAATATCTGCCTTTGATGTCTTGACAAGCACTCAAATTTTTATTAACTATACTCCTAGCATTGGTGTACATGCAACTGTTTCTACTTAGTTACCCTAACCCATCTCATGTATTTACTTGTTCTGCCATGACTTCCAGCAGTCCTGGAAATCTCCACTGCCTTGCTTTCCACTTACAACTGTGAATGGGTTAAATGTTGAGACATTTAATCCATTTAAGACATGTTGAGACTTGAATCTCTGTAGTTTTCAAGAAATATATGTGAAAGATTTGGGTTTTATTGGCACATCAGCAACTGAGGCTATAATGCGCCATGTGAAAGAAGGTTGTTCCAGAAAACAAAAGGTGAAGAGATAGTTGAGGAAGAAGAAAAGTTGGTTCTGTGTGTTTTAAGTTGGACAGTAAATGATTGCTGACTGGTTTCTGTACATGTTCGAACTGGTTTGGAAGAGAGGAGGAATTAGAGAGCCATCTACCTGTGTGTGCACAAACAGGTCTCTAATTCTGAGTGGTTTTGGAGCTATGAAATATTTTTAAAAATGTGTCATGGAGTTTAAAATGGTAAACAATAATAAAAATAGTTTAAAAAATAAGAGTAATTCAGAAGTACAGTGCCCATGGAAGTATTTATAGAGAAGGCATGCAGCAGAAACAGAATTTCTATGAGACCAATAGTGGAGAGATTTTGTAAGAGATGGATTATTAATTAACCTGACTGTCCTCTTTCAAACAGAGTCTAGAAACCCAAGAAAGGTTTTGGATGCACCACCCAGACATGGGATCAATACTCCATGTTAGGGCAGATTTGTAGAGTGAATAGTTGTTTAGAAGAAAAGTAACATCAAGAGCAAAGGAGAAAATCCAGTTTTTTAGATGAAGCAATATTCATGTGCTTATGTGAAGTGAGATTAGATGTCAAGGCAATCCCCTAATAGAGATATGTGATCTCTTGTCTAGAGATCTTACAAAGTCTCTAAGAATAGGAGCAGTAGATTCCTTTTTGCAAGTATAAGGACAAGACTGAATTTTAGAAAGAATGAAGTTAACTAAGTTAATTTTGTCCCATTGGAGGATTACCTGGAGCTCAGCATTTAAGGAATCGATCGTGGCCATTCAAGAAGATGAAGCTATTTGTGCAGGACAAGGTTTCTCAAACTGGAAGGTGGAGTGCAATGTGCTATCATCTGCAAAACTATGGATAGAATTTCCAGTCAATGGAAGAAGGTCATTAATACGCAAGACGGAAAAGAGTGGGAGAAAGAACTGAATCTTGAGGAACACCAGTATTAATGGAAGAGTTAGAACACAGAGAGCCATCTACCATCACCCTCAGTGAGCAGTCAGAGAGAAAATTGGATACGCAATTGGACAAAACAGTCAGCAAATCCATAAGATGGAAGCTTGTTTAGAACACCTTTATGCCAAACACAATCAAAAGCAACTGCTTGGGTTTCATCAAAATTTTCCACCAAATTTTTCCATAGGTTTAAAATGGTAAAATAAGCCAATATATCACCAGTGGACCAACATTGATGAATTTTAATGAAATTTCAGATGGCTTGACAAAGCTTTCTAAAAGAACAAATATAAAATTTCACGAAAATCACCTACTGGAGTTATTACATTCAAATGGATATAAAAATAAACTATAATTATGAATTTATACTAGGTTGATTTTAATTAAATTTTGGATGGCTGGATAATTTTTTAAAAGAGTTAAATATAAACTTTTATGTTAATCCAACTATTAGCAGTTGAGTTATTACACGTGAACATGTGGTGAAGACAACATGCACTTTATGAATATATTCAGGCCTATCTAACAATACCTTAAAAACAAAATCAAATTCTTTCATTATACATAAGCGTACGTGTATGAGTGTGTGTACAAACAGGTCTCTAATTTTGAGTGGTTTTGGAGCTATGAAATATTTTTAAAAATGTGTCATGGAGTTCAAAATTGTAAATAATAATAAAAATAGTTTAAAAAATAAGAGTAATCAGATATGTATCGGATAAAATGTTTATTCATATTAGGTATGTGTCTGCTCATGCATATTTATTTTATTATTTTTATCATCCGTTTACCTTTTTACCATTCAAAACCCCACAGCTATATTTTTTAAAATTCAAACAGAATAAGACATTCGGACTTTTTTTTTTTATCCTAGAATAAATTCCAAATTTCACCCGCCCTTTCCCTCCCACTAGCACCATTGTTTATATTAGTCTATGTCTGGATATCCAGATACAGGCTAAGATAACAAACTCTCTGGGATCACTATCATGGCAAGAATAATAACTGTAATACAATTTCCCATGCAGATTAGTGTGAATTTGAAATATAGTAAAGAAACATGTTTTCATCTTTTTGTAAAGATAGACTGAATAAACAATAATTATAATTTCTAATTAAAATAATGCAAATTTAAACATGTAGTAATGCAAAAACAAGTCACATTTTCACTTTATTGCTAGAATATTGACATATTAATAAGAAATATACCTTGAAATGTCATGACATCTTCATATAAATCAAAGGTTAAAAGTGGCTCTTCCAGTTCTCTAAGAAAGCACTTCAGTATCACAGCTGGTACATGAATCTCAAAATCTTCAAAGCTAACTGGTTTTCCTGAAATTTAAGATATTTTTTACTAAATTTACAAATTATTATAAAAGATAACTGGAGTTGTAAATTACACTAATCATGTCCATTTACAATGAATGCCTACGGTACCTCAAAAAATTAAACAAACAAATGCATTTTCCATTTATTCTTCACATGAAATACTAAACACAGATTCAGTATTTCATTTTATAATTTCCTAGAACAGATTTATTAATTCTATTTCATGAAATTTAAAGCAATATTTTATAACAAGCTTTATAGTTATAGTCAGGCTTGTTAATTTATTTTTTAATTTAGCTAGAGATTTTGTAGGTTACTACTACATAGAACCTCTATACTGTTCAAATCTTGCCACCTTTGTTATGGTATTACAGAGTGAGTGGTATGGGAATCCTAATTTTTTAATTGCAGTAAATGGCAGTAAAAGTTCATATCATGTAGGTTGACATTAGTTGAATAGTTTTGTTAATGCCAACCTATGTGATTTGAAATTTAGAACTCTAGGAGGCTTCCAGATCAGTTAGTGTATAATTGCGCTGCCTCTACTCTACCAGATCAGTTAGTGTATAATTGTGCTGCCTCTACTCTACCAGATAGCAACTGGAGGAAGTTCAAGTAGCATGTATGTGTGGGACATTGTTGAGGCCACATTTTTTCAGGGTGTAGATATAAACTATGTTGTTTAGTGGTTTAACTGAGTGGTTTATGTATTTAGCACAACTTTGGAGAAAGAACTGTTCACATATTTTCAAATGACTGGAAGGTTGTTGAGTTCCATGGAAAAATCTGACAGAACTTACTACAGATTGATGCACTACATGTGTGGCGCTCAATACTGGATGCAATAGTCTCATAGAAAGAAAAATGAAAGCAGTATTGAAACTCTCATCATTCATCAAGAAGTTTTCACTTACAAAAAGCTGAAGTTGAATGAATTTACAAATGCCATGATTAGCAGTTTGAACTATCTTAATTCTCCAGTGTGGCTGAAGTACCATCAATTTATGAAGTTCTTAGCTAACATTGAAGCATAGATCTTTGACATGCTGTTCCACACAGGGAGCTCACTGGACAAGTTATGGCACTGTAATACAGAGGTTCTTCCAGCACTGGAACAAATTTAAAATATTCTTGAAGGAAAGGAGAAATATTTTGACTGATTTGTCAGAGTTAGTATAAATACCAAATGGCATAAAAGAGCAACTGGTACATTTTTGATAATAAAATTTTTCAACTGAATTTTGCATTATTCCCTTAAGTTTATTTGTTTACTCACAGATGCCTTCTAACAGCAAAAAAACACTGACTGTCATTCTCTCTCTCTCTCTCTCTCTCTCTCTCTCTCTCTCTCTCTAAAGATAATATTTGTGTGTGTGCACAGTGCATTAAACATATAAGGAAAGAAAATGAATGAATGGATTCACCTGATGAAGAAACAAAAATACTCAAATTCACTGTTTCATTGAATTATACATCAAAGTATCTAAGTAAAGTAAAGATTCCATCATACGATAGGACTATTTCAAGTAAACAAGTTTTTCTCTAAACTTAAATCATTAATGATGTAATAAGCAGTGTATTAGCAGTTAATGTGGCTCCCATTTACAAAAAAGATAGCAAAGGTCACTAAATTAGAGAATTAGCATTGGTAAGTAATTAATTTAATTCATAAAATGAATGTAAACTTACCCTCATTGAACATTAGCTGGACATTTTTAACATCACTGGTACTGGCAGAACGCCTAAACAATCCCTCTGTTTCTAAAGCTGGAAAACAAAATTAATTTTTTATTTTTTAAGACTGAATTATTGATATTACCGAATAACCAATAGCTTTTTATGAATTTTAATCTACTGTATTTTATAATTGATACATCACAGTACCACTCATTTATACTTTATATGGGAGAGAGAGAGAGAGAGAGAGAGAGAGAGAGAGAGAGAGAGAGAGAGAGAGAGAGAGAGAGAGGGGAAAAAAAAAAAAAAAAAAGCATCTATATATGACTCGGCCAATCCACTAAAGAATTTATTCAAAGGAACCCAATTACTATATTAAACCTGAGAACATGTAGCAGAACCACAAGCTTTACAGAAACCTATTTACAATTAACAATGTATCAAATTACAATGACAAAAATGGAACTGGCTGAAAGATTATATCACTTTAGTTTTATTGGTTCAAGACTGACTATTAAGCATCTAGCATAAACTACTAACACGAGAATTAATCAAAATAAATAAGACCTTCCCCCCCACCCCCACTCATTTACTTTTTATTAACCTAGAAAAAATGTACATGTAGTCAATTAGACCCAATTATTTTTAAGTCTTTTGAACTCTTCAATTACACGGGTCAACATATAAAATGTTACGAAAACGAAAATACCCAATCTTGACTAATTTTATGCTGCTGAACACAAAAATCGCATTACAATTTGTCGATTGGCTCTTGTTTTTGAATTACAGTTGAGGTCTCATATTAGTTACTTTACATTATCAACTATGGCTGTCAGCAAAATGCATGGCAACACTGCAGTTTCAGTATCACCACACTCTTATCATTTGATTGGCAACTGTTGCCTCGCTCTGCATCACGTGATAAGTCATTGCTGCCTCAAATGCATCTTCAACTCTGTTGCCGTAATCTTCACAGCTAGGTACTGGGTGATTTGTTCTCAGTTAACGGCTATTCTCTGTGAGATTTATACTTTTTGCACAGTATTTATGTTGTGTAAGATTAATATGTCCTGTAATTGCGTGAACATTCTGGATGACTTGGGTTACATATGTGGAGAAGTCACATTAGCTTCAAGAAAGGATCCCTTAACTCAAACCATAAAAAGGCCTACTTTAGCACTAGCATAGGCATATGATGTAAGAAAGCAAGCTTATACAGCATCAGCCAGGAAAAAAAAAAACTTCCACTTCACCCCTCCGTTCATTCGAAATACCTGTCCAGTTGAGCCTTAAATTTATTTAGGCTATCAACTTCCACAACAAGGGATAGAAGTCTGTTCCACTAACCAACTACCCGCTGGCTAAAGGCAAATTTCCAGACATTTATCCTACATCTGTCTTTCCTCAATTTGAATTTATGCCCTCTCAAGTGATTATTCTGAGCAAGAGGCAGAATCCCATCAGCACTGAGCATGCTCAAACCATTCAAGGCGTTATACCCCTCTATCAGATCACCTCGCTGGTGCCTAGTCTCCAGACACCGTAATTTGCAAAACTTAAGCCTTCCTTCATAAGAGCACCCCGTTGTTCCATTAACTAATCTTGTTGCCCTTCTCTGTACTCGTTCCAGCAGTTCTACATCCTTCTTGAAATGAGGCCTCCAGACCTGTATACAGTACTCTAGGTGTGGCCTGACCATTGCCTTATACAAGGGAATAATCACCTCCTTATCCCTGCTAGAAAAATTCCTATATATCATTGACAATACACCATGAGCTACTCTTGAAGCCCGTCTGCACTGCTCAGAGAACTTCATATCTGCTGCACAATTACCCCCCAGGTCCTTTTCATTCTCTACCACTGTGAGTGTAGTACCACATAGTTGATACTTTGCTCTGGGGTTGCTGTTTCCCATATGTAGTACTTTACATTTGTCAATGTTAAACTTCATTTGCCACCTCTCAGCCCATCTGATCAACCTTTCCAGATCTTGTTGCAGCAGCATAGCATCAATAGTGTCCTTAACAACCCTGCCAACCTTCATATCGTCTGCAAACTTGGACATTAAGCTTGATATACCATCATCAATATTATTTATAAATACAGAAAACAATAATGGACCCAACACTGAACCCTGAGGGACTCCACTGATAACATTAGTCCACGATGAGCAGTGTCCATTGATTACCACTCTCTGTCTTCTCCCCCTCAACCACCCCTTTATCCATAGCAGCAATTTGCCTCCAATGCCACACTGCTCCAATTTGTGCAGCAGTCTTCCATGTGCAATAGTATCAAAAGCCTTTCTAAGATCCAAGTATATAATATCAAAGTTATTCCCTGCATCCAGTTCTTGTGACTGCATCATAGTATCCAATCAAATTGGTCAGGCAAGACTTCCCCTTAACAAAACCATGCTTGTGAATTGGGGTCACATTTGCACATCTCCAGCCTATGGGTACCTCCCCTGAGTCCAAGGAAGCTCTCATAATTATGGTTAAGGGTTTGCTTACTTCCTTTGCTGCCTCCTTTAATATAACTAGATAGATCCCATCCACCCGAGGTGCCTTTTTTGTGTTTATCTTCAACAATTTCTCCTCCACTTTACTCTCAGTTATTACAAGATTATTTAGCTTACTGCCAGAGTTGAATACACCTCTGGCATTCTGCTCGCTGAATAACTCCTCATGTGTGAATGTCGATGCAAAATATTCATTTAGTTTGTTAGCTACCTGAGCAGGATTATCAACAGTTGAACCATCGATATCAAGTGGACCAATCTGATTCATCCCCTTCCTTCTAGAGTTTACATAAGTAAAGAACCCTTTGCTGTTTTTCTTTGCATCCCTTGCCAAAGATTTCTCGTAATCTGCCTTCGTCTGCCTAACCTCTTTTGTAACTTGGTTTTTTTTTTTTTTTTTTTTTTATGAAAACCCCAAACACAAAGGTATCAAAACCTATAGTACTTAGTACCGTGCATGGGTTGAAGGAGGAGTATGGGGGGAGGGGGATGCCGGAAACTTTGCTCTAGAAACTAAACATGGGTTTCACCACTTCAAGCCTCCAATAAGCAAAGTGGTGGTATTTTACCGGTTGATGAAAGTCATCTACCACCTACAATCAACTTACAGATCAACTTATATCTATCATAGGCTTCTGTCACGTGTTAATTTATATGTATCCCATGCATTTTTCTTCTCTGCCACATGTCTCATTAGTTCATCGGACTTCCATTTAGGCCTTGAACAATATTTCTTAGTTGGTATGAAAAGCCTAGTAGCTTCCAAGATTAATTTTGAATGTTTCCCATTTTGAATTTGCTGTTGGTATCATCATCATCAGTTGGTCCTACCGTATACAATTTAAATACTGTCTCAGACCACCGTGGTCGCCTTTACGAAAGTAAAAACCCTTCCCTTTACCCCTGATGGTAGTTACCTCTTTGAGTAAATCCCACTTCAGCACACTGTGATCACTGCCACCTAGTGGTTTCTTTATCTACAGGTTCTTAATGTATGAAGAATCTTACTGATAATCAGATCAAGAGTATTATTCCCTCTAGTTGCCTCCCGAATATGCTGCTGTAGAAAACAATCATCCAATAAATCCATAATTGCCTTGCTAGTGTGTGTGACCAACTCACAAATTCCAGTCAATATTTGGGAAATTAAAATTCCTCATTATAAGACTCTCTGATTTACTGGCCCACTATTTCCCTGTACAGTTGTTTATTATACTCATCAGAGTCATTAGGCCTATAACACACTCCTACTCTCAATTTTGATTTCCCAGTGCTTATGTAACTCCAAACTGACTCAACACTGCACTGTCCAACCATGTCGGCTGGCTGTACTTCCTTGGATTTAATGTGTTTCTTAACTAATAGTATAACCCCTCCGCCCTTCCTATCCTTCCTGTACACATTGTACTCCCCAAATTCCAATTCTGCACTGGTTATGTGTGTGTGACACCACGAATATGATATCTCAAACAATATCTGCCTTTGATGTTTTGACCAACACCTCAAATTTATTTACCAAACTCCTAGCATTGATGTACACACAAGTATACATGCACCCGTTCCTATGCTTAGCTATCCTAACTGCCCAGGTATTTACTTATACCGCAATGACTCCCAGCAGCCTCTGAAATCTCCTGCATCTTGTTTTCCAGGCTGCTGCTCATTCCCATAGAAGCAGTGCACGAACCATTTCCACCTCTGCCAGCGGCTACTGTTAATCTATTAGCACGTGTATCCCCCCCAAGAAGCAGTCTCTCCTGTTAACAAGCACAGGCCAGACTGAGAAAATTTCCACACCTTGAGCCTTGCACAATCTCCCCAGGGCCTAATTGATCGACAAGGCTCTCACCATATACAGGCATACCTCGATTAACGAATAGGATGCGTTCCACGAAATTACTTCGTTAAGCGAAACTTCGTTTTCAGAGGTAAAAATACTATGCCCAGAATAGGGATACGTTCCTACGTAAAGAAAATGAAAAGCTTTTTTTCGAACAAAGAAAAGTTTTATTAAATAAACAGTCAACTTACATACAAAGTGAAATCACATTTTAAAATATGAGGTTAAAGTTGATTGTTTATGCTTTTTTTCTCTTTCATTTAACAATGGCCTATACGGAGTTATTGCATTTAACACTGATCGCTTAACTATAACACTTCTTCCTAAATCAGGATCATTTTCACTAAAAAAATTTAAAACGTTTTCAATGTCATTTAAGCACCTTTTTAAATCTTTGGTTGTTAACACTTTTTCGGCAGGAACTTCTTTAACTTCGCCTTCATTATCTTTGTCTTCGTTGCTAACAAGGTTTTCTAAATCTTCCACTGAAAAACATCATCTTCTGCATTCAATAAATTTCTAACATTCTCTTCATCGACATTTTCGAAACCTATTGATTGAGCCATCTGGATAACTTCATTTCTAATTTCTTGGATGTTATTTTCTTCTTCTAGTACAACTTCTGGCCATATTTTGCGCCAAACTCCATTTAAGCATTTCTTAGTGACTTCTTTCCAAGAACTATCAATGTTTTCAATTGCGTTTTTAATGGTGTAGTTTTTCCAAAACGTTTTAACTGTCATTTCCTCTTTATCCTCTAGTTCAGGTAAATTGCTTAAAATTCGACGCAGATAATAAGCTTTAAATGATGCTATTACTCCCTGATCCAATGGTTGAATCAGGAAAGTTGTGTTTGCTGGAAGAAACACAACTTTGACAGGAATGCATGTGTCCAACGTGTTAAGATCAGTAGCATGTCCCGGAGCATTGTCTAACAACAAAAGAGCTTTTTCTTCAAAGTTGTTTTTTTTTGACAATACCGTTTTACTCCAGGACAAAAGTGGTTAACAAACCAATCAGTAAATAACTCCTTGGTAACCCACGCTTTTCTATTTGCTTTCCATATTACAGGTAAATTCATTTTTATGTTACCTTTTAACGCCCTCGGATTTTCTGAATGGTAAACTAATAACAATTTTAATTTATAATCGCCAGAGGCATTTGATCCAAAGAGTAACGTTAAACGGTCTTTGGCTGCTTTGAACCCAGCAGCTGATTTTTCTTCAATAGAAATGAAGCTTTTTGTTGGTAGCCGTTTCCAGAACAAACCGCTTTCGTCAACATTGAACACCAAATTTGGTGGAAAATTTTCACGTTCAATTATTTCCTTTAGTTTTTCTGGAAACTTATTTGCAGCTTCTCCTGTTAATTTTACACTGGTCCATTTTTTTTAAATTTCTCGAACCAACCACGAGAAGCCCTAAAGGTTTCCGTAATTTCTTCAGTTTGTTTAGATTTCAGGTGATTAAACAAAAATAATGCTTTTTCTTGAATCACAATTTGACTTAAAGGCATATGACGTTGTGACATATCATCTATCCACAAACTTAACATTTTCTCCATTTTTTCTAAAATTGGATTCCTTAAGCGAGTTAATTTTGGCGCTGTAACATCTGTACAATTCTGAGCAGACTGTTTTATTTTTTCTGATTGACTTAGTATGGTTGTTAAAGTTGATTGCGCTAATCCTAAAGAAGGGGCCACATCGGATTTTCTTTCGCCGCTTTCAACACGTCGTACGATATTTAGTTTTTTAGTTTCCAAAGAAATTGCTTTTCTTTTCTTTGATTCTGACATTTTAATTAACTAAAACAAAAATATTTCTATTAAAATTTACAAAATCTACGTTATGTAATGCTACAAAGAACCTACGTCGATTATTGCAATGCGCCACACTGAAACGTCAATCATGTAAACAACAACTAAATTATGCGATCGACGCAAAAAACTATTATAACAGACACGCCCGCAGCTCGGGAGCACTCGGGAATACGTAACGAGTCGCCGTCAGTCACCAATCGAATGATTGTCGGGCGTTGGTCTTAAATTGGAATATTTTTTTATGTTAAATGGGGCTTGAAATTGCCGACTTCGTTATATCGAGGCTTCGTTATCAGAGGTAACGTTAACCGAGGTATGCCTGTACTCCCTCCTATCGTGTCTGGGCAGAATTGCTGAACTACCTCTGCTCTGCCTTTCAAATTCAACCCTAATTCACAGCTTTTTATCAATAGTGACTTGTACTTGTTAAGTAATTCCGCCGGTCTCACACTCTTAATATCATTAGTGACAACGTGTACAACAATATCACCTTTTGTGCCCTTAAAATATGATATCTGCTCTGCCACATCATCAAACTTTGCCTCTGGCAGACATACCCTGGTCCTGTTCCACCTATCCTTTTTACTCAATATGGTTATGATGGATATCATGGTGAGGTCCAAACTTCCTTACATTTCGAGGGTACAGCTCTAATACGGTGTTCGCAGGCAGGCTGCTAGTTAGTACACCGGACCGATCCTATGGTAACTTTCTAGGAGACTTTCGGATTAGTGAGTGTTTAATCTTGCTACCTCTGCTCTGCCTGATAGTGACTGGAGGGAGTCCGAGTAGTGTGTATGCTGGGGACATTGTCGAGGCCACGTTATTTCAAGGATCTGGGTATATTCTTAACATGTGTACACCATATCCAAAAATTTCAATACTTCATACAACATGTCCCTTCCTCCCACTTTTTCCTACTATTGAATACCCTATGAATTGCCAAAGTAATAGAGCAAGCTTATCTGCAAAAAGATCCAAACCTTCCAAACACTTCCTAGTTCATTTCACAAATATACGTGGTCTCAGTTCTAAACAATGTTGGTTATTAGACAAATAATAATACACTTTTCAAATAAATTCTAGTAACTTTACATCTTTCAGTTAAAAGAACATTATTACTGCGCAATCTTACCATTGTCATTATCTAGGTAATCTATGCAGTCTCTTACGACACGGGGCACTGGATCTCCACAGCTGTGCTCTTTTATACTAAAAGAAAAGCACGAAATTTAAATTACTAAATTTCATATCAGTAGTTAATATTTACTTCTACTAAAAGAAATCATGAAATGACAATTCTAAAAACATTCAGAGGATTTGTTCTGAATTTTTGCATTTTAGAAAATTATATTATTACACTAGAGTAAGAAATAGTTTATTTTTTTTTACTTGATTGCAAATACAAAAGTTTAAAGGAGCCTACTGCAATACAAGTATTACAAAAGGATAGAGAAACCAAAAGTAATCTGTTTGACACTGGGTTTAATTTCTGCAACCTATAATTTTTCAGGATATATATAAAGCAGAATGGTTAAGGGAATAAACGAAGACGACAAATTAGCACAACACAAGAAATGCAAAAACTTATCTACTGAAACAGTGATTATAAACACAAACTTGTACTCAAGAATTTAGTAGTAGCAAATGATTCCAAAAATCAAGCTTATATAGTATCAGCCAAAAAAAATGAACTACTCACATCATCTGTCCATTCCCTCTAATAATTTGATTAATCCTTTCTTAACTTTATTCAAACTACCCACTTCCACAACATCCGATGGAAATTTGTTTTGACAATCAATTATTCTCTGGCTGAAATCAAGTTTTGTACATGTATCCTGCAACTATGCTTTTTTAATTTAAATTTATGTCCCACTGAATGCATCATCCAAGATAAAGGATGCCACCAGCATTTAGTTTACTTGATCCATTTAAAGCTTAAAATACTTCACTCAGGATTGCCCACAAGTGCCGAGATTCCAAGCATTAGAATTTGCAGATGGGGAGGGTACTTTTATAGTAAAAGTACCCTTTTGTATCCTTGACTAATGTTGCTGCTGTTCTATATGCAGATCTATATGCAGTATTCAAGATGAGGCCTATCCATCTCCTTACCCTGCTTGCAAAATTCCTGTACATCATTAACAAAACTTCATCAGACATTGTAGCAACCTGTCTGCACTGCTCACTCAAGAACTGTGTGAGACTGTACAATTATCCCTAAGTCTCTTTTATTCCCCAATGCTTTGAATGTTGTTTGGTTATTTGATTATTCATGGTGCATCAGCAGCTTAGGCCATAATGTGCCTCAAGGTGACAGTAATCCCAGAATATCAATACCCAAATGGTATGATATTCTGGGATTACTGCCACTCATATAATATTCTTTGCATTTATCACTGTTACAGCATAACCACTTACTACTTCTCATCCCATCTTCCTAATTTTTCTAGGTTTTGGTGCAGTAGTACTCCTTGATTGCTGTCACTGACCACTCTGCCAACCTTTGTATCACCTGATACTTAGACATTAAGCTTGATAAAGCCTTCAACAATATCAATAATAAATACCGAAATCAGTATAGGACCCAACAATGAACCCTGAAGCATCCACTAATAATATTAGTACAAGAGAAGTACCCATTTATAACCACCCTGTCTTGTGCCATCCAACCATCCATTTATTCAGTGTAGCATTAGGGATAGTAACTTGCTGCTAACACTACACTGCTTCAATTTATACAGAAGTGTTTCATGCAAAAAAGGTTGTTGTTGTTGCTGCTGCTTTGGTTTTTAGGAGCATTAGCAACTAAGGCCATATTGCTCTGGGATATGCGGTGGTCATTCCCTGACTTTTCCACATTCTCCGTATTTGGTGGTGATGGGCTCGAACCCCGGTCTAATCAAGAAGCGTGTGCTACGCACTGTTGCTCCTGCCCACCTGGCTACAGAGGCGCCGCTCAAAAAAGGGTGTCAAAAGCTCTACGGAAATCGAAGTATATGATGTCAAAATTATTTTTTGTATCCAGTTCCTTTGTTACTGCATCACAGTAGCTAATCTGATTGATCAGATAAGATCTCTCCTTAATAAACACATGCTGTGATTTTCATATAACTGCATTCCTGTGACAATGATCCTGCATTACTTCTTTAATTAGTGACTTCATTGTTTTCTATGGAACAGAAGTCAAACTTACTGGACTGTAATTACTTACTTTGCCCTTTGATTCCCCCCCCCCCCCGAGTGAATGGGAGAGACATTTTCACATCTCCAAATCTGTAGAGATGTGGTCCTGAATCAAATGATGCCCTGATAATTATTAAAGCATCGTTTGATTCAGGACCACTTACTCAATCCACTCAAAGCCCTAAACATCTCACAGGTGCCTAGTCTTCAGAACTAAAGCCTTTCTTTATAAGAGCACCCTTTTGCCAAAAAGTTATCAAAATCATTTAGCTCCCAGTTAAAACTTCTGGTGTCTCCATCTCTAAAAATTTTTTCACATGTGAATGCAGATGCAAATATGCATTCAATTTGTCAGCAACCTTAATAGGATCATCAATAATTATGTCATTCATATTTAATAAGCCATGAGGTTCATATCTTTTCTTCACAATTTCTCTTAGCTTGCCTAGACCCCTCAGTGACTTGACCACAGATTAGTTTATAGTTACTGAAGGTTTCTGTCTCCTGATAATTTATAATTATTCCATGCATTTTTTTCTCTGCTACTTGTCTAATTCATCTGACATCTCTTTAAGTTTAGACCTAAATGGATGTCAGATGAATACACAGAGCACATGCAAGACATGACTTGCTGTTGTATCATCAACCATTCAAGATCAGTCCACTGTGTTCTGCCTTGTAAGCAATTTATTTCGTATAGGCCCAGATAGTCAACTTCTAAAGACTGAGTGGAATCATTAAGGAATTATTTTTAACAAATAACTATCATCACAAGTTATTTTACTTTATTATCATTATAGTATCACTGATCCAGAAAAAACAAAATTAGAGAGAAATTTCATATACAGGTCCATTAACCATATTTTTATCCTGTCCCTCAGTGACTGTAATTTTAACCCTAACTTGAAAATTGTCCCCCCTGAAGAAAAACTATTCATTTCCATAATTTCTACTCAATTTACAAAATTGAAACTTTCAATATACATAAACAGAAGTATATTTTTTTTATTTCCTTCCTTTAAATTGCAGCAAAAACTATTAATTCACTCGAAAACAGCAAAAATATATGATCACATATCATTTTATGAAATTATGACTGCAAAACACAGCGGTCGTTCACTTTGATTACATAACACGTTACTGCATTCATTTGAATTTTGCACGTCATCAGTGGTGCTGCTGTCTAAAACGAATCAACACACATGGAGCCATAATTGACTGGCCAAGCTTACGTCATTAGCGTTACCAAGGTGATCCAAGGAGCAAATAAAAATGTAGGCAACTTTCTTGGAAAACAAACAGTTAAGCATCACTACTCTCAAACAATATTTTGCATTACATTATGCTTTATGTAATTGTTGTATGAAAGAATTGCAATGAATTGTTTTTGAAAAACAAAAATATTGTATTTCCGTTCTTCAATATGTATTGTATCTACTAACGAAAAATCAAGGAAATTCATCTATTGGAAGCCACAGAGGAAATGGAAAAAAAAAAAAAAACTGTTGTAAAACTGATCAACTACAATGTGCATTTGAAATAAAAAAGAAAAAAAAAAGTTTGCTTTATTATAATTATTTTTAGAGGTATATCGGAACAGCAGTTTCCTGGATATATATTTGATCTAATGAAATTTCAAGAAAATATTTCTATTGACAGCTGCGTTATAAACTTCGAAAACTTAAGTCGAAGGAACTTAGCATGCATCTCACCTAGTGTGCAAACGGGGGGGAAAAAAAAAAAAATGCTACAAATAACGGATTGTGGAAACAATCATTTTTATTCATAGCGTATTTCCACAATCTGTTAACGTAGTAACGGATTGGGAAATTGTAAGTAATTGTTACTGAATACTTCAATATTTCCTTGATATGCATTTGATACCATCAAAATATTTCCAGGGAAAAATTCTATTTTCATTATCACACACACTCCAGAAAAATTCACCATAAAGTGTCATATGTTTGGATGCTTGAATTTCATTCTGAGCTGCAAATGTAATTTCACTTCTCTTGCACTGACAGAGTAGCTGTTTACCGAATGAAGGAAAATGATTCATTTTCCTGAAATTTCCAGTTCCTTTCATTCACTTGAGGAGGGGGGGGGAACTCCTTAGGGGAGGAAGTTCACCTTTCTAGTCCAACCCTAGGGAAAGAGAGAAAGAAATAAAAACTCTTTTGGTGGGAAGAAGGCCAGGAGATTGTCAAAGGTCCAGAGCTGTAACTTTCATTACAGATGCGGAAGTTCTAATAAGTCTATTTCTTTATTGCATTCAGTTTCACAACAGATACTAAAGTTCTAATAAGTCAGCTTCATCCTAGGATACCGAAGTTTGGATAAGTCCAATTTTTGTCCGGTGCGCATTTGATAAAAAAAAACCACTTTGCTTTACTGTAATCGTTTTAGGGAACAATATATTTTGCATTTTCACTTTCTAATAATATTTTGCATTACAGCTCTGTTACAATGTTTTGCTTTGTTGCTTTACATAATTGCTGTAGCCAACAATATCAGTGTGCACGACATTTATCACAGATGATGAAGTTGTAATAAGTCTGCTTCATCCTGGGATGCCGAAGTTCTGATAAGTCCGATTTTTGTCCAGTGTGCATTTGATAAAAAAAACCGTTTTGCTTTACTGTAATTGTTTCAGGGAACAATATTTTGCAATAATCACTCTGGAAATATTTGCGAGTGAACTGCATTATAAATTTAAAACATCACGGTATAGCTTGTCCTTGAATGCAAATGACTATGGTTACTTTCTTTTGAGTGACCACATGTTTTTGCTTTGTACAGATGTTTTATTTTTGGAACTTCCTTCTAGTAAAGTCATCAGTAGCAGTCCTTTATTGTACCTAAAGTAATTTGTTATGTTGGGGGAAACGGTTTTTGCTCCAAATTTTCACAAAGTGGATTATCTGAACACAATGTAAATTAGAAGGACAGTAAAAGATTTGATAATTGTTGCCATCTGGGCAGCATTCTGACAAATTTTCTGTTTATATTCCAGGACAACAAAATGGTCAGAGATCCCAAGATAGAGAGAGAATAGAAGAAATAGTGCCGCATTTAGCAGTCAAGGGTTGATTGTGTGAAATAACCTTCCCACAGTAAAAACAAAAGAAGAGAGAGGGAGTAAATATATTTTTCAGTGGGGTATATCTTTTTAGTGCAGTTCAGAACAGCATATGTATCACAACAGTATACATCCTGGAAATGGCTGTCCTGATATATTTCCCTAAAATAATTACAAAGCAAACTGTTTTGTTTTTATCAAATGCACATTGTAGTGATTAGTTTTCCCCGTTTCCAGTGTGGCTTCCAATAGATGAATTTCCTTGATTCTGTGTTAGTAGATGCAATACACGTTGAAGAAAGGAATACGGTTTTTTTTCTTTTTCTAAAACTATTGTTGCGATTCTTTGTTTCTTGTACCAAGAAACAGTAGCTTGCGTTTCTTTTGTTTGTTTGTGTTACTTTTTTTTTTTGCCTTCTCGACAGAGCTGTACAGAGAACTACTGAAGCTTTCTCAAAATCCGAAAATTGAAACACCTCTCTGTAAACATAGGCGCACGCTTGCTAAAACAACAAACGAATGAAGTATCACGTTTCATTAGCCTTAGGCGAGTTAGAGTAGGGGAGTAAAAATAACTAAAAAGGCTTAATAAAAAAAAATGCACACAATGTCATATTTTTGTCATTTGTGTAAAATTCAATAGAAATTTTTGAAAATTGAAGTGGGAAAATCAAACAGTTCTGGCTTCAGCTATAGCAAGTTTCAGCTGTGCCAATAAAGTAAAAATTATAGAATTTATTAGTTGAACTTTGAACTGGGTCCACTGGACCCAAGAGCACAGGAATATGATTAAATAGCTTCCCAAAGTTCTGAGTAAAAAATTATTCACATATCTACTTTTCCCTTAAAAACTAAAAAAAAAAAAACCTATCATTTTGCAGCAAGTACAGTATGATGAATGTGAGAGAGAGAGAGAGAGAGAGAGAGAGAGAGAGAGAGAGAGAGAGAAGCAATAAAAAATCTCTACTGTAATTAAAAGGCAAAAAAAATACACAAAATAAATATTGTTCAACTTACAAGGCAAGAGAAACTTTAAACTGCTGGGTGTCCAGTGCAGGAAGAGGAGTGTGAAACGTACTTGAGCGAGAAGGTGGGATTTTTCCACTTTTTGCAGCAGCCAGCAACTTTTTATCATGTCTAAACATTTAAATAAAATTAATTGGTTAGTCTTTATAATCTGGTACCCCTTCCGACTGATTGCTGTGAGTAGCAGTGATAGACATGCCTAGCCCACCAAGGTTAGTCTTAGTTAGGGTGTTTTCTGATTTTAAAACAGCAGTGGAGGGGGGGGGGGGATAAACACCCTAAGACTAACCGTCAGGCTAAGCATGTCAATTACTACTACTCACAATGATCAATCGGAAGGAGTACCAGATTCTAAAGACTAATGAATTAATCATTCTATTAAATGGAAAATTAATTAAAGTTAAATTTTTATTAATGAATCAAAATAAAATAACAATGAAACAAATAACACATTTATTCCGTTCAACAATCATATAACACAAGCTAATAATGTTATAATGTAATAAGTTAAAGCCAGACTTATTTTATTTCTCAACAGAAAAACAGTGTAAAAACTCAGTACCACGTATATAAAGTATGATCAAAATGTTTGGAGACCGAACATTTGGGAAGTGATGGAGCTTAATCGAGATAGTCTCCTCGACACAGTACACACATTCAATGCACTCTACAACTTGTGCTCTTTTTATAGGTTTTAGTGTCATTACAGTTGAATGTGCTTTTAAAATATCACAATAACAAATAAATTCACAACTTTTGCTATGTATGCAGATTACACAATTAAATTTCACACAGTCCATAGTGCACCTATTAAAGAATATAGTTGTATTCTGATTGACTCTCACTTTGATACTGTAATAATGCTGATGGACTGCTTGATGTCCTTGAAAAGAACATAAACCAGAAGACAGGAGGCTTTACACTGACTCTTCAAAATTAATTTTAAATGCTGTACTGCTATTACAGACTGGAAATATCCATACATCTATAGCAATTCATCACACTGTCCACAGAAAGAATTCTATGAGAAAACAGAACCTCCTTAAGAAAGTACAGTCCAAAAAACACAAGTGGCATATCTGTGGAGATTTGAAAGTTATCATGATCCTTTTAGGTCTACAATCTGGATATATAAAATATTGTTGCTTTATATGCGAGTGGGATAGCTGAGTCAAAACCATTCATTATAAAACCAAGATATGGACCCTTTGTGGGAATCCTGCAACTGTAAAAAAAAAAAAAAAAAAAAAAAAGTCATCTATAAGCAAACATTTTTACCACCAGTTCATATAATGTGAAGTCAAAGGATGAAGAGTTTTAATGAAGCTATGGACAGGAATGGAAATGGCTTTCGATATTTAAAACTAAGGGTTCTACACATTACTAATGCCAAAACAAAGAAGTTTTCAACCTATAGATCAGAGAGTTGAACAATAAAGATGAACTGAAAGATGAACAATAAAGAATCCAGGAATCTTCCAGGCAAGACAATCACACCATATGTCCTGGGAAATAGCCATTTCAAAAACAGATAGAACTTATAATATCCAAACCTTTTATGGAGCGTTGACATCTTTAAAACATCTGACAAAAAAAAAGAATTTTCCATACAACCCAAGAGGCACCATATACTTCTTAGTATTCATGCAACTCTATCTACCTACCCACATCAGTGAATCCTACAGAAGATTACATAAGACCACTGAGGAACATAGAAAGGACTTCAGGTACAGTGGAATCAACAAATCGGAAATGCAGACCACACTCCCTCTTTGGTGGGAGTACCAAACCCCTTTAATTTCTTCCACAGATAAGTCATACACGAGGAGAATTTCAAAGACTTCTTTATCCAATGTTTTCAAGCATCAGTTATTAACATGAAACAAGGAACCTATTTCAACCCATCATACATGTTCCAAGAAGAAATAATAGAAAAGGTGAAGAAATAACTACAGGTACAATCTTCAGATAAATAACCTGCCTATTCCTTTCAAATCTGTCTTAATACTATGGTAATTTTTCTGATCTGTCTATGTTCAAATGTTTCTCTTTAATTCATATAAACACATCCTTAATTGCTTATTCTCATTTTAATAATAGAAAAGGTGGTGAAGAAATTGGTTTATACTCTAATTATGAGGCTTCGCCTCCATACAATATTGACACAAACACTTTCCTTCACCCACACAGGCTATTTATCAAATGGGTACTGTCCATCTTAGCCTGAAACTCTTTCATCTAGTAAATCCCTTTACCCTTTGGTTGAAGTCAACCCTATTAGAGGGTAGTCTATAATTCTTAATCCCAATTGATCATTAGTAAAAAGACAGTCACACCTTGCCAGTTCAGCTATCCCAGTCTAGCATTCTCTCTATCCAGAATTCAGGTAATCCTTTCCAATTTTACTTATTTGATAATCTTTCTTTAGATTTTACTTCCATATTCCCACACCCCTTCAGAGTTAATTTACTGCAATTTTCTGGAGGTTATTTTTTTTTTTTGCACCTCTTTTTATGACACCATGTGATCCTTGTGCTTTCCAAATTTTAATTCAAATCTTCTCAATATTCTTTGTGGACAATTTCTCATCAAATATTCTTTGTAATTTTTGCCAATATTTGAATTTAAAGCAATTTATCTTAACTTAATGCCAATATTATATTAAAATTTATTAATGTAACACCATAATGCGGATTTTTTTCACATTTTAACTTCCTCCATAGGCCTGATGAAGAGGTTCAAATGAGCCTTGAAACATTCCAAATTATTCAGGGTAAATTGATGTGATTCACTTCAATAAACATACTAAAACCCTATCATGTGGCGTAACAGTGTTTTTAATTTTCTTTAAATTATAGTTAATGGCTAACCACATATCATCCCTCCTTTCACACAAAAAAAGTGACTTAATTTTTAAGCTTTTTGTTTATTGTATTGTAACACTTGTTAAAATTTCATCAAAAATTAAGTAGGTGTAACCTGAATTCCTCACTATATTTATGGGTGCTCAGCAACATCTGCCTTCAAATTTGGATTCAGTCCATCAAAATCCATGAGAGGAGTTAAAAAAAAAACAGTAACTTAAAATTTATTTTCAAATATAATCAGCAGGGGTTAGATCTGGTGAATAGAATGATCATGAGGAAACATGGATACCATATTTTGACTAAATGAAATAATAAACTCACTTGAATGAAGGGCGATTTTGCTGCAAGTGTATGTGTCACTGCAGTAGCTGAAATCAAAATAAAATTTGCACACTATACTGCAATTTTTTTTTATCAAGGGAAGATCATTGCTTCCACCAGGGACCAAAGGCTAAATATTTAACCTGCATTGACATCTTGGAGGTCAAATACCTACTCACCTCTTGCTGCACTGCAAGTTAAAATGTATAATAAATTTATCTTTCTATATCATTAGCATTAGTAAAGGCATATGATGCAAGAAAACAAACTTATACAGCATCAGCCACAAAAAAAAAAAAAAACTTCCCATTTCACCCATCTATTTGCTCCAAAAGTTTATCCACTTCTTCCTTGAATTTATTTAAGCAATCAATTTCCACGACAGATGAAAGTTTGTTCCTCCAGCAATCAACTACCCGCTGGCTAAAGACAAATTTCTGCAAATCTATTTGACACCTCTCTTACCTCAATTTCAGTTCAGTTTATGTCCCCCCTCAGGTTTGTAATCTGAGAAAGAGAAAGAATCCCATCAGCATTGAGCCTGCTCAATCCATTCAAGGCCTTATACACCTCAATCAGATCACCTCACAGGTGCTTAATCTACAGACGCTGCAATTTGCAGAACTTAAAACCTTTCTTCATAAGAGCACCCCTTTATTCTCCTCACCAGTTTTGTTGCCCTTCTCTGTACTCATTCTAGCAACTCTACATTTTCCTAAAATGAGGCTTCCAGACCTGTATGCAGTACTCAACTGTTGTGGCCTGACTATTGCCTTATACAAGGGGATAATCACTTTATTCCTGCTAGCAAAATTACTGTATATCATTGACAAGATCCCATGGCCTGTTTCGGCAGCCTGTCTGCACAAATATCTGCACAATTATCCCCCACGTCTCTTTCATTCTCCACTACCCTGAGTATAACACCACACAGTTTGCACATTTCTCTGGGGTTACTGCTACCCATATGCAGTACTTTGCATTATCTACAGTTGTACCTAAGTTGCTAATATCTTACATCTTGAAAAGGCAAAAATTTCAGAAACCACTAAGATGCTGTTTCGAAGCTTACTGGTTTCTCATCAGCCATTACTGGTTTTTACTTGAAAATACAGTCGGACCTCTCTTTAACTAACTTCCATATAGTGAATTTTTTTGATTTCCCCCCTGGTCATTACATTGAAAATAGTTTCTGTATAACAAAGAAATTTTCCATAATGAACTGATTTCAAGAGACTTGGGTATGCACTGCTCTCACCTCTAGATACAGCAATAGAGCTGATGCTGTAAAAAGAATGAATTAAGGAGCTAAAAGGATTAAAAATTAATCCCTTTAGCTTTTAAGAGCTAAATGGATTAATTTTTATGAACAAAAATTAAGAGCTAAAACATTCCACAATTTAGTGGTGCCTGTAAAACCTATACAGCTACCTCTACTGTACCAAGAAGTTGCACTGATCAACTGCTATCCATGTGACCACAGCCATTGGCAAAGATTAAGGCATATTCCCAATGCGGACAGTGGCTCTGGTCAACTTGTTTTCTATTGTGAGCACCTTATTAGAGAACTAGGAGAGAGTGATTGTCCTTTATCTTGGAAATTCAACTGTTGTTTTGCAGAAATGAGTCATCTATACTTTCACTAAATTTCACATCTGTTTACATGGTAGGTACAAGTTGTCCTAAATCAGTTTTGTTTTAGCTTCTGTGTAAGTAACCTTACAATGTCTAAGAGGAAATCCTTGAGTGAAGTGGAAAAAGTGAGTGCTTAATAGTGTAGATTGGGGTGTTAAAAAAAAAAAAGAAATTGCTTTAAAATTTGGTATCCCTGCCATTCTGAAAAACCGTGTTTTGATTCTCAAACTGTCTGAGGAAATGGGAAGCAGTTGGAAGCATGCAAAATAAAAGTGTCAATTTAAAATTCCAATGTTAAAAATCCATATTTTGCAAATATGGATTTTAAATAAAATCCATAAAAGAATTTGGTAAATTCATTTTGAAATATGAATTTACCAGTGGATTTTAAATTTAAATAGACAGATGACGAAATAAAACAGAAAACCCACGCTGATTGTCGATAACTGCCATCTTCACTCGGTAATTTCAAAACTTACAAGTGCGAAGCTTGTTTCCTACCCTCTAAATACCTTTTATAAACTGCAGTCAATGGACCAAGGCATTATCAAGAATTTTAAAATGCACTACCAAAGGCACATACTGTAAAAAATTATACTGAGAATAGAAACAAACCAACCGACCTAGAGATTCTGTTAGAGATTTGTGGATGTGCATATCAGAGTTGGCAAAAGTGTGGAGTCAAAATGTGATGATGAAAACAGCAATTAAGGATTGTTTTGTAAAAGCAGGTTTTGCTAAAACACCAATTAACAGTGATGAGTGGGATGAACTACTACAAGATACTGTACAATCTTAGGAAGAACTCCAAGCTAGAGGTCCGATCAGTGGAGAAATTGTTCTTGAAGAATTTTTAGGAGTTAATAATGATATCATTATTATCAACATCTTGGAGCATATTCAAAGAACTAGTGACAATATTGATGATGAGTTGGATGAAAATGAAGGCAATGAAGGCAACTAGGACAATATTAAACTTTCAAAACATGAAATGTTGGCAGCATTTGACACTTTGCATTGAGGCCTTCAGTACAAAGAAAATGTGCCAGAAAATATATTTGAGTATTTAAACATATCCAAACACTTTTATGAACGATGTACAGTATAATGCAGCGTACAACAAAAAATAACAAAATAATTCTTAAAAGTGTACTAATATATTGTGTACATCATGTAAGTAGTCATTTCTTAATATGTATTAATAAATTAATTGTTTTAAAATGTTAGAAAATTTATTCATTCCCACTCATTTCTGATTTACTTCCCATCTTTTATTAAATTTCTTAATGTTGAATTACAGTATTTTTCACTGTTGAAAAGGTCATATTTCTTTATAACAAAATTTGTTTAACGAATTTTTTCAAGTGAACGATTGACTTCGTTATATAGAGGTCCGACTGTATGATGATGAGAATAATGCTGTGAATAATGCATTTTAGTATTAATAAATGGGGGAAATTTTTCTGAATCTGCAAAAAAAAAAAAAAACCGCAATCAATCAAATCCACCCAAATTTTCCATTCACTAAATGAAACTATCCAATCTACCTTGAATACTGTAAAGCTCACTACCACAATTATCTTCAAAGGCAACTTTTTACAATGATCAACAACAGACAATTTGTCTAAGCGAACAAAGAAGCCACGTGAAAGTATAACTTACATTTAAAGCATGAGTGCCTTTAACCCTTTCAACTGGGATTTATGGTTGGCTATACCTGGAATTGGTTATATGATTTAAAAAGATGTTAGAACTTAGGCAGAACAATGGATAACACACAGCTGCCAACTTATGATCTTTGAAAAGCTGCAGATTGGGAAACTATTAAGCAGGAGGGAAGACAAGAGAGTTTATGGAAGTCCACACTGTGCTAGAAATTAAATATTACAGACAACATACACATTTTGTATTAAAATACAACCAAAAGACTGTCAATCACAGTTTAATAACATTAGCTAACCTACAATTTTTCTTCCGTGTATTTCTATTAGACATCAATTAATTATGGCTTCAAGAAAAATATTGTTGAAAGGTTTTCCCCTCTTCAGAAATGTTGAGTCAGTTTTGTTCATGACAACGGCAATGCTATTTGGATTTGGCTGTTGAAAGCATTTCCAAATCTTTACCAGAAAGAGAAGATCTGAAAGATTTTTTTCCCCCCACCTGTTTGAATATTCAGCATCCATCAGGAATTGTTAAAATGCAAGCATCACAGAATAATTTATATTTCAAGTTTGTGTACTTGTCAGAGTTTCTCATTTATTTTCTTTATCTTCAATGATACTGGAAACACTTTTTTTTGGCAAAACTGAAGTTTGGTTCAAAAAAATAGCTTGTTCTCCAAATGGTATTACTGGATGACAAACAGATTCTAAAAATTTGAATATATTTACACTAAAGTAATATTGCTATCTATGAATTCTGTTTGGAGCCAGGCAGACTTTTGAAGCCATAAGGATACTTTTCTCTTAGGAATTCATGACAGTAAGTCAGCGGGCCTGACAAACCAGATCCAACAATTCATGAAATTTATTCGTGAAGTCATATTTTTCAAATATTTAATACACTCATAGCGGAAGCTATGAGCATATTAAATATTTGATGTGTAACACTCCATTAGATCGCATCAGCACATAATCACCTCATTGGCAAAACTACACTAACACTTTTTTATCGTGTGTATAAAACATGGTAATGTTTGCAATGAATGTTGCAAACATTACCATGTTTGCAACATTCATTGCAATCTATTGATCAGTTTGTCTTGTTTTGACATTCACAATGTCAAATGACTCTCACTGCTCTTTTATAATTGTGATGGGAAAGGTGGCCTTTACTAATTCATTGATGGTGAAGTCAGTATTCGGCTCATATTTATAGATTCTATAGGCTATATGAGTTAGAGAAGTTGCCACCCCATCAATTTATTTTCTTTAATCTTTACTGCTTTCAAATGTAGAGTACGGTATCATCACTGAGTCATACTGTATGTGTTGTGCTGGAAATGAATATCCTGCAATGACTGAATATTCACTTCCAAAGAACACTTATTTCAGATGTTTATTACAACCATATTTATTAATGAAAATAAGAAATTACTTTTTTAAAAATTCAAATTGTAACGTAGCTTTATTATTTATTTATTTATTCATTATTTTTAAGGAATAAAAAAAAAAAACTATTTATGAACCATGTTATGATGGCCAAAAAGCAACTGGAGTCAAATCGAGTAAAAAAAAAATGAATTCTCTGTCATAAACCTATAGAACTGGCAATTACAATAATGGTAATTGTATCTAAGTTGAATGTAATCCCAGGCCTTAAAGGTCGAATACTGTGTACTTGGTTTCTCAGAAACAAAGATGTCCCTACAATCAAAGTCAAATTAAGTATGGCATATAAATTTTATTTGATTTCAGCTAGTGCACTGAAATATACCCCAGTAATCCTATGGGATTGCTGAGTATGGTAAATACAGTAATTCTAGGGAAATAAAACGTACACATAAAAGTTATGTTTATATGGATGTGTTCTGTACACTGTTTGGCTATTCACTGATCAAAATACATTATTCACAGTTACATATTGTCTGCTAATAGCTTGCTAATATGTCAACTAACTGCTGTCCTAGTGGTTTCTCAGATTTTGAAGTGTATGGTGGATTTGCTTTAAAACATGATTTAAAAAGATATTAACAAATAATGCAAACCCACAGATAACAGTATTTGTCTCTAGGTTGCACATAAGCTAAAGTTTTGATGGGCAGATACTTGACTCCTGGTTTCTACAAAGTTTCCCAGTGATTGAAATTAAACACAGTAGAGTGTATAAATTTTATCTGAAAGAGTAAAATGTTTACCTTTCCTGGCCTCCACATATGCCCAATCCATCACTGACTACCTGCTACATATTTTTAAATGCCCTTACATGCAGACACACAATCAGTGCAACCTTCAGCATCTGTTTCAGTTCAGAACTTTGACTTTAGTACATAGAGTTACTTTCTATATCTTATTTAGGAAGTTAAATAAAAGAAGAGGGTTATATTTTAATGAAGATTGAAATAATAAATGCTACCCTGCATCACATTTTTCTGTCTCTTGGGGACAATTTTTTTGAAGGAAGAAATCCTATAAAAAAAAAAAAAAAAAAAAAAAAAAACTGTACAAATCTCAAATACGCCCCACCTTGGAATACTGTTCTGGTGTAGTACACCCAAAACCTCTTTCATGTTTCTTGACTCCATTCAAAAATGTCAAGAATTCAGGTTAATTAGTGACTCGTCTCCTATAAAATCTCTTCACTCGATCTCATAGGTGTCCAGTTTCTGCTGCATGCCTTTTATATAGATACTTCCATGGGTACCATTCTTCTAAACTGTAATTCTAATCTGTAATTCTTCCACTCTCTTCCAAATCAGTCTGAATATGTGCTGCAAACAGTCAGCACCCATTCACTGTCAATCTCCAAACTCAAACCAACTTTTCTTCTTCCTCATTTATTCCTTCTACTGTAACACAGAGTAGCATTTATTATCAAAATACTTAATGTTTTGAAATACTGGTTCAAGAAAAGAAAACTTATTCTGGGAAATAATAATTTAGAATAAAAAGACTTACTCTAAGACAGGTTTAGGAATAGCTAATTGTTCAAAATGGAGATGTTGTTTGAGCTCATGGAGGTAGTTTACATACATCACCTTCTTACCAACTTTTGCACTAAAAAAAAAATTGACAAATAACCAATAAATTATACATACATTAAGAAAAAAAATTTTTTAACGTAAATGCATAAACTTTGGATTATATAAAATAAAAAGCAGTTCAGTATTTATATCAATCATTGAATACACTCAGGTGCAATAGTTAAGGAAATTTCATTTTAAAATATCTTATCACCACCTGTTGGAATTTAAATAAAATGCTGTGTAGACAGCTATAAACGAAAAATGAATAACTCATAAATTAATAAAACCTACAAAGACCATGAACATGCATATCTTAAAAGAATAATTAATTCATAAAAAAGCATATAAATTTCATATCATAAACAATGGCTTATGCAAGGATTTACAGATATGTGATCATTCCTCACTGCAATAAAACTCTTATACCAAAGCCCTAATGATGCCAACAAAAGCCTGACATAGCCAAGTGGACAGCATAGCAGCGCAATAATGCAGCATTTAAGCTGATTATGGTTCAAGCTCGTGTGACTACAAATTATGGTTAATGTCTGTATTCTTGTCAAAATGATTAGCTGTAAACTCCTTTGACCCATGTAGTCATGCCTGAGTATAACAGAACATTTTTTTGTAATTCATGGGAATTTGCAATAAATACTATTCCTTTTTTGAAAAGCAGAGTTTAGCTCATATATATAGGGTTCTTGATGGTAGAAGTGGGGATGACATTTTTGCAATTCTCCACCCCAAAAAAATCCCAAACAGGTTTTACAAGGTTCAGATATGGGAATTTGGTGGCCCATTCATTTTCTGGATGTCTCTCCTCTCCAGAAACTCATCAAGCAAATGAGCCATATGGAGAAGTTAAGGAGGAGGAAAAGCATTACTGTCCATAAAAAAAGAAGCAAGGACCAAATGCACCCTCAACAATAGTTACATACAACTCTAAGATTTCCAGCAGTCAAAATCTGCCCTCAAAGACACTGAGAAACAGCTGGCCATTAATAGTGAACATGAGCCCAGAATAGATTTTGTAATGTTATGCTTATTAAAGTAACTATCAGAGTATGAAGTGTTTGCAATCACTCATTTTTGATGGATATCATACATAAAGAAAATGTTTCATTCAAGAACATGATTAAATAGATGGCCAACACGCTTGATCTTTTTCTCATAAACAACTCCTCTAAGTACACGGTCGAAGCGAGTAGTCCCATAGGCACCTCAGATCACAACTTGGTGATTGTCTCTTCTCCAATGGAGCTTTTATCTCATGGCTATTCCCAACCTCGTGTTGTTTGGCATTACAAGGATGCAAAATAGGATGACCTGCAAGTTTTCTTTTCTTCTTTTCCTTGGTCAGATTACTGTTTCAAAATTTCTGATGTCAACATTTGCTCAGATTGTGTCGGTGAAATTATTCTTGTAGGAATGGAATCGTTTATTCCACACTCCACTTTAAAATCTCGTCCTTTATCTAAACTTTGGTTTTCCGATAAATGTACTAAGGCTGTTCAAGAAAGAATGTTGCATATCATAATTGGCTTGTTTCCAATTCTTCAGTTTCATTTTCTAAATACAACTAAAGATCACAACAAACATAAAGCAGTTATTAATCAGTCCAAACTAGATTTCGAACAGTTTAAGAGTAGAAAACTTGCTTCTTGCCCTAAATGTTGGTTGCTGAGCATTTTGGTCTCTTGCCAAAGCTATTGGCCCCAAATTTAGCAAATTTCTGCTCCCACCTCTGTCAAAATCAGATGGTTCTGTTGTCATTTCAGCCAAGGATAAAACAGACCTGCTAGCATCCCATTTTTCTTCCAACTCATCTATTAATAATCTTGGTAAAACACCTCCCACCATTTCCACAACATGCTCCATTCAATGCCTCCTATGGTCTTCCATCAAAAGGATGTCAGAACGATTTTGACGACTCTTGATGCTAATAAAGCTGCAGGTCCTGATGATATTTCTCCATTTGTTCTCAAAACCTGCACTCCTGAACTTACTCGGGTTCTTTGCCACCTTTTTTCACTTTCTTATTCCAAAGGTGTTTTTCCTTCTGCCTTGGAAATTTGCTCATATCCTGCCAGTTCCTAAAAAAGGTGACAAATCCCTCCCATCCAATTATCGTCCCATTGCAATTACTTCTACTCTTTCTAAAGTAATGGAGAAATTAATTAACCGCCAACTCTTAAATTGCCTAGAAACCTTCTGTCTGATCAATGATCGCCAGTATGGATTCCGTCAGTGTCGATCCACTGGTGATAATTCTGACTTATGTTACCCATTCATGGACAAATTCAATGGAAACGTATGGTGAAACACAAGCAGATACTCTTAACATCTCAAAGGCTTTCGATCGTGTTTGGCATAAAGGTCTACTAAACAAGCTTTCATCTTATGGTTTGACAACTGTTTTTTGTAATTGGTTATCCAGTTTTCTCTTTGATCGCTCACTGATAGTGATGGTAGATGGCTCTCTGTCTTCTAACTTTTCCACTAATGCTGTGTCCCCCAAGGTTCAGTTCTTTCCCCCCACTCTTTTCCTCTTGTATATTAATGACCTTCTTCCATTGACTGGAATTTCTATCCATAATTTTGCCGATGATAACACATTGCAATCCACTTTCCAGTTTGAGAAACCTCGCCCTGCTCAATCAGCTTCAACTTCTCAAATATTTGCTACCAATTCTTTAAATGCCAATCTCCAGGTAATTCTCCAGTGGGGCAAAGACAACTTATTTGATTTCAATCCTTATAAAACTCAGCCTTATCTTATATCTCACAAAAAGGATCCCTATGCTTATCTTTGGTGACACTCTGATTTCTAGGCAAGCTGATATATCTCTTTTGGGATTACCTTGATTTCTAATCTCTCTCTTGGTACAACCACATTACATATATTGCTTCCTCTGCATCAAAAAAAACTTTGTTTTCTCTTTCACTCTCAGCATTACTTTTCTACCAAACAGCTGTTCACTCTGTACAAATTGCAAATTCACCCTACCATGGAATATTTTTCCACATCTGGGGCAGTGCCCCCAAAACCTCTCTCAAGCTTCTAGATTCCATTCAGAAGAGGGCAGTTAGGTTAATTAATGATTCATCTCTATTAGAGTCTCTCCACTCGCTGTCTCATATATGTACTGTTTCTGCTGCATGCATTTTCTACAGATACTTCCATGGGCACTGTTCTTCTGAATTTGCTTCTATAATTCCCGCTCCCTATTTCAAAACAGACTGAACACGTGCCACTACAGGCCAACATCCATTTACTGTCCAACTTCAAACTCACAGAACCAACTTTTCATCTTCCTAGTTTATTCATTCAACTGCCATTATCTGGAACAACCTTCCTTCGTACGTATTTCCTGAAAATTACAGTCTAACAGAAGTTCAACAAGTTTAATGTCAACAAATATCTTCTTTCATCTTCTCAAACTTCAACCCAAGCATGGTCATCATCATCATCAGCCATTTTCAATCCACTGCAGGATGAAGGCCTCTCCAGCAACTTTCCAGTTCCTTCTGTTTTGAGCACTGGCCATCCATTTACTACTCAAAAACTCATGAATTTCATCTATCCACCTCCGCCTTTGTCTTCCAGGTTTTCTTCTAGCTCCTCTTGGGTACCATTCTGTTATTTTCTTAGTCCATCTGTCATCATGTCTTCGAGCTATGTGTCCTGCCCAAGACCATTTTAGTTCTTTAGTTTTGATAAGAATGTCCTTTACTTGAGTTAGCTGCCTAATCCATGTGTTTCTCTTCTTATCTAACAGTCTGATTCCCAATATAATTCGTTTCATTCTTCGCTGTGTAGTTCTTAGCTTCTCTTCCATTCTTTTGGTGAGTGCCCAAGTTTCACTTCCATAAGTCATGGTGGGGAGTATACATTGATTCATTATTTTACGTTTCAGACAAACTGGGATACAGCAGGCCCCCATTATAACGTGGTTCGCTTTATGCGGATTCGCTATAACGCTGTTCTTATATTATAACCCGTATCTGACTATAACGCTGTCACAGATCACTATAACGCTCTTTTACAGATTGCATTTTTGGCATATTTAACGAAATCGTTTCATTTGATGGAGTCGATAGCTTGAAAATGAATAGCAAAACAGCATTAAAACTTTTCCCACGCCGACTTGAGAAATTTTCCCACGCTCCGTGAAATTTTCTCGCACGCTAATTTAATTGCAGTACAGTGACTTGTTACGTAGTTCCGAGATCAACATTTTAAAAAATGATCAAGTATATTGCTTGTAATATTTGCGTTATATGCATTTATCCGAAGTCTAGTCATCACTCAGTACGGTATTAGACATCATGCGTAACGGAAAGTTTACTTGAACATTGTATCATAATTAATTCAACCAACGCGGTTACATTTTCGAAGAGCTAATAATGACCGATAGGAATGAAAAAGCAACAAAGTCTGGGCGCAGTACGAAGACTATAAATGTAAGAAAAAGACTGAATTTGAAAATTAAATTAGACGTTTTGAAGTGAATCGATATCGGTCAACGACAAGCGGATGTGTGCCATAATTTAGGACTTGCAACTTTAACTGTAAGAAAAATTATAAAAAAATAAAGAATTAATTTTAGCAGCGGGAAAGATAGCTGTTCCACTGCAAGCAACTAGGACTAGGCCGGCTATTAGGATTGAAATGGAAAGACTTTAATTTTATTGAAGATAATATTCCATGCAGAATTCAGTTAAGTTAAATATTAAAAATAAAAAAAAAAGAGAGAGAGAGAGAAAGAGATTAGCCAATATGATGATCTGAAGAAAACTCGCCTAAAAAAAAAAAAAAAAATGTGGAACCATTTAAATCTGGTAAGGGCTGGTAGAATAGATTTAAAATCCAGGGAGAAGCCTAGTGCAGATCAAGGAGCCGAAACTTTCAAAAAAGAACTTGTTAAAATTATTGAAGAGGGGTATTATGTGTTATACTTCTCAACAAGTTTTTAACATAGATAAAACAGGACTTTTGTGGAAACAAATGCCTAAAAGAAGTTTCATATTGAAAGAACAAAAAACATGCCAAGTTTCAAAGCGGCGAAGGATTAGTTGACTTTATTGTTGGGTGGTAACGCTGCAGGCCATTTAAAATTAATACCCCTTTTAGTTTATTTGGAAGAGGGCCAAAGTTCAACTCAAAATAGACACATTTTTCATGATTAAATTCATCCATTATATTAAATCAATTAAATTCATTATTTTAACTGGAATTTTAAGTTTACTTTTGATACGCAAGTAGTTACCACATAATTATACGTATGTAATGCAGAATATTTTATATGTGCAAATATTTGAATATTAAATGTTTTGACCGACATTTGTGCATCTTTTCATTACTGTTTATTATTGATTAGGAAATATACTATGGCACAGACCGCAGCTCATAAATACATATGTTACCTTATGGGAAAGCGGTGCTCGCTTAGCGCGGATTCACTTAGCGCTCTGTTTTTCTGGAACGAATGATCAGCGTTAAGCGGGGGTCACCTGTATTGCTCTTCAGTATGTGACTATATTTCCTGAATGCTATCCATCCAAAATTTATTCTTCTCTTGACTTCCAGCCATTTATCATTATTACAGCTAATAACTTGTCCCAGATAAGTATATGACTCCACCTTTTCAATTACTGCTCCTTCAATCATTATTTCCCTTTCCATGGCATACTTGTTCATCATTACTTTTGTTTTAGCCATATTCATCTTTAGTCCAAAATCCTTACTAACTGTGCATAACTGATTAAGATTTTCCTCTAATTCTTTGGGATCGTGGCTTATGACCACAATGTCATCTGCAAATCGTAAATGGTTTAGGTACTCTCCGTTCACATTGACTCCTTTCTGCGACCAGTCTAATCTTCTGAAAGCTTCCTCAAGGGCAGCAGTAAACAGCTTCGGAGATATTGTGTCTCCTTGTCGAACTCCTTTCTCGATTTTAAATTTCCTACTGTCTTTGTCTAGTCTAATAAAGGATGTAGCACTCTCATATATTTTCTTCAAAATCATAATATGAGGGGTATCTATGCCTTGTCTTTCCAGTGCCCGAAACATTGCCTTATGCTGTATGGAGTCAAATGCCTTTTCATAATCCACAAATGCCAGGCATAATGGTGTTTGATATTCATTCGCTTTCTCCATTAGCTGTGATATTACGTGAAGGTGATCCATAGTTGAGAATTCTGTCCTAAAGCCAGCTTGCTCTTTTGGTTGATTCTCATCAAGTATTCTTTCTAATCTGTTAGTAATGACCCTTGTGAACAACTTGTAGATATGGGATAACAAGCTAATTGGTCTATAATTTCCAATTTCTGATTTATCTCCTTTCTTATGCAGCAAAACTATGATTGCATTATTCCACTGCTTAGGCATCACACCTTTTCTAATGCACTTTGTGAAGAGCCTTGCCAGTTTTTGTGTTATGTCTCTTCCTCCCAATTTTAACAACTCTACAGTAACTTCACCTTCCCCCGGGGCTTTCCGATTCTTCATTTTCTTCAATGCATGTTCTACCTCATCAGGAAGAATATCGGGTATGTCATATGTGTTGCTACTTTGCAATCCATCTTCCCCACTGCTGGTATCATTCCCACGCTCCTTGTATAATTCTCTATAGTAGTCTTCTGCTATTTGAATTATGCCTTCTCTGCTGTTTATAAGTACACCATCGCTATTCTTCAGTTTCAGTATCATTTGTCTTTCTGTATTACTGCTCATGGCTGCTGATTTAAATCCTTTGTTTTCCTTAATGCTTGTTCTACTTTTCTTGTGTTAAATCTTCTTATGTCCTCTCTGAGTCTCTTTCTAATGGCTTTGCATAACTCAGTATACTCAATTTTCTCCCTGTCAGTGTTTTTCTTGCTCTTCATTTGTCGTCTTTGGTTCATCATGACAAGTGTTTCTTGACTAATTTTTTCTTCTTTGGATTTCTGTTTCCCTATAGGTTTCTTGGGCTTTATCACTTTCAGAAAGTTGTAATATTCCTCGTCGATATCTTGGTCCTGAGCAGTCTGCAGAAGCTCAAACTTGTTCTTAAGTTCCAGTACATACTGCTTTTTCTCCTCCTCTGTTATTTCAAAGACCTTTGTATTATTTACTCGAGTCAGTTTTTTCCTTTCCTTTCCTACATCTATATCAAGTGTACATCTTACCATTCTGTGATCACTTCCAACATTTACCTTATTCAGGACGGTAACATCATTCACAATATATCTTCTGTTAGCATGGTACTAAGTACTATAGTATAGGTTCTAATACCTCTTGTGTTTGGGGTGTTCATAATAATAATAATAATAAAAAAAATAAAAAAAAAACCATTAGCATTAGCAGAGGCATTTGATACAAGAAAGCAAGCTTATGCAGCATCAGCCAAAAAAAAAAAACCCACTTCCACTTCACCCCTCTGTTCGTTCAAAATACCTGTCCAGCTGAGCCTTAAACTTATTTAGGCTATCAACCTCCACCACAAGGGATGGAAGTCTGTTCCACCAACCAACCACCCGCTGGCTAAAGGCAGCCATGATTAAAGAAATATGATTAAAGAAATATGCAAATTCTGTAATTCATCTATTCTGAAAACCAAAAAATTATGGAATTAGAAATAATAACAATTATCTCATTTTGAAGAATTTGTAATGTAACAAACAGCATGGCAGCAACTGAAATGTCTGCCATTATTATATAAAAGAAAAGACGTTTGCACCACTTACCTGATAATTGGTTTAAACAACTGGTAAACAATCCGGATAAAATTGGTTGGGTGGACTAGATAAAGTGCTTTAAGGTTCTTTTTGTACCTATTTGAAATTAAAATATAGCCACAATCAATAAAATCCAATCTAATATTTCAAAATAATTTTATATTGTTCAATATGTACAAACTGATGGACATTAACAAGCATGTAGAATAAAAAATCAGGTCAGTGACATAGACCAAGGTTAGACTTGGCCCATGCCAATAACCTAAATCTGAATGTAATCTCAAATTATCATATTTATGGAAAGAAATGAGGGGTTCCTAAATCACTGGCATGGGCCAAGTCTAACCTTGGTCTATGTCACTGACCTGATTTTCCTCACATGTGAATGTAGATGCAAAACACTCATTTAGTTTGTTAGTTACCTGAGCAGGATCATCAACAGATGAACCATCGATATCAAGTGGACCAATCTGATTCATCCCCTTTCTCCCAGAGTTTACATTAAGTAAAGAACTCTTTGCTATTTTTATTTGCATCCTTTGCCAAAGATTTCTTGTAATCTGCCTTTGCCTGTCTAACCTCCTTTGTATCTTGGTTTGTTTGTTATTTGGTTTTTAAGAGCATTAGCAACTAAGGCCATATTGCTCCGGGAATATGCGGTGGTCATTCCCTGACCTTTCCGCATCCTCCATATTTGTTAGGCACGGGCTTGAACCCCGGTCTAATCAAGAAGCGTGTGCTACGCACTGCTGCTCCTGCCCACCTGGCTACAGAGGCACCTGTATCTTGGTTACAGTCCAGATTATATCTATCATAGGCGTCCATGTCATCTGGTAATTTATGTATCCCATGCATTTTTCTTCTCAGTCACATGTCTCATTAGTTCATCTCACATCAATTTAGGCCTAATCCGTGAACAATATTTCTTAGTTGGTATGAAAAGTCTAGTAGGTTCCAAGATTAATTCTTTGAATGCTTCCCATTTTGAATTTGCTGTTGGTCCCACCGTATAGAACTTAAATACTGTCTCAGACCATCGTAATCGCCTTTACAAAAGCAAAAACCCTTCCCTTTACCCCCTGATGGTAGTTACCTCTTAGAGCAAATCCCACTTCAGCACACTGTGATCACTGCCACCTAGTGGTTCCTTTATCTGCAGATTCTTAATGCATGAAGAATCACTACTGATAATCAGATCAAGAGTATTACTCCCTCTAGTTGCCTCCTGAACATGCTGCTGTAGAAAACAATCATCCAATAAATCTACAAAAGACTTGCTAGTGTGTGTGAGTGACCAACCCACAAATTCCAGTCAATATCTGGGAAATTAAAATCCCCCATTATAAGACTCTCTGATTTACTGGCCCACTATTTCCCTGTAAAGTAGTTTATTATACTCATCAGAGTCATTAGGCCTATAACACACTCCTACTCTCAATTTTGATTTCCCAGTGCTTATGTCACACCAAACTGACTCGACACTGCACTGTCCAGCCATGTCGACTGGCTGTACTTCCTTGGATTTTATGTGTTTCTTAACTAATAGTATAACCTCTACTCCATTCTTATCTTGTCTATCCTTCCTGTACACATTGTACTCCCCAAATTCCAGTTCTGCATTCCTTATATCTGTGTGACACCACGTCTCTGATATCCCAACAATATCTGCCTTTGATGTTTTGACCGACACCTCAAATTTATTTACCAAACTCCTAGCATTGGTGTACATGCACATACACCTTATTTTACTTTAGTATTCACTATACAAGTGTGTGCAATGGTGCAAGGATGCCAGAGGCTTTTGCTTTTGAATTTTTCCAACTGTCGACCTCAACAATCATGTACACAATTTATTACAATGGTTAGCAACTCACTAGAGTTGCTTGAAATTGTAAAAATTAATTTTTTCCCTCTCTCAGAGCCTCATAAATATTAGAGAGGTCTTGCTATAAGGTATGTAGTTACCATTCCAAGTTTCTCCTCATTAGGGTTACCAGATGATCTCAGAAAAACCAGGCAGTGATCGGTTTCACATATCTGGCAGCTTCTAGTTCAATTTATTTGAAACTACCTTTCCACACATATTCACATGAATTACTTCAAAATTACTGTTAGTATTAACAATGGCTAAATGATGCAAGGAAGTGGACTTTTTCTAAGTTGCCATAAAAGTGCCAATCCAATTCTGATTCAAACCTGAACAAAAAATCTGCCTTGATCACTGTGGTAGGCAATTTATTCCAATGATCTACAACCTACGCTTTCCAAAAGTAACTTAACAAGATCCAGGCTTCCGTTTATTCCCCAAAATTTTATATCTATGCCCCCTAGTTTTTCTCTCTTCTACTATTTCTCTTCTATCTCCCTCACTCACTTTATTTACCTCAGTCGTTTTAATGATTCACTTCAGTGCCTTAAATACCAAATCAGGTCCCCTACTTCCCCGAAATGCCTAGCTGCCAAACTTTTTGGTCTGCATCTTACGAGTTGTTCTTCATGTGGAGACCTCGATTAGTATTCCTTACCAATCTGGCTATCCTTCTCTGAACCCTTCTAGAAGTTGTCTTTCTTCAAGTATGGGTCTCAAGCTTGAACACAATATTCTAAATGCAGTCTCACCATTATCTTACACGAAGGAATAATGACATCCTTTTTTCTATTTGTGGAAGGACCTATATATAATAAACAGAACACCACGTGCCTTCCTAGTATCTGTTTACACTGCATGGAAAATTTCATGTCTAACTGAATTACAACCCCCAAGTCTTGTTCATCCTGGACAACTTTTAACTCCATTCCTCCTAGCACATATTTAACACCTTAATTTCTGTTCCTTAAAGTGCAAAAAAATAGGTAGGCACTCTGGATGGTTTCAATAAAAATACAGGACACATTACATGGGAACAAAAAAAATTTCTCAGCAGAAGGGGATAAATTACAATAAGCAATACTAATTAAAATATAATGGAACTAAATTAAAAATTTGACTGCACAGCTTTTATTTTATTTATTTATTTTTTTTTTTCAAGTGAAAATATCTTTCACATCCAAACAATTCAGAAGTATATTTAAAAAAAAAACACACACAAAAAAATTACTCTATACAGATACAATGCAGAAACTTATGCTCATTTGTCCATCACTGAAACTTCATTGAAACAACTGAAACTTTATTAGTCTGGCAATGTAAGAATAATAAATATTAAAGAATATAGTTCTACTTAAAATGGTAACAGCTCTTTCAAAATTTATTAAGACTTATAATGAAAACTGAGTATAACTAATATGAAAGTAACAAATGCATAAAGTGAATATAAAAGTTACTTAATTAGAAAATACTGGATATTTACATGTCCAGTATTTTCTAATTAAGAGCGAGTTCTACATTCAGGTGCTTTACCACATGAAAGTAGAACTCACTCTCTCCCTCTCCCCCTCCCCTTCGGGTAAAAATTCCTTGTGAATCACACCCTGTTTGTTCAAAAACAAGATCAACATTGTCTTGATCCTGGGCTTCTGTAAACAAAACATTTTAGAGCTTGCTGATGATTTTGAAGTCCACTGGATATTCTGATACTTCATCTCTGGGTCATACCAAAACACCCAAAACTCATCTCCAGTGACAATACACTTGATGAAATTAGGATTGTCTTGAAAAGTCTAAACGAAGTCTTCACATTATGACAATCTTCATTGCTTTGCTTCATCCACTAAGGCTATGGCACAAATTTTATACAGACTTTTCCGTAAATCTTCATGCAGAACTTGATAAATTATTTCCTTATTCATATTCATCTCATAAGCCATTCTGAGGGTATCTTGCTAATCAAACACACTGGTATATTTCATCACCTTAAAAAATTTTAACATTTTATATATTTCTATTGCAGATTTTACTAGTTTAAAGCAAAATCTGATATTTGTTCATTGTTCCATTGCAAAATCATGACACAATGTTAACTCTACTAATGAAATTAGCTATTACTTGCAACCTGTCAGCCTATAACACAATCTCTGTACCACTATCTGTTGGAGGAAGTTTGAATTACAACATATCACATCCATTTATTTTCAAGCTCACTGAACATGACCAAAACAGCACCAGTCCAGGAACTTTATTTTCATACGTCTTATATTAGATACTATTATTCACTTCTTTTCAAAGGTTTTTAAAAATTTATATCGAATTAGATCCACTTCATAGTACGCCAAATTTGAAACATGTATTGTGCTTCTTTAAGAGAGTATATATGTAGTGAATATTATTAGCATTAGCATTAGTAGAGGCATTTGATGCAAGAAAGCAAGCTTATGCAGCATCAGACAAAAAAAAAAAAAATAAAATAAATAAATAAATAAATAAAAAATAACCACTTCCACTTCACCCCTCTGTTCATTCGAAATACCTGTCCAGCTGAGCCTTAAATTTTTTAGGCTATCAACTTCCACGACAAGGGATGGAAGTCTATTCCACCAACCAACTACCCGCTGGCTAAAGGCAAATTTCCTCACGTCTATCCTACATCCATCTTTCTTCAATTTGATTTTAAGCCCTCTCAGGTGATTATTGTGAGCAAGAGAAAGAATCCCATCAGCATTGAGCATGCTCAAACCATTCAAGGCTTTATACACCTCTATCAGATCACCTCGCCGGTGCCTAGTCTCCAGACACTGTAATTTGCAAAACTTAAGCCTTTCTTCGTAAGAGCACCCCTTTGTTCCATTCACTAATCTTGTTGCCCTTCTCTGTACTTGTTCCAGCAGTTCTACATCCTTCTTGAAATGAGGCCTCCAGACCTGTATACAGTACTCTAGGTGTGGCCTGACCATTGCCTTATACAAGGGAATAATCACTTCCTTATCCCTGCTGGAAAAATTCCTGTATATCATTGACAATACTCCATGAGCTACTCTTGCAGCCTGTCTGCACTGCTCAGAGAACTTCATATCTGCCTGCACAACTACCCCCAAGTCCCTTTCATTCTCTACCACTGTCAGTGTAGTACCACAGAGTTGATATGTTGCTCTGGGGTTGCTGTTTCCCATGTGTAGCACTTTACATTTGTCAATGTTAAACTTCATTTGCCACCTCTCAGCCCATCTGCTCAACCTTTCCAGATCCTGTTGCAGTAGCATAGTGTCAGTAGTGTCCTTGACAACCCTGCCAACCTTCGTATCGTCTGCAAACTTGGACATTAAGCTTGATATACCATCATCAATATCATTTATAAATACAGAAAACAATAATGGACCCAATACTGAACCCCGAGGGACTCCACTAATAACATTAGTCCACAATGAGCAGTGTCCATTGATTACCACTCTCTGTCTTCTCCCCCTCAACCACCCCTTTATCCATAGCAGCAATTTGCCTCCAATGCCACACTGCTCCAATTTGTGCAGCAGTCTTCCATGTGCAACAGTATCAAAAGCCTTTCTAAGATCCAAGTATATAATATCAAAGTTATTCCCTGCATCCAGTTCTTTTGTGACTGCATCATAGTATCCAATCAAATTGGTCAGGCAAGACTTCCCCTTAACAAAACCATGCTGTCTGAGCTATAACTGAAGTCTTGTCTAGATGATCCTGCAGTGCTTCTTTAACCAGTGCCTCCATTAATTATCCGGGAACAGGAGTTAAACTAACAGGTCTATAATTACTTGTGTCGCCCTTTGATCCTCCTTTGTCAATTGGGGTCACATATGCACATCTCCAGTCCGTGGGTACTTCCCCTGAGTCCAAGGAAGCTCTCATAATTATGGCTAAGGGTTTGCTTACTTCCTTTGCTGCCTCCTTTAATATAACTGGATAGATCCCATCCACCCCAGGTGCCTTTCTTGTATTTATCTTCAACAATTTCTCCTCCACTTTACTCTCAGTTATTACAAGATTCTCTAGCTTACTGCTAGAGTTGAATACACCTCTAGCATTCCCCTCGCTGAATAACTCCTCATGTGCAAATATCGATGCAAAATATTCATTTAGTTTGTTAGCTACCTGAGCAGGATCATCAACAGTTGACCCATCGATATCAAGTGGACCAATCTGATTCATCCCCTTCCTTCTAGAGTTTACATAAGTAAAGAACTCTTTGCTGTTTTTCTTTGCATCCCTTGCCAAATATTTCTCGTAATCTGCCTTCGCCTGCCTAACCTCCTTTGTAACTTGGTTACAGATCAACTTGTATCTATCATAGGCTTCTGTGTCACGTGTTAATTTGTATGTATCCCATGCAATTTTCTTCTCTGCCATATGTCTCATTAGTTTATCTGACATTCACTTAGGCTTAAACCTTGAACAATATTTCTTAGTTGGTATGTAAAGCCTAGTAGCTTCCAAGATAAGTTCTTTGAATGCTTCCCATTTTGAATTTGCTGTTGGTAACATCATCAGTTGGTCCCACTGTATAGAATTTAAATACTGTCTCAGTCCATCGTAGTCGCCTTTACAAAAGTAATAACCCTTCCCTTTACCCCTAATGGTAGTTACCTCTTTGAGTAAATCCCACTTCAGCACACTGTGATCACTTCCACCTAGTGGTTCATTTACCTGCAGATTCTTAATGCATGAAGAATCACTGCTGATAATCAAATCAAGAGTATTACTTCCTCTATTTGCCTCCCGAACATGCTGATGTAGAAAACAATCATCCAATAAATCTACAAAAGCCTTGCTAGTGTGTGAGTGACCAGCCCCCAAATTCCAGTCAATATCTGGGAACGGCTTAAGTATTGCAAATTACAGTGTCTGGAGACTAGGCACCATGTAGGTGATCTGATAGAGGTGTATAAAGCCTTGAATGGTTTGTGTATGCTCAATGCTGATGGGATACTTTCTCTTGTTCAGAATAATCACCTGAGAGGGCATAAATTCAAATTGAGGAAAGACAGATGTAGGACAGATGTGTGGAAATTTGCCTTTAGCCAGTGGGTAGTTGATTGGTGGAACAGACTTCCATCCCTTGTTGTGGAAGTTGATAACCTAAATAAATTTAAGGCTCAGCTGGACAGGTATTTTGAACGAACGGAGGGGGAAATGGGAGTGGTTTTTTTTTTTTGGTTTTTTTTTTTTGGCTGATGCTGCACAAGCTTGCTTTCTTGCATCATATGCCTCTACTAATGCTAATGCTAGCAAGTTCTTCATATGTGAACTTGTCAAAATGATCCCTCATTAAAAAACAAGATTCATTGACAGGATCATTAAGTGCACTACTAATAACCTTACTAATTTCTCCTCACACACACAAAATAATTCAATTTTTTCAGATTTACCTCATCTCTCCTTTTCTCCTACCATCAAGGTATATGATAATATTAACAGAATAGATAAGACAATGTTAAAACATTTTTTTTTTTCTTTTAGGAAACAAAAAAGTATCTGCAATTATTAAATTTCACTGATAGCCCCTCCCCAATTTGAGAGATGTTCACGAACCTGATTGCAACTGAGGACGATATTATGCAGAGCAAGCACATGTTAAAGAAAACTGAAATAAGAGCCGAAGAGTGTGTGAATTACACTCTTTGACAGAATATGCCAACAAAAAGACGTGGTGCCAGAAGATCATGCAGAACCATGGAAAGTGAAATATTGTCATTGTTGGTGAACTATATTCCATTCAAAAATGATCCTATCAGAGATGTGAACAGGAGTAAAAGAAAGGTTTCAATCCCAAAATTCAGGGCCAACTCTTCAATGATGGAGGCACAGCAATCATACTTCCATCTTAAGGCAGCTTGTCTCATATCTCTCTCTCTCTCTCTCTCTCTCTCTCTCTCTCCTCCCTTAAACAACCTAAAATCACCCAAAGAAAATTGTTTCACAGATAGAGCTGCTATTAACTCCAAAGATCACTCCCTTCCTCCTAAATTTTACATCCCTGAAGTCAATCAAGAGTTCCATCTAGCAGGTATATCAGTAAATCAGCTTAGTTCATCAACAGTTACAGAATAACATGTAAACTGTTCCATCATGTAATAAATTGGATGCCAGGACAAAGAGGCTATTGGCTTCTTTCTTTGTTAATTTTGGAATATTTTATCTTCATAAAATATGGTTTAGTTTTCTTTTACAGGAATCATTTAAATTAAAGGTTGGAAACCAGTGGTGATCAGATGTATTTTGCGTGATCCACAAAAGTGTTTCACCAACAACCTAAAATGCTGCCCATTTATGAATTTTGAAAGAGAGAGAGAGAGAAACAGAACGAGACAAAGCTAATGGCATTTAGCACAATTTAGCTTTTAATCAAACTGGTAACTTCTTAACATTATTTAGACTGTTCCATTGTTTCTTCTTTCAATGTTATCCCATATAGCAAGAAACAAAGCAAGAGTTATACCCATAAATCCATGTTCATACCTGTCAACTTTTAGGATTCAAAAAATGAAAGACTTAATAGAGATCCAGCTCTGGCCAGAATGTTCTAGAAATGTGTGATGGCACTGTCCAAATAGTATCCCCCCCCCCCAGACTTTTCTTCCAAATCAATAACTAATTAATTCTTATCATACACTACAACAGGCAATTATGCACATCATCATGAATACAATACTGTGTTTTAAAGTTCTTCACTTTGTTTGTTTATTTTTATTATTATATTTCATTCTGTTCAATTACATAGTTGACTATAGTGCACCATACTAAGTTATGTAAATTGACTACCACAGCAGTCACATCACTCAACAAATTTGAAGATGATAATGGTGCATTAAACTCTGCCTAAGTCATTAATGCTACTTACAAAAAAATAAATAAATAGTAACAAGCATTAAAAAAAAAAAAAAAAAGATGATTTGTAAATATATCTGTCAAACATGATACATGAAGTCATGATATATTTTTTCATCTAATATATTTCTTCATCAACATTTAATTTATTAAATGTACACAATATGTGGTTGTTCAACTTAAGTTAAACGTGAACAGAATCACTTAACACTGGATTTTAAGCACACATCACTAAATTCAGTAGGACCATAAAAGAAAAAAATATATATATATCTGCATATTTTAAATATAACAAATCTGACTAGAAATTAGAAGAAATCTATACTTACTGGAAACCAAAGGAGGCACCAGATTATTGGAAAACTAACTAAATCAGAAAAGTTGGCAGGCATGTATTTGTCATCACCTGTTATGACCTTAAAAAGCAACTGAGTCTCTCTCTCTCTCAAGTGTTTCCTGAGGGTACTAGCACACACTGACTTCATTTTGCTTTTTAATCAGCAACAGATGCACGAATTTGGCAGCAACCAATTTTCTGTTCAAATTTTGTGCAATGCTTTAGCATGTTACAAATGGGATTCTACTTTATTAGCTGAATCACAGATAATGAAGTGGGTGCCTGTTTTTGCAAACAAAAACTTTAATTTGTATCATTTCTATCTGCTCTGCTTGAGGATGGATACGCTGAACACTGAGCACTGTCAACAGAAGTCATTTCTGGAAATTTGTGAAATAATGAGCACTTAAACCTGCATGGAGTGTAATCTGATTTTAATTTCTTAAAGAATTACAGATTATTCTCAGCTATTTCATGGTATTTCCTGTACCACTTCTTCAGTGAATACTTGTAATGCTATCCATGTGACACCATCAGCATCACATGGAATATTTAAGGAGTCATTTTTATATTCAGCTTTAAAAATTTATACAACTATTTTAGTTCTACTCACTGTTTTCTCTCCAAAAGCAAGTTTAAACATGCTTCTATAGCAGTTTTGCCTAGTACGAAATAGAACATGATGCACATGTGCTGTCAATAATTTTTTTGAAAACCACAAATCTCAGATAGCACTAAACTCATCCTTACTAATGATACATCATTTCCAAATGACACATCCAATAGATCTGAAGTAAATTAAAAATGATTAAACAGACTGCATTCTTTTACAACTAACAGATGAATCTTCTCACTCACTTCAATGAGTTAGACAATTTGAAAACCCCAAACTCCAGTCTAAATACAGTAGTGCCATCATGTATCAGTTCAGAAACTTTTCTTCACATCTTATAGAGCAACTAAAGGTTGCTCTATAAGATGTAACAATTCATGTTTTTAATGCCAAAAAAAAAAAAAAAAACTCCAATTTAAAATGCTAATATAAAATTGTTTTCTAGCCATTTAAAAATATTCATATAAAAATTTCATTGAAGTTGTTCTTCTAGAAACTTGAGATATAACTGTAATATTATGTTTCAATAAAAAGAAATGAAAGTATACCAGTTAGCGTGGCAAATCAGTAGGGCGAAGAATTTAACATGCAAAACTGAGAATAGAGTACTGTTGGAGAAACATTATTAAATGATTTAGAAAATACAGTTCAAATTAAAGCTCAAATTACCGTCCAGGGACCAACTGTGATATGGGTTTGCAACCCCGGACAGCCCAAGAACTACATTATTCACCTCCCTTTCAATAACTTTCTGCTGTCCTTATTTACTACATCTTATTTCTCGTGCGCAATTAGGCTGGCTGAAAACAGTATCGAGATGCTATTTCTCTACTATCACTACTTGTTTCTTCTATAACAAAGTTTAATGTCTTTTCTACACTACTTTGTTAGTTTTTGTTTCTCCCTCCGCTGGCTTTTTGCCCCATCTGTTTAATCGTTTACTCCCCCGTCACACAATGGGTACAGTTCACGTTGACGATTTCACACCTTCCCCCCTACCTGGGGCTACTTCAACTGACATATATACACCACACGTGACCTTTCGGCTTTCTCCTTTAGTCTCCGATGACATTCAACTTTTTCCGGTCTACACACAGTAAGTTTTCTTGTTTTGCTCTCTTAGATTTCTTTCATATTCTAGAATTCTTTCATTTTTCACAGGATTCTATTGGCATGATCTTAGCTTTTTGGCTTAACGTCATTTTATTTATTATTTTTATTTTATATTCTTTAAATTTTATTTATTTTTTATTCTTTAATTCTTCTTTTTGGTCTCTGTTGGGTCAGCTATGATGTATATGTCATAACAGAAACAAAGACCTGGCTTATTGCAGTGGCTCCTACAATTTTCGCTGCTGACCCCCCAAAGAAGTAGTTAAAGTCCTAGGACCCACAGCTTTAGGTAATTACATTAATTATGCTTATGTTAATTACATTTTATTTCAGGTAATCTGTTTTTTGGCATACAGGTGCTCTCAATTCTTTCATGGTAATTACACCTGACAGTTCAGCTCCCCTACCTAATACACTGATAATAACATTGTCTATATTAAGATTACTTGATAACACTTACTTCCTGTCAAAAGTTTTATATGTCTCCCAAAGCCAACTAACAGAGGGCTTATTTTTTCTGTTCAAACCATGATGGAAATAAACTAAGGTGTAGTCACTTTCTACAAACTGGTCTAATGTATGCATTAAATACCTAAAAAAAAAATAAATAATAATTATGGCATAGAAAAAATCAAAATATGAAATTATGAAAAAAATAATGATCATATAAAATTTTATTTACAGTATAAAAATAAGAATTCTGGAAAATTCACACTTTTCTCACATCTTTAGGAAAGCATAATGTACAAAAAAAGAAAAATTAAATATAGTAAAGAAATATCAAAAATGTGGAAACACTGTTTAATCTGGATGAGAAAATTATGAAGACAGAATCAAGGGGTACTAGTTAAATTACAATTTATTATATATTATCAAAACAACTGTTGCGATATGTTTGTCCACAATCTCATCAGATTTTATATCTACAAAGACAAATCATATATCCTTTGAAAACACTTGAAAAGGAACCAAGTTTATGATAGTAACTGGAATTTAAACTAATTTTTAATTACAAAATTATGCATTAAATGAGACTCATAAATACCCTTGGTATTCATATGAAAGTAAAAATAACAAAAGGTATTTATACTCTTATGAGAGTTTCAGAAGTCAGTCGCTTCAGTATCAAGTGACCGACTTCTATTAAACCCTGTTATTTTTAATGAACATGTTTTTTAAAATTCTTTTAAGAATAAAAACTGAAATGAAGATATGGATATAAATGAGAAAGTTTTACTTGTAAAAAAATAAGTTTTATGGTTAAATAAATTAACTGCTAAACATGAATTGCAATGTTTTTTAAACAAAAATTATGCAAACAATTTATAAAAAAAAAAAATTGCTAGACAGAGTTTTATTTAAAGGTAAAAACATTTATTTAAAAATTTATTCAACTATTTTAGTTCTACTCACTGTTTTCTCTCCAAAAGGACGTTTTAACATGCTTCTATAGCAGTTTTGGCTAGTATGTAATAGAAAACGATGCACATGTGCTGTCAGTAATTTTTTTTGAAAACCACAAATCTCAGATAGCAATAAACTTATCCTAGTTGCCAGTATAACCAGGCTGATATATTAAAACTACAATATTTACAGTTAGATTACTTCAAAAATTTGAAATTACATGATAACATATAAATAAATTTGCTAATAGATATTTATATCCCTCATGGAACTGTGGAGCACATGCACAACAATGACTGATAAGGAATACTGCAAGTAAAAGGTTATTGACAAATGTATTATTTGGACAACAACCTTTATCTTGCAATGTTCCTAAAAAGTAATGTAACTAAAATCTTCTAATCTTCTCAAACAGCTGATGAAGTATGTCTATTTTTGAATCAGACTGTACAGAAGCTTAAAGTTAACACTTTCACTGCTGGCTTTTCAGATGACAGTTTCAACCCGGGACTGAGTCAATCTGGTTTAGAAAGGGAAGAACAGTTTTGAGCTTTCTTCTCACTATGACTGAATTAATCAGCCTCCAGTGAAAGTTACTTGACAAAATATTCTTCTGTCAAATTGGAAGAAAAAGTTCTAAAAGTAGAATGGTTCCACCTCCAAGTGGATTAAATTCCAAAACTGCATATTTGCATTCAGGAAGCAGTGAACATGTTAAGCATATGATTTATTATCTCTACACAATGAAGTGTTGTTCATTCTGATTATAGTCTATCTGCATATAACTATATCCTTCATTGAACACATTACAATGGATCAATGCTCTCTTTAGAAATTAAACAAACAAGCGTTAATGTCAAAACTCTCTCTACATGCAACTGTCCCTCCTGCATCAAAAGTGATGCAGGTTTTGCATCTTGTGATACAGATTGTTCTTGTAATACAAATCTATTTCTTTCTCTTTCTCACTGATTCAATTTAGAAAATTAACATATTTACAATTCTTAATATTCAGTTGCATTACATGAACAGCTGAAGATTAAACACAAACCTCAGAAACCTGGCATGACTGAACTCTTTATTGGAGGGCAATCGACATGCTGATACGACTATAACATTTCTACCATATGAATCATCACCTGTGTCAAATAAAAATTGAATATTAAATGAAATGTTTTTTTTTTAGTACATATAGAAATTGCCACACTTATTCAAATGTTATATAATTCCTCAATAAAATAGTTAGTGGTACAAATCTGTACTAAAAATAAAAATCTTCATCATATGCAAAAAATAATCTCATGTATACAAGGAGGGTCATAATCATTATAATTCTATAGCAATATAGAATATTTGATCTATAAATTAAAATAATTTTATTTTATAGATTTATATAAAATAAGATCTACAACATAAAATAATTAAGCTATTTAAAATATTTAAGGTTCTATCTTAGCTTGCCTTAACAAGGCTGACCATATGAATGTAAAACTAGGTTGAAATTCGATTCAACTTATAAGTTGAATATAATAAGGCTTATAAATTAAAATTAAATTATAAGGCAGTTTTATAAAAGTTAATTTGCAAAAATATAAATATTTCTACCAAAGGATGTAGAGCAAAGGCTGACAGATCCACTTAAGAAATGCAAATACTCTAATTATTTTTGCAGCTACAGTAGGTGAAATCATTCATCCCCCCCCTCCTTTCTTGGAGGGGATGAACGATTTCACCTGACGCACTCCCGAGCCACTTCCGGTTCCATTACACATGAGAACAATGCATGTGTCATTGAATCACGTGACATGTGCCGTGAACCTGCAGGTATTTAAGATTGCACAGCAAAAATAAAGCGTACTGTTGAGAAAGAAGACAGAGTCTTCGAAAGCTTCAGATTTTAGTGCTTTTAATTCTGTATATTTTATTGTATTTTATGGTATTCTTTTTCTTTTCATATGCTTTTTATTGTAAATTAGTAATACCAGTTATTAAACTATTAATTTTGTTTTTTGTTTTATTATTTCAACGCAAGGTTGATGTAAACTACTAAAAATTTATATTATGCCCCCTTAGGTTCGTAGTCTGAACAAGTGGAAGAATCCCATCAGAATTCAGCGTGTTCACCCCATTCAATGCCTTATTCACCTCAATCAGATCACCTCGCAGGTGCCTAGTCTCCAGCCGCTGCAATTTGCAGAATATAAACCTCTCTTGGTAAGAAGATCCCTTCATTCCACTCACCAATCTTGTTGCCCTTCTCTGTACATGCTCAAGCAAATCTATATCCTTCCTAAAATGAGGCCTCCAGACCTGTATGCAGTACTCAAGGCATGGCCTGACCATTGCCTTATACAAAGGGACAATCACCTTTTCCTTGCTGGTAAAATTCCTGTATATCATTCACAAAACCCCATGACCTGCCCTGGCAGCCTGTCTGCATTGCTCAGAAAACTTCATATCTGACTGCACAATTACTCCCAGGTCTTTTTCATTTTCTACCACCTTAAATGTAGTACCACACAGTTGGTATGTTTCTCTGGGGTTACTTCTACCCATATGCAGTACTTTGCATTTGTCAAGGTTAAACTTCAGTTGCCACTTCTCAGCCCATCTGCCCAAATTTGCTAGATCCTGTTGCATTAGCACACTGCCAATACTGTCATTAACAACCCTGCCAGCCTTTGTATCATCAAACTTCGACACAGCCTGATATATACCTTCATCAATATCATTGATAAATATACAAAACAACAATGGACCCAACACAGAACCCTGTGGGACTCCACTAATAACATTAGTCCAAGAAGAGAAGCACGAATTGATTACAACCCTCTGTCTTCTCCCACTCAATCATCCTTTTATCCATTGCAGCAATTTACCCTTAATACCATTCTGCTCCAATTTGTACAGTAGTCTTCCACGCACAACTGTGTGAAAAGCTTTCCTGAAATCCAATATATATCAAAATTATTTTTTGCATCCAGTTCCTTTGTAACCACATCATAATATCCTATCATATCTGTCAGACAAGATTTTCCCTTAACAAACCAATGCTGTGTGTGAATTATTGCTGCAGTCTTGTCTAGATGATCCTGCAATGCATCTTTAACCAGTGACGTCATTATTTTACCAGGAACAAAAGTTTAAATAACCTGTTCTGTTAATTTGTAATCTGCCTTTGCCTGCCTAACCTCCTTTGTGACTTGGTTACAGACCAGCATATATCTATCATAAGCTTCTGTATCTGCAGATTCTTAATGCATGAAGAATCTTGATATCCATATCAAGAGTATTACCCCCTCTTGTTGCTTCCCGAACATGCTGCTATAGAAAACAATCGTCCAATAAATCCACAAAAGTCTTGCTGGTGTGTGAGTAACCAACCCACAAATTCCAGTCAATATCTGGGAAATTAAAATCCCTAATTATAAGAATCTGATTTGCTGGACCACTCTATTTCTCTGTACAGTTGTTTTTTATACTCATCAGAGTCATTAGGCCTATAACACACTCCTACTCTCAATTTTGCTTTCCCAATGCTTATGTCACACTAAACTGACTCGACACTACTCTGTCCACCCAAGTCGATTAACTGTACTTCCTTGGATTTTGTGTTTAACTAATAGCATAACCCCTCCTCCCTTACCTTCCTGTCTTCCTTTTTGTACACATTGTACTTCCCAAATTTCATTTCTGCATTCCTTATATCTGTGACACACCACATCTTCCACATACCCGAACAGTATCTGCCTTTGATGTTTTGACCAACACCTCAAATTCATCAAATTTATTTACCAAACTCCTAGCATTGGTGTACACACAAGTATACATGCAACTGTTCCTATTCTTAGCTACCCTAACACAGCCCATGTATTTACTTGTTCTGAAATGACTCCCAGCAGTCTCTGAAATCCCTCACACCTTGTTTTCCAGGCTGCTGCTCATTCCAATAGAAGCAGTGGAATATCACTTTCTCCTCTGCTAGTGGCTACTGTTAATCTATTAGTCCTTGTATCCCCCCCAAGCTAGCAGTTTTCCGACCCACCTAACACTGCCTCGAAAGCATCAGTAAATATTATTGCACTTTCTATTTAAGCGTATCCCATCCCTGTAGAAGCAGTCTCTCCTGTTAACAAGCACAGACTTGGCTGAGAAAAATTCTTCCCCTTGAGCCATGCACAATCTCTCCAGGGCCAAATTGATCGACAAGGCTCTCTTCATATATTCCCTCCTATCGTGTCTGGGCAGAATTGCAAACACTTTCAAATTCAACCCTAACTCAGCTTTTTATTCAACTTTGACCTCTACTTGTTAAGTAATTCTGCCAGTCTCCTACTCTTAATATCATTAGTGCCAACGTGTACAACAATATCACCTTTTGTGCCCTTAAAAGATGATATCTGGTCTACAAAGTCATCAACCTTTGCCCCTGGCAGACATACCCTGGTCCTGTTCCACCTATCCTTTTTGCACAATATATTCCCCATTCCCGTTTCCCTGACAACAACTGGATGATCAACTTGTTTCAGTCAATTCCTGGATTTGAAGATTGTGATGAAGGTGATGCAGCAAGGGTGTAGATGGAAAATGATATTGATTCTACAGGGTTTCCTGTTTGAAATGAAAATGCGAATGTAAAAGAAACTGGAGCTCCTGAAAAATGATACAGATGAAGATGACATCAATAATGGATCTGTGTATGCTGAGGCATTCGCCGCACTAGAGACTGTGATGGCTTGGTGCAAGCAACAAACTGAATGCTGTCCAACTCAATTACTTTTGCTGAAGAGAGTGAGGGAGCAAAGAAACAAAGTTCAAAAATGGTGCAGCAAAAAATAAGCAATTATTTCCATTAAAGACTATATGTGATATTGTGGCTGAAAGTTCCATTTGTTTTGTTACCTATCAATAAAAGTATGTAAGTACAACTTAGTGATTTTATTTCTAAACTTACTAAATGTTTTTTTTTTTTTTAAGCCTCCAGAATAGTATTTTTGATGAATTCGAAAAAATTGGAAGTCCTAACTACCCCCGGCCCCAATTACTTCGGATTATTGACACTTTACTGTACTTAATAAACATACAGAACTCCCAAGAACAAAAATCTTCTGTTGAGAAACAGTCATCTATCTCAGTATTTCAGTTAAGTTTTGGTTTAAGATCAAAATCAATGACATTCCTGCCTATATATATATATATTCAATGTAATTATTACGAATAATAAAAATATATTCAATGTATCTATATATCTATAATTATCTATATCATTTTAATTTTTACTATTTTATTTTATTATCATATCCTATGTGTTACGATATGTTATTATCATATGCTATTAAACACATATCCTATGTGTTTATTTATAGGGTACAACAAAGAAGTCCAACTTAGGTTACCAAAATACTTGGCCCTTTTGACCTAATGTGTATAGTTTTCACCCCTAATACTTATATTCTAAATTCTCCAATTTATCCAGTTGGTATTATAATTACAAAAAAAATTTAGGTTTTATATACACCTAATTCTGTTTTTACACGATAGATACGTTCCTGAAAAATACGTGTAAAAAAAATTCGTGTAAAAAAATACATTGTATTTAGGGAAGAAAAGAAGATTGGTTCCGGATCTAAAAAATCAGTAAAAATAATTTAAAAAAAAACACATAAAAATATTCTTTTTAAGCTTATTATTTTATTTCAACAAAATACACATGTAATAATATGTAATGAAAATGTATTAAAGTAAATTTGTATGCATATGAAATGAATTCTTCATGAACAAAAAAATCTGTTTTACACATAACAAAATTTTATTCATTTTCACTTTCTGATAATAAATGGCGCACACGTTTGCGTACGACTGGAATATCACTGCTATCACTAGAAATGTTGTGGACATCGTCTTCTTCCTCTATTAATGACATTCTTTCTGTGATCTCTTGAGCAAAATCAGCACGAGTCTCCTCTGGTGCTGATGTTTCACCGGTTTTACGAACGAATTCAGTTATTAATCGTTGTGTTCGTATTTTGGTTAGGCCGTTATATAATTCTCTGTAAGAGGCTGTCAACAATTTCAGTTCAAGTTGAAACTTCTCAGCGCGTTCCTCATTAGGGTCATGTTTGACAAAATGATTACCTAATTTTCTGGCCAGTTCCAGACCATCTTTTATTAAATCTACATTTAGAACAGGATCATTTTCTTCATTATCACTACGTTCTGTGGGATAAGGAATCCCAAGGACAATCTCTAATATTTCATCTTCGCTTAGGGCTTTGTCGGTTAACAATTCATCAATATCTTCAAACGATAGATCATCGAATCTTTCTCCACCAATTTTGTGTGTCATTGTAATGATGTTGGGAAATGCGGTCGTATTAAGGATGATGGGATCTTTGCTTTTTACACACTGTGGCCAAACCGCTTTCCAACACGCATTTAAAGTTGCTGGTTTTAATTCAGTTAACGCTAATCCAACTTGATTGATACAATCCATATTGTTTGGTTGGTTTTTAGGAGCATTAGCAACTAAGGCCATATTGCTCCGGAATATGCTGTGGTCATTCCTTGACCTTTCCGCATCCTCCGTATTTGGTGGTGACGGGCTCGAACCCCGGTCTAATCAAGAAGCGTGTGCTACGCACTGCTGCTCCTTCCCACCTGGCTACGGAGGCGCCGATACAATCCATAATTGAGAATTTCTTCCACACATCAATGACTGTTAGTGTTTCATCATTCAGTTTGTCCAAAACGTGTTGGAATGTTCGTTTTACGTAGTATGTTTTAATTGTCGCAATTATACCTTGGTCTACCGGTTGTATCAAAGATGTAGTATTAGGTGGCAGAAATAAAATTTGTACGTTGGGTGTTCCAAGACAGGATGGCTGGAAGCATTATCAAGAATCAGAAGAACTTTAAATTCGAGACCTTTCAAATTCATATGACGTCTGACTTCTGGGACGAAACATTTGTTGAACCATTCTATAAAGATAGCAGTAGTCACCCAGGCCTTCTTGTTTGTCATCCAGTGAACAGGCAGTTTATTGATATCTACATCTTTCATTGAACGTGGGTTTACGGCTCGATTTACCAGCAGTGGTTTCAACATACGATCTCCTGAAGCGTTAGAGGAAAATAATAAGGTCACATGATCCTTAGCTACCATAAAACCACCAGCAGTTTTCTGCGATTTGGCTACATACGTTCTGTTCGGCATTCGTTTCCAGAAGAAACCAGTTTCATCTGCATTCCACACTTGATCAGGAGTGTATCCTCCATCTTCAATAATTTTTGAAAGTTCCTGCAGGAATACTTTAGCAGCCGATTCATCTGCAGATGCAGTTTCACCTTTAATTTTTATATTATGAAGAGTATTCCTTTTAAGAAACCCTGTCATCCAACCTGTACTCGCAGAAAATTCATACTTTCTGTTTAATTGAGATGAAGTGCTTGGCTCCTTTTCTTTAATCTGTCTGTAAATTCTTAGTGCTGTTTGCTTGATGGCATTTCCATCTACTGGTACTTTTTTTTGTGACTGGTCTTCTATCCATATTACCAGAGCCTTTTCCATTTTTTCCTTGACAATATCTCTTGTATATGATGATGAATTAACACTTACTTTTGTTCCAGAACATACCGACTTCCTAATGCAGCTTCATTTTTCTTAATAGTTCTTACGGTAGCTTCATGTACACCAAAATGCTTTCCTACAGACGTCGCCCCTTGTCCAGTTGCAAGACGATCTAAAATTTGAATTTTAAGTTCCAAAGAAATCGCTTTCCTTTTCATTTTGGTAATAGGCCAATTATTCGACATTATATAAGGGCTACCGAAAAATATCTCAGTTATAATTAATAAAAAAAGTATGAAAAATTTGTAAACTTACAATTTATTGACTATCGGCAAAATTAATAAATTTTTATGTGCAAAAATTTCACTATTCTTTCACTTTGAAATAGAGCATACTACTAAATGTCTTCCGAAGATACAATGCACAAATACCGTAGATGTGCACCAAATTCAATAAAAACGTTGACGATTCATAGATATCTAGACGTACACATTGGTAAACAAAAGCACGCGTTTCAAAACGCACACACTAGCTGTTATCCAATCTATTGGTGCATGTAAAATAGAAATAATACTAATATGCCACAAATTAAAAAAAAAATTTTCTTAGAATTTAGGCAAAAAAAATTAATTGAAATCGTGTTAAATCAAAATGACTTGCGTAAAAAGAGAATGAAATTTTTATTCTGAATTCGTGTTAAATCAAATTCGTGTAAAAAAAGTTCGTGCAAAAACAGAATTAGGTGTATATATATATATATATATTTTTTTTTTTTTTTTTTTTCATTCATTCATTCATTTTGGGTACGAATTGTGTTTTGTGGTCAAAGGCAGTTTAGCTAACAGGAGGTGAAATTAGGTAAGAAATTAGGATAGAAATAGGCCCTCCTCGTATAAACTAACAGCACCGAGTGTGGGAAAAATTTGGTTGGAGTAAATTGAAAAGCATACAAAGGAAGAATATAAAATTAGTGCTCAGGTTATCCAGGAACACATTTCCCATCCATGCTAGTAATGGCCCTGGACATTGTAGATATATGTACCAGTAAGAAGTTTCATGTATAGAAAAATACACTGGTGTGCAAAACTTAAGGACTAACGCTATTCCTAAAGGTTATAATCACAAAATCTTTACTTAAGGTACTCTTTACTGATGAGAGTAGATTCAGTCTCAGCAGCGATTCTGGATGTCAGCTAATCAGAGGTTGGCACACGGTATCACCCTGCAAACATCACTGAAAGGAATCGATAAGGCGGTCAAGATGTTCTCGTCTGGGGAAGCATTATCTTGGATGGACATACACAACTCCAGATACCGGAAGGCGGTACTGTAACCAGTGCACGCTACTGTACTGAGGTAATCTTTTCCCATGTGCGTCTGTTCCGAGGTGCCATTGGCCCCGAGTTCGTGTTTACAGATGATAACGCCACACCCCATCGCACTGCAGCTGTTGATATGCTTTTGGAAAGTGAGGACATTGTTTGTATGGATTGACCTGCCTGTTCCACCAATCTAAATCCCATTGAACACATATGGAATGCTCTGGGAAGATGCCTAGCAGCACGTCCGCACCCACCAGAAAATGTTCACCAGCTGAAGATGGCACTGACAGAGGAATGGACGATGTTACCGCAAGAACTTATCAATGACATTGTTCTAAGTATGGACAGGTGATGCAAAGCCTGCATCGACATTAGGGGTGGCTATATCTCCTACTGAGGACCACCTCTTCCCTTTTTCCATCTTTGGCAGTGATGCATCTGTATCATGGCAGCCAGTGCTATGTTGTCATTTTTGAATAAAGTCCCTCTGTACCATTTTGTTTCCATTGTTGTCGGTGTTGTTTCCTTCTTCATTTCTGTACCTCACGAGGTTCCTTTGGTAGGCTTTTCCCATATCTAGGCGACTCCTATGAGAAGCTACAGGTGAAAACCTGACTGGTCCTTAAATTTTGCACACCAGTGTATAATAATCTTATACCTAATAATCTTATACTTAATAATATATTCTAATGCTAATCTTATCCTGTGGTATAATTTTATAATAATCTTATACTTATAGGTAACTAGCTGATATATGTGAAATGGAATCTCTTCAGGATGCCATCTAATTTCACTATACACAACACAGTGGCTGTATAGCCATAGAGAAATGGAATATTAAGGTACAAGGTTGGATTTTTTTTTTAATGAAAATCTCAAACAAGACGGGTATTAGAACCTACAGCACTTAGTAACATGCATGGTTCAAGGTTGAGAAAACAGCAGATACTTATTACATTAAGTCTTGAATTTCTGTAGATTATAATTTTCAGAAAACACAAGAGAAGAAAGGTTTTTTTCCAGGAACAGAAGGGATAAATCAGAAAGGAGAAAAGCTGGTTCTGTGAGTTTAGAGTGACAGTGAATGATTTCTGACTGGTTGTGGCATGTGTTCAGACTGGATTGGAAGATGGTGGAGGAATTACAGATGCTAATTCAAAAGAACAGCATTCATGGATGCTCTTTTGAACTGGCATCTGTAATTACCCCATTCAAAATGTAATGTAAGTGACATTAACTAAGGGTCATTAACTAATCTACTTGCTTGCATCACATGGCTCTATTACTATTACTGCCCTCTTTTGAATAAACAGAGAGAGAGAGAGAGAGAGAGTTATGGAGGGAGGAGAGAAAGAGTGTTTTGAGGGTGCCACCCCAGATGTGGTGGTACATTCCATTCAACAATATTCCATGACAGGCAGAGTGCATAATTGTTTACAAGTAGGTGGGAAAAAAAAATTCTTGTTTATACTCCAGTATGACCAAAAAGGTCAGAAAATTTACAATTAATTATATTGACAAATGAACACAATTGTTAATCATATCTAGAGTCATGTGGGCTTTAAACACAGTCCACTCAAACACGTGTTGCATTACTGCACTCATGTACTTGACCACTTGGCTACATTGGGCCTAATTAACACTGAAAGTGAAAAAGAAAACCCAGTATTTTGGAAGCAGAGGAAGCTATATTTGTAATGTGCTTGTACCAAGACAAACTATAAGTCAGGGTAATCCCTAATAGAGATATGTGATCTTGTCTAAAATTGTCATTGAAGGTGTGCATAAGAGTACTGTACAACATTCCTCTTTGCAAAAAATTAGAAGTTTAAGTTTTCTTTGCTCCACTGGAGAATTACCTAAAGATTGGCATTTAAGGAATTGGTGGTAGATATGTGAGAAGTTTAAGCTGTTAATGTATGGCAAGGTTTCTCAAACTAGAAGGTGGAATGTAGTAAGCAATTACTGGCAAAATTATGGATTGGATTTCTAATCAGTGGAAGAAGGTTATTAATATACAAGAGGGAGAAAATGAGAGGAAAGAACAGTCAATGATGCCCAGTGATGTTAATTTGGCTTTAATGGATCCATGGCCAGTAAGTAGGTAAGTTGTGTACAAACCTGGTGAGAACCATGGCGGAGGTCTGGGGAAGATCATGCTTACATTTGGCAAGAATTTCGAGGTGATTTCACCGTTTGTAGAGTTTGACCACCTGCTGGTGGTTAAGTAGGCATTGCTTTTCTTCCTTATATCCATTAGCCAGGTTGGTTGTGTACTTGAGGATGGTATGTGAAACTCCTTTTGAGAGCTGGTATAGCAATCCCCTTTTATCAAGGGGCAGAACACCTGCCAGAATCTGAAAGCCATGGGTGCTGACTGTACAGCAGGCACTGGTAGTAACAAGCAGAATGGACAGCTGAATGGCATCTAGTATTTTCCTGTTGGAGGCCATAACAGCTTTGGTGAACCATGTTCCTGAATCATACGTGATGATAGGTATATAAACCTTATAGAATAATGAAAGGGTTCTTCGCTTAAGATCCCAGTTCCGGCATAAGACCTTGGCAACAAGAGCAGCATAGTTCCGGATTTTGGTTCAGAGGTATTTCAGATGTGGCTGGATTGAGTGGTTGGTATCAAGCATTACTCCAAGGTACTTCATTTGTATTGACAATTTAATGGTCAATGCAAATGACAATCACCTGCAATGAGTGGTCAGAGAAAACTGGATTCTCAATTGCAAAAGGTGGTTAGAAGATCAAAAGCAACTGCTTGAGCTTCACTAAATTTTTCCATTGAATTTGTCCAAAGACAGGTAACATAAGCCAATATATCATAAATGGAGTGACATTGATAGTCAATACTGGTGGCCATTTATTACATGGAAGGTGGAGATAGTTTAAGAGTTGGCAGTTGATTAATTTCTCCATTATTTTGGGAAGAGGAGAGATAAATGCAATGGGTTGATTACTGGATGGGAGGGATGTTACTCCATTTAAAAACTAGCTGGATATGAGAAATTTTCAAGCAGAAGGGAAAAAACACCAGTGGAATAAAAAAAAATGTAAAAGAGATTATACAGAACATGAGCAAGCTCAGAAGTACAGGTTTAGGGAAAAAAAGTGGAGAAATACCATCAGGATCTAGAACTTTCTTGGCATCAAGAAAGAACCCACTGTCACAGTCTACTAACTACTCACCAACCACATGATTAACATCACCATTTATATAAAAGTCTCACAGTTCAAATGTTTTTTCTGTGCAGGAAAAAAAGATATAGATACAAAATTTTAACTTTTGAAAGGCTGGAGATCTGGTATCAAAAGCAGGAGGAGAGCAAGAGATTTTTTAAAATCTAGATTTTGGACTTAAATTAAATATCACTGATAACATACACATTATATATTAAGAAACCACCATAGGACTGTTCAACAGGTACACTATGCTTTCAAACACTAAATTAACATAAAATTTTTTCTCTTCGTGATTTCTGTTTGGATTGTCTGTTAGACACCAACTGATTATGAATACTTTCAATAAGGTGTTCTTGCAGATTTTGCATTCTTCAGAAGTGTGAAGTAAAAGATTTGTTTAACAGCCTTGTGTGGCTGTCTAGGACATTTCCAAAGTTTCAAAAGAAAGAGAAAATCTGAAGTGCATTTTTGTTTTTTTTTCCAGTTGGCTGAATATTTTCAAGGTAAGAACATTGCATATTGCAATTGGCTTGTATCCAAATCTAAAAGTCCTTTTTCTGCCTACACCAAAAGCTCGCAACAAACATAAAGCAGTTATTAATCAGTCCAAACTAGATTTTGAACAGGCTAAGAGTAGAAAACTTGCTTCTGGTCCAAATGGTAGCCGAGCATTCTGGTCTCTTGCCAAAGCTATTGGCCGCAAATTTAGCTCATCTCTGTTCCCACCTCTGTCAAAACCAGTTGGTTCTGTTGTCACTTCAGCCAAGGATAAAACTAACCTGCTAGCATCCCATTTTTCTTCCAACTTGTGTACTGATGATCTCGGTAAACCACCTCCCACCATTCCCAGTACACTCCATTCAATGCCTCCTGTGCCGTCAGAAGGATTTCAGAATTCTGAACAATCTTGATGCTGAGAAAGCTCCCGGTCCTAACAGTATTTCTCCACTTGTTCTCAAAACCTGTGCTCCTGAGCTTACTCCCGTTCTGTGTCACCTTTTTTCACTTACTTATTCCAAGGATGTTTCCCTCTGGTTGGAAATTTGCTGATATCCAGTCAGTTCCTAAAAAGGGTGACATATCCCTCCCATCCAATTTTCATACCATTGCACTTTCTTCTACTTCTTCTAATTAAAGTAATAGAGAAATTAATTAACTGCCAATGCTTAAACTATCTGATCAATGATCATCAGTACAGATTCTGCCAGTGTTAATCCACTGGTGATATTCTGGCAATGTTACCCATCTATGGAAAAATTCAACGGAAAAGTTTGGTGAAACGGAAGCAGATGCTCTTGACATTTCAAATGCTACTGATTTTCTGCTACAGTGCTACAATTTTCTGCTCACGAGGCTAGTAGGAACCAGACGTGTTCAAAGCCGCTAAGTGGATTTTTCTTATTTATTGATTTGAAATTATGGTTTTTCTAAAACTTTTGATTTAAATTTAGTAGTACAGCATTATTTTGTGATTTTCTGATTAATCTGGTGTATTTATTCTTTACTCTGCCTTGTAATTGCATAAAAGTATCGGTAAGGGTATCAAATCAATGTGTTACAAGTTGCAACTCCGCTAAACAAGAAGTTTTTTAGTCATATTTAGCCGCTTTATTGAATATTTTTTACATCAAATTATTTTCTGTAAGTAGCTTATAGATCATTAGTTTATTCTGAATCGAGTAAGGATCATTAGTTTATTCTGAATCGAGTAAGGATCATTAGTTTATTCTGAATCGAGACAGCGAGATTTGAAAGTTAATTAATACTTAAGTGTCCGTAGATTTACCTTCATAACTTGCCGCCTTTGTCATATGATACGTTATATACTGAACTAGATAGCATTAGTATAGTATAGGTTATAATATTGTCAGTTGATCGGTAGAATCTATTAAACTTGTTGAACTTTGTTGTCAATTAAATTGTTCTTTTAACTAAATACATATAACGACTTAGATTACAAACGTAACATAATTAATACATAACTGATACGGAAGTTATATAAAGGGAACTCGTAGATAATTAATACTTGACACTGAAAAATATATATACCGTTATAACTGTGTTGGTATACAAGTTTAGGGTTATAATTTTGAACTGAAATTGAAATTTTATTGAAATTAATAGAAATCATGACTCAGACCAGAGCAGCAAAGCAAAAGGCGCCGACGGGGCTAGCCAGGTAGGTAAAGTGCATGCCTGGCAACCCAAAGTTCGTGCGTTCGATTCCAGGCTCGGGCTTGGATCACAATAAAAAGGCAAAAACTTTGGGAGGTGCATTATGGCCATAGAAGCTGATGTGCCAACAACTAACAAGGAAAAAAAAAAAAAAAAAAAAGCAAAAGGCTCAAGCTAATGGAAGTACTGTGGCTCAGAGAAGAACTGAGGGGGAGCGGGGGAGGAGTTGCCTTCTGAATCACAGCCTTTTAAAATGCACTGCTTGCATGATGTTTGTGGAGTATTCAGGTACGGGACATGATATTGCCATGGGGGGATGTCTTTGTGTGTGCGCAATGCAAGCAGTGTATCAAAATCAGGCAACAACTCAGCGTTGTTATGGGCCTATATGAGAGCTTGAAGGACAGGGTGGATGCCCTCGAAGAAACTAAATTGAGGAGCCAATCAAGCTCTCAGCTGCCCACATCAACGCCAGAGCTTGCACTTGGTCATCACGCAACACAGCGGCACCCACCAAGGCAGAATGCGCTGGTCCCACAGGAACTAGTAGTTGTTGGTGACTATTGTCAGGGAAATGGGGAACATGTTTTGTAAAAAGGATAGGTGGAACAGGATCAGGGTATGTCTGCCGGGTGCAAAGGCTGATGACGTTGTAGAGCGGATATAATCTTTTAAGGGCACAAAAGGTGATATAGTTGTACACGTTGGCACTAATGATATCAAGAGTAGGAGACCGGCAGAATTACTTAACAAGTACAGGTCACTGTTGAAAAAAAGCTGTGAATTAGGGTTGAATTTGAAAGTGTCTGCAATTCTGCCCAGACACGATAGGAGGGAGTATACGATGAGAGCCTTGTCGATCAATTTGGCCCTGGAAAGATTGTGCAAGGCTCAAGGGGTAGAATTTTTTTCAGCCTGGACTGTACTTGTTAACAGGAGAGACTGCTTCTACAGGGATGGGATACACTTAAATAGAAAGGGAGCAAGAATATTTGCTGATGCTATCGAGGCAGTGTTAGGTGGATCGGAAAACTGCTAGCTTGGGGGGAGACAAAGACTAATAGATTAACAGTAGCCACTGGCAGAGGTGAAAGAGATTCTTGCACTGCTTCTATTGGAATGAGCAGAAGCCTGAAAAACAAGATGCAGGATATTTCAGAGACTGCTGGGAGTCATTGCGGTACAAGTAAACACATGGGTTGTGTTAGTGTAGCTAAGAATAGAAACAGGTGCATGTATACTTGCGTGTATACCAATGCTAGGAGTTTAGTAAATAAATTTGAGGTATTGCTCAAAACATCAAAGGCGGATATTGTTGGGATATCAGAGATGTTTGTAATTGTTATTTTGGTTTTTAGGAGCATTAGCAACTAAGACCATATTGCTCCGGGATATGCGGTGGTCATTCCCTAACCTTTCCGCATCCTCTCTATTTGGTGGTGACGGGCTCGAACCCCGGTCTAATCAAGAAGCGTGCGCTACGAACTGCTACTCCATCCCACCTGGCTATGGAGGCACCTGCTATCAGAGACGTGGTGCCACACAGATATAAGGAATACAGAACTGGAATTTGGGGAGTACAACATTTATAGACAGGATAGGAAGGGAGGAGGGTTTATGCTATTAGTTAAGAAACACATAAAATCCAAGGAAGTGAAGCCAGTCGACATCGCTAGACAGTGCAGTGTGAAGTCAGTTTGGTGTGACATAAGCATTGGGAGATCAAAATTGAGTAGGAGTGTGCTATAGGCTTAATGACTCTGAAGAGTATAATAAGAAACTGTACAGGGAAATAGAGTGGGCCAGTAAATCAGAGAGTCTTCTAATGGGGGAATTTTAATTTCCCAGATATTGACTGGAATTTGGGGGCCTGTCACTCACACACTAGCAAGGCTTTTGTAGATTTATTGGATGATTGTTTTCTACATCAGCATGTTCGGGAGGCAACTAGAGGGAGTAATACTCTTGATTTGATTATCAGCAGTGATTCTTCATGCATTAAGAATCTGCAGATAAATGAACCACTAGGTGGCAGTGATCACAGTGTGCTGAAGTGGGATTTACTCAAAGAGGTAACTACCATTAGGGGTAAAGGGAAGGGTTATTGCTTCCGTAAAGGCGACTACGATGGACTGAGACAGTATTTAAATTCTATACAGTGGGACCAACTGATGATGTTACCAACAGCAAATTCAAAATGGGAAGCATTCAAAGAACTTATCTTGGAAGCTACTAGGCTTTACATACCAACTAAGAAATATTGTTCAAAGTTTAGGCCTAAATGGATGTCAGATGAACTAATGAGACATATGGCAGAGAAGAAAAATGCATGGGATACATACAAATTAACACGTGACGCAGAAGCCTATGATAGATACAAGTTGATCTGTAACCAAGTTACAAAGGAGGTTAGGCAGGTGAAGGCAGATTACAAGAAATCTTTGGCAAGGGATGCAAATAAAAACAGCAAAGAGTTCTTTACTTATGTAAACTCTAGAAGGAAGGGGATGAATCAGATTGGACCACTTGATATCGATGGGTCAACTGTTGATGATCCTGCTCAGGTAGCTAACAAACTAAATGAATATTTTGCATCGATATTTGCACATGAGGAGTTATTCAGCGAGGGGAATGCTAGAGGTGTATTCAACTCTGGCAGTAAGCTAGAGAATCTTGTAATAACTGAGAGTAAAGGGGAGGAGAAATTGTTGAAGATAAACACAAGAAAGGCACCTGGGGTGGATGGGATCTATCCAGTTATATTAAAAGAGGCATCAAAGGAAGTAAACAAACCCTTAGCCATAATTATGAGAGCTTCCTTAGACTCAGGGAGAGGTACCTACAGACTGGAGATGTGCAAATTCACAAAGGAGGATAAAAGGCTGACACAAGTAATTATAGATCTGTGAGTTTAACTTCTGTTCCAGGAAAATTAATGGAGGCACTGGTTAAAGAAGCACTGCAGGATCATCTAGATAAGACTTCAGTTATAGCTCGGACACAGCATGGTTTCGTTAAGGGGAAGTCTTGCCTGACCAATTTGATTGGATACTATGATGCAGTCACAAAAGAACTGGACGCAGGGAATAACTTTGATATTATATACTTGGATCTTAGAAAGGCTTTTGATACTGTTGCACATGGAAGACTGCTGCGCAAATTGGAGCAGTGTGGCACTGGAGGCAAATTGCTGTTATGGATAAAGGGATGGTTGAGGGAGAGAAGACAGAGAGTGGTAATCAATGTACACAGGTCATTGTGTTATTAGTGGAGTCCCTCAGGGTTCAGTGTTGGGTCCATTATTGTTTTCTGTATTTATAAATGATACTGATGATGGTATATCAAGCTTAATGTCCAAGTTTGCAGACGATATGAAGGTTGGCAGGGTTGTCAAGGACACTACTGACACTGCTGCTGCAACAGGATCTGGAAAGGTTGAGCAGATGGGCTGAGAGGTGGCAAATGGAGTTTAACATTGACAAATGTAAAGTACTACATATGGGAAACAGCAACCCCCAGAGCAACATATCAACTCTGTGGTACTATACTGATAGTGGTAGAGAATGAAAGGGACGTGGGGGTGGTTGTGCAGGCAGATATGAAGTTTGCTGACAGTGCAGACGGGCTGCAAGAGTAGCTCATGGTGTATTGTCAATGATATATAGGAATTTTTCTAGCAGGGATAAGGAGGTGATTATTCCCTTGTATAAGGCAATGGTCAGGCCACACCTAGAGTACTGTATACAGGTCTGGAGGCCTCATTTCACGAAGGATGTAGAGCTGCTGGAACGAGTACAGAGAAGGGCAACAAGATTAGTGAATGGAACAAAGCGGTGCTCTTACGAAGAAAGGCTAAAATTTTGCAAATTACAGTGTCTGGAGACTAGGCACCAGCGAGGTGATCTGATAGAGGTGTATAAAGCCTTGTATGGTTTGAGCATGCTCAATGCTGATGGGATTCTTCCTCTTGCTCAGAATAATCACCTGACAGGGCATAAATTCAAATTGAGGAAAGACAGATGTAGGATAGACGTGTGGAAATTTGCCTTTAGCCAGCGGGTAGTTTGTTGGTGGAACAGACTTCCATCCCTTGTCGTGGAAGTTGATAGCCTAAATAAGTTTAAGGCTCAGTTGGACAGGTATTTCGAACAAACAGAGGGGTGAAGTGGAAGTGTTTTTTTTTTTTTTTTTTGGCTGATGCTGCATAAGCTTGCTTTCTTGCATCAAATGCCTCTACTAATGCCAATGCTAGTGTTTGACATAAAGGTCTTCTAAATAAGCTTCCATCTTATGGTTTGCCGACTGTTTTTTTGCAATTGGGTATCAAGTGTACTCTCTGACCACTCACTGCAAGTAACGGTAGATAGCTTTCTGTCTTCTAACTTTTCCACTAATGTTGGTATTCCCGAAGGTTCAGTTGTCTCCTACTATTTTCCTCTTTTCTATTAATGACCTTCTTCCATTTAATAGAAATCTTATCCATAGTTTTGTTTAAGATAGCACATTACATTCTACCTTCCAGTTTTTGAAACTTTGACCTGCATAAACAGCTTCAACTTCTCAAATATCTACTACCAATTTCTTAAATGCTGATCTCCAGGTAATTCTCTAGAGGGAAAAAGATAACTTAGTTAATTTCAATCCTTTAAAACTCAGTTCTGTCAAAAGACGGCAGTTAGATTAATTAATGACTCATCTCTAACAAAGTCTCTCCACTCTACCTCATAGACATTGTTTCTGCCACATGACTTTTCTATAGATACTTCCTTGGACATTGTTCTGAATTTGTCTTCTATAATTCCTGATCTCTGCCAAATCAGTCTTCATACGTGATGTAACCAATCAACAAGCCTTTAATGCCTAAGTTAAAACTCACAGAATCAACTTTTCTTCTTCCTCATTCATTCATTCATTCAACTTCCGTTTTATGAAACATCCTTTCTTCATAAATATTTCCTGAAAATTACAATCTACAGAAATTCAAGTCTAATGCCAACAAGTAGTTTCTTTTATCTTCTCAACCTTCAACCCATGCACTGTACTGTACTAAGTACTATAGGTTCTAATACCTCTCATGATTGGGGTTCTCATAAAAAAAAAAAAAAAAAAAAAAAAACTTTTAATACTCAGCACTGCTATGAGGAATTGTTAAGTTACGATGTTAAGTTCTTTTCCTTCAGGAATGCATTAATTTATTTCCTTAATTTCTTTAGACTAAAACTGGATTTAGATACAAGGTAATAACTACTCACTAGGAACTTCTTGTTGTACTTTTAAATCTGGTAACTCTGGAAATGTCTCATATGACTTTTGTCATCACTTCTAACCTCTTCTTTAAAGACTTGCCAGACATTGTCGCTGTTCTACCAATCAAGTTAAACATCTACTCAAAGATAGTCAATATGTACAGAGGCTTCAAACATCTGTAATTTCAGTGGCATGCATTAATTGAAACTATTTCAGTCTGTCATTATGATCATTAGCATTTCTTTCTAGATAACAGTAAATGTGCACCAAATATTCATCCATTTTCATAGCAATCTCCTTTTCCAGCACACAAATTAATCAAACAAAAAAAAAAAAAATAATATAAAAAACAAAGTTTTTCAAAAATATACCTTAATTCAGATAAAATATAAGGTGTGGCCTTTACCGTTTTTTAAAATGAGGCATTTTATGTTGCAGGGGTAAAGGCCACACCTTATATTTTATCAGAATTAAGGTATATTTTTGAAAAACTTGTTTTTTATATTTTTTAAGTTCTTATTTTTTTGTTTTATTATTATTTTTCATGAACAGAAATTTTCATACATTTTTTATAAATATAAAGTATGATTACGTCAAAAGAGATTGTTTACAAAATTACACCCTTCTAATCATATAAGTGGGGAAAAGGCCCAAAATCTGGGTGAGGTATAAATCCAGGTAACCAGGTATCAGGTATGACATGCAATGGCTGCACGGTGCACCACTTGATAGATTTAGCTCAAATTTTTATAGAATGCACTATCACATGAATTAGGAATATGTACAAAATTTCTGCCTTCTATCTCTATTAGAAGTGACTGAAAAAGCAATCGCATATTTGATGACAGAGCCAGTGACTTAATATAAGGTATATAACAAGTACAGCTTATTACCACCAAGTTTCCAGTCTCCTCTTTTAATGCCTTCCAGTTTTTAGGTCTGCCATAACAGAGGAATTAACAACACTAAGTGCTAGAGTTTTCTAAAGGGATCCTACATTTTTTCAGGTTGAAGAAGATGCATAATATTGGTCATGTTCAGAAGAAGATGCCAATATGGTGACCTGTAGGGTCATCTTCTATCACTGGCACTTAATGGTACTCACTCACTGAGAACCAGCTTCTTTTGATTTGATTTTTTTGTTTTTAAGAATGGTTACTACAACAGGATATAATAACTTGAAATCATTTTGAAAAAACTTTGTTTACTATTTTGTATAGGGAAACAAATGGAGAAAAGCTAGGTTAAAATGGTGAAATGGGGAACAGTCAAAATGAATCAAAAAAGATAGGGTCTATCATAAGTCCTGGGAATTGGCAGGTAAGCATTACCTTTAACGAAATACCATAAAGAAAAGTCAAGTAGAATGAAACATGGGAATCGTGGTAGCCAAACAACTATCATCAATGTTTGGCAAAAGATGATGACTCTTTTCTTTATAGAGGAAACCAGTCTCCAAGAGCCATTTATACAGGTTAGAGATACAACATGGAAGAACAATATCCTTGGCATGATTTCTTTTTTTTTTTAGTAAAGATTCAAATGGAGAGAAATTCTGCATTACGCAACCATTAGCTGGTAGTTACAACAACTGTGGCCCACATCTAAAGAGAACTAGTTGTCAAAGGTAAAAGGATGGATTTTAATTTTACTGACAAAAAAAAGTTTAAAGAAAAGATAAATTCAAACTCCATTCATTCTTTCAACTGAAATTGTTATGTATCGGAGAAATGGAAATGAAATAAAGATCAGTAATTTTAAAAGTATGAATTCTGCCTTCACCTATGATATATGTCCCTTTACTTACCTGCTATCTCTACAATACCATATTTTGCAATGTCAGAAAAATCATCCTCATCCTCTTCATCCTCTTCTTCCATTTCTTTTATAATATTTCCTCCTAGGAGGTCTTCAAAATTTTCATCCATGAGTCCATCTGACATAGGAGATTCAAGTAAGCTATCATCATCATGGGGTCCATCTTTATCCAATTCCATTTCTGAAAGAGAAAATAGCAGTTATATTTATTTTAATTTGTATAAGCATAAATTAAAAAAAAGCTGTTTGCTTGTGTATATATGTGTATACAGGCAACCCCTGTATAACATGGTGCTTCTACATGGTTTCGCTCTAACACAGTTTGAGAACTGCTCGCATAACATTGTATTTTTGAGCTTTTGTGCTGGGAAAACCCTGTTATTATGTTAGATGTAATTTTCAACATTTCCATTCCTTTTTGTGAATCTCTGCTGTTGACTGGCTAGTTGTTATTGCCTTCATGTTATTTTTCTAAAGGAGGTCACTACCATAAAACAATAAAAACAATTTGCAGTTTCCAGTTTATTGGTCTTTTCTGTTAGTGTAATCAATTATAAATGGGTAGTAAACTCAACCTTCTTGCATTTGCTATTGTACCGATAGCTGAAATTCTGTGGGTTTGCACGTTTTTATGGTCAAATGCATTTCCCCTTCCATTAAATATTCAATCATATAAAAAACAAATAAATTTTCAGAAACTCATTACTCTGTATCATGTTTATTGCAACTTGTGCGTGCCATGTTCTTTGTTATTAATTGCTTATCATTTTTATTGTTTTAAATTTTACAACAAAGAAAAAAAGTCAGTGAACAGAAATATCAATTAGTATATACAGTGGATTCCGGTTATTTGGGCCACCGGTTAATCGAGACAGCCATTTATTTGGGGCAAATCTTAAAAAACAGAAACCAATCGAGAAAATAGCCAGGGTTTACTTCGCTTAATTGGGACAGCATGCCGTTTAATCGGGGCAGGAGCCCGCAGCATTGGAGATTACCCTACGATTGTCTCTGACAGTAACATGTGGTTTGGTCGAAATTCTGAAGGTGACAACCATAAAACAATAAAAACAATTAGCAGTCACCTGTTTATTGGGCTTTTCTGTTAGTGAAATCTATCATAAACGGACAGTAAACTCGATCTTACTGAATTCACAATAATACCGACAGCTGGAATTCTGTGGGTTATTATGGTGAAATGTGTTTACACTTCCATGAAATCTTCAATCATATAAAAAAATTAATTTTCAGATCTTGTCTTCATTCATATTTTTAAAGCTTTGTAACTCGTTACTCGGTTCTCACTTGCACGCATTGTGTTACTTGCAATTTGTGTGCCATGTTCTTTGTTATTAATTGCTTATCTTTTTACTGTTTTAAATTTTAACCCCCACCCACAAATGTAGTGAACAGAAATTAGTATTAGTAACGGCCACATGGTGCAAGAAAGCCTATGGCTTATGCTGCACCAGCCGGAAAAATAAAAAAAATAATTAAAAAATAATAAAACGATAAAAAAATAAATAATAAATAAATCATAATAATTAATAAAAGAAAAGGAAATTAAACCTATCATCCTATGCACTTCTCTCACCCGAAGGTACTATCCCGATAACCTTTGAATTTCCCCAAACTGTCGGCCTCTACCACCCATGTAGGCAACTTATTCCAGTAATTTAAAACAACTCGCTGGCTAAAATAAAACTTCCTGCAATCCAATCTAAACATTTCCCCCCCGTAACTTGAATTTATGTCCCCTAGTTCTAGCATGATTTATAATCTTGAAATTTCGTCCTCATTCATTTTACTGATGCCTCTCAGAGCCTTAAACACCTCAATCAAATCTCCTCTAAGGTGTCTAGTTTCCAAACTCTGCAACCCACATATTCGAAGTCTTTCTTCATAAGGATGCCCTTTTGCCGATCTCACAAGGCGAGTTACCCATCTTTGCACCCTTTCAAGAACCTCGATGTCTTTCTTTAGGTGCGGTCTCCATACTTGAACACAGTATTCCAAGTGTGGTCTCACAAAAGCTTTATATAATGGGATTATCATATCCCTATCTCTACTTGCAAAAGCACGATAGATCATTGATAGGACACCATGGGCCTTCCTTGCAACGCTCAGAGAATTATGTCTGACCATATATTAACACTCAAGTCCCTTTCCTCCAGTACAGGATTTAGTTGAACTCCACCAAGTGAACAAGTTATTTTGGGATTACTGTTTCCCAGGTGTAATACCTTACACTTTGTTGGATTAAAGCATAGCTGCCATTTTTCTGACCATTCCTGAAGTCTATCTATAAGAAGTTCAGCTTGACAGCGATCATTAACTACTCTACCAATTTTAACATCGTCTGCAAATTTAGACATCACGCCCTCTATCCCTTCATCGATGTAGTTTATGAAAATTAAAAACAACAGTGGTCCTAATACTGATCCTTGGGGAACCCCACTTCTTACATCAACCCAATCTGAGGAATAGCCATTTATCACAACCTTCTGACTCCTGCCCTGAAGCCATCCTGCTATCCATCTAAGGATTTTCCCAGCGATTCCAATCTGTTCCAGCTTATAAAGCAAACGCTCACGTGGGACTGAGTCAAAAGCTTTGCTGAAATCTAAAAACAATGTCGAAATTATTCCCTAAATGCAGCTCGTGAGTGACCCTTTCAAAATAGCGAACCAGATTTGTTAAATATGATTTTCCCTTTACAAAACCATGCTGAGTATCCTTGAGAATTTCAATTCGATCCAAATGATCCTGAATTCCACCCTTGATCATTGCCTCCATGATTTTCTCTACCACTGAAGTCAGACTGACAGGTCGATAATTTCTCACTTCACTCTTAGAGCCACCCTTATGTATGGGAGATACATTGGCACTTTTCCCATCCAAGGGAATCTCCCCAGAGTCTAGTGATGCTCGCATAATTAGCTTCAATGGTTTAATGCCCTCACTTGCCGCCCCCCCTTAAGATTATAGGGTATATTCCATCAACTCCAGGAGCCTTACTGGCCTGTAGGCTCGAAAGTTTTTTCATTAAATAATCTTGTGAAATTTCAATATCATTAATTACATATTTTTCAACTTCGCTCCCAAAATTTCCCATTGCCACAAAAGGTTTTTCATTTGTAAATATTGATGCAAAATAACTGTTGAGTTCATCTGCAACGGCAGCTGGTGTATTTAATACTTTCCCCTTTCCCTTACATAAAGGTCCGATCTGGTTTGTCCTGCTCTTGTTGGCATTTATATATGGGAAGAATTCCTTATATCCCCCCCCCCCCTCTTTGCTCTGTTTGCTAGTGATTTCTCATAAACTGCCTTTGCCTGTCAAACCTTTTCTGTGGCTCTATTACAGATCATCTTGTAGCTGTTATAGGCTTCAATACTTTTTATTGCTTGGTAACCTTTCCATGTTTTAACCTTTCCACCTTTTTCTGCTCAAGTAATGTGGCAACTTCACTATTCATCCAACTTGGAACCCTCCTCGTGGAGTATTTTTTTAATGGTAAACACACATTCAAGGCATCTGTGATTAATGTTTAAGCATACCACAGTTCAAATGTATTCATTCTCTGTGCGATATCTACCCAGTTAATAGAGGTCATGTAGCACCTTCAGGCATCGTAATTTCCTTTTCTGAAATTAAAACCCATTCCTTTGCCTTTTACTGCTGCTACCTCTCTCATCATCGTCCACCGTAGAACTCCGTGATCACTTCCTGCTACTGGTTCCTCTACTGTCAGCCCTGTTGTGTCATCTGATTCATGGGTGATGATGAGGTCTAGTTTTTTTGTTTTTTTTTTTAGTTAGTTGTTGGTGCATCGGCTTCTATGGCCATAATGCACCTCCCAAGATTTTTGCAGTATTCTGATCCAAGCCTGAAGCGGGATTCGAACCCGCGACCTTTGAGTTGCCAGGCAGGCACTTTACTCACCTGACTAGCCCGGTCGGCATGAGGTCTAGGATATTCTTTTCTCTAGTACTTTCTCTGACATGTTGATACAAATAACATATCGTCTAGTTGATTTAAAAATTTTGTTCCCCATGTCGAGTTTCCTTCCCATTTACTCCAATCAATTAGAGGCAAATTGAAATCACCCATAATAAGAATGCTTACTTGCCCATTCCATTTGCATGTAGAGGCTTTCAACAAGGCTTTCAAGAAATGTCAACTAGTTCGTATGTACATATTACAGTATGTATTAATTATTCCGATTATCACGTATATTCTTCCAATTTTCATGTATTTTTTAATTGGTAAGGTAATAAAGGGTAAATTTCTGCTTAATATATCTTTGCTTTTATAACCTGTGGATAATATTGCTCCTATTTTCGCTAATTAGAATCGCTGTTTAATAGAATTAAAATTCAATTTACAAACGTGATCACAATGACCGGTGCTTACTGCACATCGTATAGTGAACGGTACTTTATTATGTTGAGTTTGTCGTAACGTGATTCGATTCTACAAGTGAACCAATTGTAAAAAAGTGGGGATACATTGTATTTTTAATTATTTACGTGAAACTTCAGAAAATTGGGGCAGCCACTAAATCGGGCCAAAATGCACTAGTCCTGATGTGTCCCAAATAACCGGAATGGACTCTACATATTATAGTACATATTAATTAAGCTATGTATGTAAGCATAAATTTATTTTTTTTTGCTAACTGGAAAATATTCTTCTGATTTTCACGTATCATTTAAAGTGGGGATCCACTGTATTTTGTTGGGAGATCCCTAGGTTAGGTTCTGTGCTACTGAACTTGTGCTTGTTTGAGACCATAAAAAATAATTGTGACTTCGAAGAGTTCGTGACTTTTATAGAGAGCAGAAGGGTATGAGAAATCTAGATGCTGCAGAAGAGATTGTGTTTAGCAGTGATGAAGAGGAAAAAAATTAAATGAAGGTACATTATCTGACATATAATGTATTACAGTTTGTAAGGTAAGATGTTTGTTCAGTTATTACTATTTAAGTTACTACTATTATAAAAATAATAGTTAAACTATTAAGTTATTACTACTATAAAAATTAAAGTTTCTGATACAAAAAAAAAAAAGGTGTATTTTTGTTAGCTCTTGAAACATAATCCCCCTTTTTGTACTGGTTCTTAGTCACGTATAAAATGGTTTCACATTACACGAAATTTTGTAGGAACCAAACTACCGTGTTATACGAGGGTTACCCGAATCGAGAGTCTACTGTGTGTATATACATATATATATATATATATATATATATATATATATATATACACACACACACACACACACACACACACACACACACACACACACACACACACACACACACACACACACACACACAGTAGACTCTCGATTTTCCGGGATAGATGGTAAAAAACAAATCCCGGATAATCGATTTCCCAGTTAATCCAAAAATACAGGAGTCCCTGACATATGTAAGAGACATGTTCCAGGATTTCTTACTTCGTTGAGTTTTACGTAACTCAGGAATGACTAGTAACATATTACTACTATATTGTTATTGACAAATCTGAATTCAGCACGATACTTGTTATTGTTTGACCATTTTTATACATTCTTATTAGTTTAATTTTCTGATCAAAATTGATTGCGTTCCTTTTGTTGGTCAATTTACTAGTAGCACTGTCACTTATTCCCTTAGTCGGCACCGTGATAACAGTCAAAATGAAATTTTACTAAAGCACATTTCTGGAGGTTAACAAAATATAATAAAAACAATTTGCACTGTCCGTTTTATTGGGCATTTCTGTTAGCGCAATCTATTATAAACAGGTAGTAAACTCGATCTTATTGCATTTGCGATGATACCAATAGCTGGAATTCTGTGGGTTTTTATGTTATTATGGTGAAGTGTGTGTCCCCTTCATTGAAATCTTCAGTCATAAAAAAAAAACCATAAATAATTGTAAGAATCTCTTTTTTTCCTATTATTTTGCTTGTTACTCCGATTTCACTTGTGCAATTTATGCGTGCCGTGATCGTTGTTATTGATTGCTTATTATTATTTTTTTTTTGTTTAAAATATTACAATTCTAAAAATAAAAAAAAATTGAGTGAAAATAAATTTACGTAAATCCGTAGTTGCCTAAGTCGGGGCCTTACTGTATTGAAAAATGTTCAGCAACCTACATAAAAAATATGGCAATAGACAAAAAACAAAAAAACCTTACCAAGTACTACTCACGTGTCCAATACGATGCTTCCCTTATTTTTTGTGATGTCGATTTTAAATTGAATAGCTTCCCTTCATTTTTTGCAATGCCTCGTATGGTTTGGTCATCAACATTATAATGGTTAATCAAAGATTTAACTGATGCACCGTTTTCAAACTTTTGAATAATTTCAAGTTTTTGTTTAACTGAAAGCGCAACTCTTTTGTGTTTACCCATAATTTCGCGATTTATATACAAAAAAAAAAAAAATTACTATAAAAAAAAATTGACATCCCTGACATAAATAACAAAACAAAATTTGTCTTTTTACGGTGCAACGGAATGCAACAACCGACGTGACGCACTAAAACAAACTAAACATTTGGTCTTTTTTTTTTTTTTTTTTTTTTTTGAGCTGCAGGTGTGGGGTTGCAAGATAATAGACACATTAATCTTCCAATGACGACTTATAACGCCACTTCTTGTCGCTTATTTATGATTTTTTTTATTTTTTTTTTATTTAGAGTTAAGTGTCCTGGTTAATCTGATCCCAGTAAATAGAATCTGCTGTATGTATATATACAGCACTGTATATATACTTTCTTTCTATTTTCAAATAAGATTTGTGCTGCAAGGTTATTTCCACTGTCTGATCAACAAGGTTGTGCTCAGTGTGTGGACTATAGACAGGATGCCTGCAATGTGTTAACTTTTAATATAAATTAATAATCAATCCAAAAAAAAACTCCAGACATTAACCTAATACCCTAAAGAAAAATAATGCTCAGTCAAATATGATTCCAGATGGTATAGGAATTACAAGCTCGTATTCTGACAATGCTCTTGTTGGCTTCCTTGAAGATATGACCATATCTCTGTGGGAGAATATTTCACAATCCACATTGTGATACACAGGATGGATACTACACAATATTTTAGGCCTTTTGATCTGTACATCAAACCCTCAAACAATCCAGTACTGTTTGCTCCTTCTACAATCTCCTCTATCCTACAAGTTAGAATCCAATCAATAGTAACTCCCTTGTAAACCAGATTAATTTATAGGCAAACATCAGAAATCTAAACATCAATTTTCAATCCACTGCACAAAGCTTCAATCTACATTCTAATAGTCTCTTAGTCAATATGTTTGTTGAGTTAGCCACACTAGTTTTGATCTTGACCCTGATATCAGGTTTCACAACAAAGTGTGCATTAAAAGTAGTTTAGACTCACTGATATCAAACTTTAACTTTAGTAGACCTGTTATCACCTGTTTCAATGAGATTTTTACATTATTTTATTCCTTTGTTAAAATCTCAGTCTTTGAACAAACTGCTTATTTCAGCTATTTCAAAGAATATGTTATTAATTTGCATTATAATACTTTGTCATGGCATGACTAATGATGGTTAATTCTTGATGATAATCTGAAGAAGAATAATAGTTATCAGAATAGCCAAATGATAAAGGAAGCTAAGTTTTTGCTGCTTCTACTAAAAAAAAAAAACAAACTTCTTCTCTATCACCACTTTACCCAATGAGTACTAATTCAATTTTTCCTTGAACTTTCCCAAAATCAGTAACACTGTAATGGCTAATCTATTCCAGTGATGAACCATTTATTGACTAAATGGTCAGGGCCAGCTTAAAGCACAATAGAGCAGTTCCTCTATGAACAGGGTGCCAAAATTTAGGGGGGGGGGGACACAATGCCCTGAAAATTCACTGATTTGCTGTAAATTTCAAGTCGGAAAGGGCACACCAGAAAATCTTGCACAGGCCACTGATAGACCTGGGGCTGCTTCTGCTAAAGGTAAATTTCCTGAGATCCAGTCTGTTGGTATTCTCATTCAGTTTATATTTACACCTCTTAGTTCTTTTCCCTCCCAGCTAAAATATGATTTTATTTTTCATTTAAGAACTCATATACATTTCCCCTATTAAGCATCTAATTTCTAATCTCTGAAAATCAAATCTTCAGAGCCTTTCATTTTTAAGGACATTCTACATTCCGTACTAGTCAAGTCATCCTCCACTAATCCCATTTGAAAAGTTCAAAACTTTTTTTTTTTTCAGATAGCACTTTGAGATCCTAATATATTTCAAGACTAGTCTCAATTTAATTACATGACAGAACCATACCCTCCTTTTCCCTACATGCAAAGGTCCAGTAAATTACTGATAAGATGTAGTTTGCCTTAGCTGCCTAATTATACTGCACGCAGAATTAAGTCTGCCTATATTATCACACCAAAGACTATCTTTAATTGTCCTTGGGTTATTACTCCCAGATTCAAGACCTTACATTTAGCAATATTTATGTCCTGGAGCAGATATATGTATATAAACATTTTTTGAAGTTGTTTCAAACATGTCCAATTAGGTATGAACAACCTTGAAATGCTTTAATAAGTGCTGTCATCTCTTATCTGTTTCCAAGTACTGTAATTGTACAGTTTATAACAGATGGCAATGCAAAAACAGCTTTTAAAGGTCAAAGAATATCCTACTTTTCAGTCAACAGTGTCCAATTTAATATTAATAGTGACAAATAATACAAGAAAGGAAGCTTCATCATCAGCAAAAATTCTTTGGAATTCAAATCTAGAAGTTATGAAACTGAATCGTATGATACACAAACAGATCTAGAAAATATTAGTGCATCAAAAAATAAGTAGCTATTATTGTTCTCCTTTTTTTTTTTTTTTTTTTTTTTTTCAAGAATTCTGATTCAATTCTTGAAAAATCAAATTTTACATTATTTTGGTCAATTTCCCCTCTAATTTCAGGAAACCAAGTTGTAATATGAATAAATTAATACTTCAAAGCAGTACTTTGAAGTATTAAATGAAATGAGAATATTCTTGTGAATATTCTCATTTCAAAGCACACAGAGCATGCTCTCTACTCACCCCACTAGCCTGACTAACTCAAAGTAAGTGTAGTTAGATTACACTAAAATGATAAAAAAAATTAAATATTTTTTTCAAAATAACCAAAAATAAAGGAAAGAAACAGCAAAATGAGTTTAACATTTTTATAGTTGATGTTTCTCCCAGTTAACAGAAATGAACATAAAGAAACCACTGAAATAAGCAGAATGTGGGGGTACAAGAATAACATTATGGAATCTGACAATTGCATTTCCTGATATCTGACAATTACTTGAATTTAGATTGAGAGGGTTTGCCTGTGGTTTCTTCCAAAGCATTGAAACAAAGTTTAATGAGGAAATATGGACATATAGTGACCACATCATTTTAAGAAAATAAAATATAAAAATGTCACAAAAAAATAAATAAAAGTATCGTTAACATCTTCTTTATTATCCATAATTGATATTTCCATTGACATTTCTATTTGATAGCTAGAGTCACCTGACAGTTTTGCTTTTGGCAGGGATTAATGGATTTCATATGTTGAATATGAAATTTTTCTTAAGTAAAACCAAAAAAAAAAAAAAAAAGTCGTTCCAGAGAAAATATGTAGAGAATAAATGAAGGAGAACGTCTTAAACTATTATGTAAAAATTTATTTAAAATATTATGCTTTTCTTTTCATTAGTTTTAAAAATGATCCAAGTCTATTACAAAAATTATAAGCTGTATTTTTTGAAAATTCCTTAACTGACAATATATCACTCTTTCAAAAATATTGCAATGAAATAGGCTCACCTGCTTCAGCAGCTTGCACCAATTCAGTATCATCAAACTCTAACGCTGGTTCAAAGTCACAGCTGTGATCACCAGGAACACTATCACTGTTTGAAGATCTAGTTGACTCCCCTGTTGAGAAGAATACAAGTAGTAAGAAAAAAAAATTTTCTACAACACAAACACTAATAAGATAAGATACTATGGAAACAACGATAACACAGTATAGATGATAAAAAAAATATCTGGCTGAGCACATTTCTCAAAGTGAACATGTGTCAGTTGTAATTCATACTCAACCCTATATATCTGGATGCAGGTAGAAATTCATATTAACCTCATCTTCATATGAAGCTGCAGAAGTGAGTAATTCCAACTATCAAATTTTATATATATATCACATTTGTGGTTTTAAAGCAAGACTATAGTAATTGTCAAGGTGGATTTTATTCTACATGATTCTTTTCTATATTCAATAAGTAATTATTACACAATGATGACAAGATGTTTTGATATCATCCATTAAGCCTCTTTCAACAAGAGAGGGAAAACAAGAAAAAAGGAATTTAAAAACTTTAAATAAAGTTTGATCTCCTGTGTTTGTCACTTTCCAAAACCATAAAAGTTCCCTACATCTTATAATAAATCTAAAATCAGAATTTATCTTTTTGCTTCAATATTTCCATCATCGTGCTTCCAGAATTATTTTTGTTCATCTCTATTTAATGTTTATAAGAAAAATAATTACTATTAGTAAATGGCAAGTATTTATGACAAAAACACATTCAGAATCAAAAAGTAACATTCATAAAAAATAACAGAGAAAAATGATAAATATCTAAAGAGAATAAAGATCAAAAATAGGGTCAGAGTTTAGATAAAAAAAACTGGAAAGATGTACAAAAGTTAAACTAATCTTGGAAGGTTTTGTGTACCCATAAAATTCACTAACACTGACTAAAATTCACTGACCATACTTTGTTTATTAAAATTATAAAATAACTTCATAATTATATACTATCCAATACTAAACCAAAATTTACAAATGATAAACATTCTAAACAGTTTTGCAGGTTATCTAAACTTCAATTTGCAGTATTTTCAAAACAAACATCATAAAACTGAAATATTTTATATGATCCATAATTTAAAATTTTCTCAGAGAATAAATATGAACAAAAGCAAAAGAAACCTAAAGAAAATATTTCAAAAACTACAATTTGACAGAAAAACTTTTGGATTTTGGAGAAACATATACACAAAATCTCAACATTATACAAACAAACATACCTTCACATAATATAGAAGTTATTCCAGTACAAATCAGTGCAAGTTACATATATAATACATGCCCGCATAAAATACTTGTGTACATATTATGTACAGCAGAATATCAATTTAGTAATAATATTAATAGTGACAAATCATGCAAGAAAGCAAGCTTATACAGAAAAAAAAAAAAAAAAAAAAACACTACCCACCTCATCTGTCCATCCCCTCTAAGAATTTGTATACTGCTTCCTTGAATTTATTCAAACTATCCACTTCTACAACAACAGATGAAGTCCAATCAATTACTCTCAGGCTAAAAACAAATGTTTGCACATCTATCTTTCATCATCCTTTTTCAATTTATGTCCCCTTATGAGCATTGTCTGAGAAAGAGTAAGGGGTGCCATCAGCATTAGTTTACTCAATCCATTTAAAGTTAAACACTTCAGGTCTCCACGTAGGTGTCTAGTTTCTAAGCACTGCAATTTGTAGAATTGAAGTCGCCCATGGTGGGAATACCCCTTTATATCCTTAACTAATCTTGTTGCTCCTCTCAGTACACATTCCAACAGTTTCACATCCCTCTTACGAAGCTTCCAAGACCTATATGCAGTACTCAAGATGCAGTCAATCTATTAATTTATACAGGGTGATTTTTTATTCATCAAACTATTCCTTTTCTTTGCAGTTTCATTAAGATTCAAATTTTTTGCACCAACATCTTTACTCTGTAGAGAATGATTTGGTGATTTGGTTGGCAACACTGAATACACTCCAGAGTTGTCCTCGAGTTCCTGGATGAAACTTTTGAAAACTGGGTGGTTTCTAACTGCTACCACTGAGACAAGTAGCAAAAGAGAAGCATGGCCTCCAATAAAACCTGATTTAAATCAATGTGATTTTTACCTTTGGGGTTACCTTAAAGATAATGTTTCAGAAGGATTCACTAACTGTTCCTGCATGAAGAAAGTGATTGAAGATAAAAAATTTTTTCTGTCAGAGGAAATGTCAAAACATGTTCTTTGCAAATTCAGACAAATTACTGATAAATATGGAAAGGCACACTGAGCACATTATGGTACAAAATTTCCTGCCACTGCTAAATGCAGTTGAATTAATTTCTGATTCTAAACAATATTTTATGTTCTTGATGAATAAAATACACCCTGTACAATGGGATAATGAACTTCTCATCCCTGCTAGCAAAATTTTTGTATATCACTGAGAGAACCCTATGAGCTGTCATAGCAGCCCCAGAGATACATTCCTGTATCTCTTTCACTATCCACCACCCTACATGTGATACCACCGAATTGTACATTGTTCTGGGATTACTTCTGCCCATGTGAAGTATCTTGCATTATCATTATAATTTAGGATTTTATATAAAGTTTGCCTTGAGGACAAAATTTCTGTAGTTTAAATTGAGGAAGTTCTTAAATGGGGATTACATAAAATTGAAACAGAGAAATGGCACTCCACTGTTAATTACAAATATACTTTAACCTTAAAAAAAAATAATAATAAATAACAAAAAATTTGTTATTTGTAAGAACTTATAATACTAACTGAAATTTCTAGAGACAACATTTATATATCATTCCTTCCAACATCCCTTCATACTTTTATTTATTTTTTCAAATCTCTTTACTTTAATTACTATTAGGCTAAAATTTATATCTATAAATTTCAGTTATTATTAATTCCAGTTTTAATTTTGCATCTTCATTGTGTCAAATATAAATTTAATTCTCATTTTCAATTATATTGGTAACAAAGTTTTTCATTTTCATTTATGCTTTTTACCCATTGGCTTGTGGTTTATATCAGAAATAACGACATGTTGCTATTTGGCTTGCAATTTCTGGTCACCTGATGAGAAGCTGGTTCTGTAGGTTGTGTGGCAACATCCTCATCTGATTAATTTTTATGTAATTATGTATTTCTATTTTGCATATTTTATTAGTTTAGCACACCCAGGGTTCTGAGCTGGATATCATCATTCTTCTTGTTCTTGGTGATTCCCTTCTACTTCTGACTCTTGTTTTCTTTCTCTCTCTCTCTCTCGCTCGCTCTCTTTTTTTTTTTTTTTTTTTTTTTTTTGTAGTTGTTGGCGCATAGGCTTCTGTGGCCATAATGCACCTCCGAAGGTTTTTGCAGTACTTTGATCCAAGCCCGAGGCGGGAATCGAACCCACGACCTTTGGGTTACCAGGCAGGCACTTTACCCACCCGGCTAGCCTGGTCGGCTCTCCCTCTTTCTCTCTCAGGGTAACTTAAAAAAAATTTTTTTTTTTTTTTTTTTTGGCTGGTGCAGCCTCAGGCTTCCTTGCACCATGTGGCTAATAATAATAAATTTCACTCTCTGTTTCTCTCAACTTTCTTTAATTTTCTTACTTTTTTTTTTTTTTTACTCACTGTTCATTTATTCCTTTTCCTCTCCCCTTAAACCTAGGTTTAGCATTTGCTGCCTTGGACTGCACTAGACTACATCCCCATTTTTCTACTTTCTTATTTCTACATTTATGTTCAATTTAACACACTTTTTTTCTTTTATCTTCTTCACCACACATCCAATTTTTTCAATGCATTAATCCTGGGGATGTTAAAATACCATCATCAAGCTTCACCATTTTGTGTACTTTAGTGGTGATGAACTCAGTTTTGTTAAGCAACTAGCAATTTTTGCAGAACTGATTGCATGCCAAGAAATTTTTTAATTAATATAGTTTTTAATTATATTAATTATAAATGAACACTGTCAGTGTAGTACCACTGTCAGTGTGGTACTACATTGACAGTGGTAGAGAATGAAAAGGACCTGGTGGTAATTGTGCAGGCAGATATGAAGTTTTCTGAGCAGTGCAGATGGTCTGCAAGAGTAGTGTCTTATCATGGTGTCTTGTCAATGATATACAGGAATTTTTCTAGCAGGGTTAAGGTGATTATCCCCTTGTATAAGGCAATGGCCAGGCTACACCTTGAGTACTGTATACAAGTCTGGAGGCCTCATTTTAAGAAGGGTGTAGAGCTGCCAGAATAAGTATAGAGAAGGGCAACAAGATTAGTGAATGGAACAAAGGGTTGCTCTTACGAAGAAAGGCTTAAGTTTTGCAAATTATCTACAATTCTTCTACAATTGTTTATCTACAATTCTTCCCTCTTGCTCAGAATAATCACCTGAGAGGGCATAAATTCAAATTGAGGAAAGACAGGTGTAGGATAGATGTGTGGAAGTTTGCATTTAGCCAGTGGGTGGTTGATTGTTGGAACAAACTTCCATCTATCGTTGTAGAAGTTGATAGCTTAAATAGATTCAAGGCAGAACTAGACAAACATTTGGAGCGAGTGGATGGGTGAAATGAGAGGGGGGGGGGGTTTTGTTTTTTTTTGGCTGATGAGCTATATAAGCTTGCTTTCTTGCATCATGTGCCTTTACTAAAGCTAATGCTAATTTTATTCTCTACAGAATAGCATTACAGAGAATAAATAATTGTCATATGCACTGCTAGGACATTATTTTAACTCCATCTTTCTCTCCAAGGCAGTAACTGCCTCCTGAACTAATGTCTTCTGATACTTCAAGGTCAAGGGGCTATGCCGCACTAGTGTAATTTGCTAGAAGGAGGTTCAGTTTGACAATTATCACAAACTATGTCTATTGGATGTTATAAAATTGCAAGAATAGTAACATTCTGACTTATTTGATACTATTTCTCCAGCATGTCCTTATATTTCATGGCAGAGTTCTTAGTTCATTTTATGATATACAGTAAACTCTCGATTTAACAAATCCCGATATAACAGATTTCAGATTTAATGGACCGAACAAATAATAATACAGTAATGTACATATTAACCTCGACCATATTATTTTTTTTAGGTTATACAAAACCTCAGTGTTTTTATTAATTAAAAATTAATAAAAATTACCTATTTACCTATTATCTACTTTTATTTTTATAATCAAATTCAGGAAATTGTTTTTTTATTCTTTCTGAAAACGTGTTCAAATAGCTGTTTTCCCAGATTACAGATAAGAGTAGGTGACGACTTGTGAGCTGAACATGACTCGGGACTCTAAACTGCAGGTCTACTGACTCGCTTTGTTTCGGTCTCAGTCTGCCTCAAGCTATTGTGACGTCAGGTTGTATACAGAGTGTTCCTGTGATTTCTGAATTGTGATTTTATTTATTAAATAATTTTGCAATCCTTACAATTTAAAATGGCATCAAGTGATAAAGGAGTTAAAAGAAAGCATGTGAACTTAAATGTGGCACAGAATTTAGAGCTAATTGAGAAATTAGAACAAGGTGTCTCAGTAGCACGTGTTTGTGAAATTTACAGAGTAAAAAAACAAAACTGTTTCTGATATCCGTAAATCAAAGGCCAAACTGCAACATAATTTTATATTTTACAGTACTGTATATTGTATTAAAGCTTTTTTTTTTTTTTTTTACATTAAGAAAAATAAAAAATGCCCCCCCAAAGTTACATTTGATTTAATGGCCTTTCAGCATTAACAGATACCCCTTCTGCCCTATTAGTCCATTAAATCTAGGGTTTACTGTATAGTTATCCATATGGACAACTACATATTATACATCCTTAAGAACCTTATATCCTTAGAACATCATCAATAGCTTGAGAAAAAATAATGCTACTCTGTGCTATTTTTCTTGCCTTTACTGTCTGCAGACACTACTGTCTCTCCAGTAACAAACCTTGGGCTTATGCTCTTTATAAACTCTGTTTATCTAAAAGCCAACCTAAAGTTACTCATATTTTTAACCCTAGGATGTTGACAGATGCCACTTTAATTTTTAATTACTTTTTCTTGGAATAAAATCAGATTCACCCACCTACACTTCAATACCTATATTCTTTAAATGAATTTCAGTTTTCATTTTGATTTATCCAAGTTATGAGATGTTATCTATTTGGCATCTAATAGATGGCATACAGCTGAATGTATTTTTGTTTCCATAATTATCAAAAGTTATTCTCATCCACCATAAATCCACCTTGAAAAATTATTTTTCAAATAATGAAAAGTTGGATAAATTATATAAATTATAATTAATAAAACACTATTTTCAATTAAACAAAAAAGCTAAACATGAAATTGCCGTACTATAAAAAAAAAATGGAATTTGTCAGGCACCAAAAAACAGTGTTAGAATTAGCAATAGCCTCAATGGTGCAAGGAAGCTTATGGCTCATGCTGCACCAGCCAAAAAGGAAAAAAGAATAAAATTTTTAAAAAATTAAATAATTAATAAAATAAATAAAATAGACAACCTGTGTTTCCCACCTCCTGTAGATTCAGCTGACCTTTGAATTTTGACAAACTGTTAGCCTCCATGGCTAAAATAAAACTTCTGGCAGTCCAGTCTAAACATTTCTCCCTCCCCTACCGTAACTTGAATTTATGATCACCCTACTTCTAGAATCATTTATAACTGAAAATTTCGTCCTCATTCCTCTCTCAGAACCTTAAACACCTCAATCAAGTCTCCTCTAAGGTGCCTAATTTCCTAGCTCTGCAGCCCACATATTCAAAGTCTTTCCTCATATGGATGTGCTTCTGTCAAACTCACCAGACAAGTTACCACTCTTTGAACCCTTTCAAGAAGCTCAATGTCTTTCTGTGGGCATGGTCTCCATAATGAACACAGTATTCCAAGTGTGGTCTAACACTAGCCTTATATATAATAGGACACCACTTGCCTTCCTTGCAACCTGTCTACAATTCTTGGAGAACTTCATGTCTGACAGTATCATAACACCCAAGTTCCTTTCCTCCACTACAGCTTTAGTTCAACTCCACCAAGGGTATAAGTTATTTCGGGGTTACTATTCCCCAGGTGTAATATCTTACACTTTGCTGGATTAAAGCATATCTGCCAATTTTATGACCATCCCTGAAGTCTATCTAGGTCACTCTGCTTAGCAGTGATCATTACCTACTCTACCAATCATTATATCATATGTAAATTTAGTCATCACACACTATCCCTTCATTGATGTCATTCATGAAAATCAAAAACAACAGTGGTCCCAATATTAATCTGAGGAATAACCATTAATCACAACCTGCTGCCTCCTGCCCTGAAGCCATCCTGCTATCCATCTAAGGATTTTTCATGCGATTCCAACCTGTTCCAGTTTATAAAGTAACTGCTCATGTGGTACTGAGTCAAATGTTTTGCTGAAATCCAAATAAACAATGTCAAAATTATTCCCTAAATCCACCCTGTCAAAATAGCTAACCAGATTAATTGATTTTTTTTTTTTTTTCATTATTATTAGCCATATGGCACAACGAAGTCTGAGACATATGCTGCACCAGCCAAAAAAATTCCTGAGTTGCCCTGAGAGAGAGAGAGAGAGAGAGAGAGAGAGAGAGAGAGGAATCACCAAGAAAGAAATGAATGATGATATCCAGCTCAGAACCCTGGGTGTGCCAAGCCCATACTCACCAGATGTGAGCCCTATTTGTTAAACATGATTTTCTCTTTACAAAACCATGCTGAGTATCCTTCAGAATTTCATTACTATCTAAATGATCCTGAATTCCACCCTTGATCATTGTTTTTACACAAATAAAGAACTCAGCAAGAATTCTTTACTTACGTAAACTCTAGAAGTAAGGGAATGAATCAGATTGGTCCACCTTGATATAGATGGTTCAACTGTTGATGATCGTGCTCAGGTAGCTAGCAAAACTGAATATGTATTTTGCATCTCCATTTATACATGAAGAGTTATTTAGGGAGGGAAATGCCAGAGGTGTATTAAACTCTGGCAGTGAGCTAAATGATTTTGTAATAACTAAGAGCAAAGTGGAGCAGAAACTGTAGAAGATAAACATAAGAAAGGAACCTGAGGTGGATGGGATCTATCCAGTTAGATTAAGGAGATGGCAAAGGAAGTTAGTTAGTTAGTTAGTTATTTGGTTTTTAGGAGCATTAGCAACTAAGGCCATATTACTCCGGGATATGCGGTGGTCATTCAACGACCTTTCCGCATCCTCCGTATTTGGTGGTGACAGGCTCGTACCCCGGTCTAATCAAGAAGCTTGTGCTACGCGCTGCTGCTCCTTCCCACCTGGCTAAAGAGGCGCCGCAAAGGAAGTAAGCAAACACTTAGCCATAATTATTAGATCTTCCTTGGACTCAGGGGAGGTACCCATTGACTGGAGTTGTGCAAATGTGACCCCAATTCACAATGGAGAATCAAAGGGTGACAAGTAATTACAGACCTGTTGGTATGAATTTCCATTAATTTCAACAGAACTTCTGTTCCAGGGAAATTAATGCAAGCACTGGTCAAAGAAGAACTGCAGGATCATCTAGACAAGACTTCAGTTATAGTTCAGACACAGCATGGGTTTGTTAATGGGAAGTCTTGTCTGACCAATTTCATTGGATACCATGATGTGGTCACAAAGGAACTGGATGCAAAGAATAATTTTGATATCATATACTTGGATCTTAGGAAGGCTTTTAATACTGTTGCACATGGAAGACTGCTACACAAATTGGAGAAGTGTGGCATTAAAGGCAAATTGCAGCTAGGCCAAACCCCATGTACCTTTTCTGACAGATTCTCAGTTATCGGTTGATTCAACTACTGCTCATCTCAGATGCCCAAATTATTCACTGTATGATTCCTTTCGCCTCAAAGGTGGTACTTGCACATATGTCCGTTCTGATATTCCCTGTCAGAGACTTGGTAATTTGGAATCTCCTCTCTTCGATCTTCTTTGGCTTAAAATCTCTCTACCTCATTGTGTCAAATTCATCTGTTGTCTCTACCATTCTCCCAACTCCACTAATCACTTGGAGCTCGTTGACTTCCTCTCTTTGCAACTTGACTCTTTCCATTCCAACTTTCCTAACAGTGAGGTAATTTTCCTTGGTGATTTTAATGTTCACAACTCCAGGCTGGCTTCCGTTTTCTAGTCACACTGACCCAGCTGGTTGAGATGCTGAGGCTTTTGCAATTATTAATGACCTTGCACAGATTGTTCATTTATCTACGAGGATACCGGACAATCCTAATCATACAGCCAATGCGTTTGATCATTTTCTCACAAACGACTATTCTAAGTACATGGTCGAAGTGAGAGGTTCTTTAGGCACTTCAGATCATAACTTGGTGATTGTCTCTTCTCCAGGCACCTCCGTAGCCAATGGGCAGGAGCAGAAGTGCGTAGCACACGCTTCTTGATCAGACTGCGGTTAGAGTCCTTGACCACCAAATACGGACGATGCGGAAAGGTCAGGAAATGACCACCGCATATCCCCGGAGCAATATGGCCTTAGTTGCTAATGCTCCTAAAAACCAAATAACATAACAAATAACGTCTCATCTCCAATGGAGCCTTTATCTCAAGGCTATTCCCAACCTCTTGTTGTTTGGCATTACAAGAATGCAAAATGGGATGACCTGCAAAATTTCTTTTCTTCTTTTCCTTGGTCGGATTACTGTTTAAAAACTTCTGATGTCAACGTTTGCTCAGATCGTTTCAGTGAAATTATTCTTGCAGAAATGGAATCCTTTATCCCACACTGCTCTTTAAAATCTCGTCCTTTATCTAAACCTTGGTTTTCCAATAAATGTACTAAGGCTGTTCAAGAGAAGAATGTTGCATATCATAATTGGCTTGTTTCTAATTCTTCAGCTTCATTTTCTGCCTACACCAAAGCTCCCAACAATTGTAAAGCAGTTATTAATCACTCCAAACTAGAGTTTGAACAGGCTAAGAGTAGAAAACTTGCTTCTTGCCCTAATGGTAGCCAAGCATTCTGGTCTCTTGCCAAAGCTAGTGGCCACAACTTTTGCCCATCTCTGCTCCACCTCTGTCCAAACCAGATGGTTCTGTTGTCACTTAAGCCAAGGATAAAGCTGACCTGCTAGCATCCCATTTTTCTTCCAACTCATGTATTAATGATCTTGTTAAAACACCTCCCTCCATTCCAAAACACGCTCCATTCAATGCCTCCTGTGGTCTTCCGTCAAAAGGATGTCAGAAGGATTTTGATGAATCTTGATGCTAAGAAAGCTTAGTCCCGATGGTATTTCTCCACTTGTTCTCAAAATCTGTGCTCCTGAACTTACTCCTATTCTTTGCCACTTTTTTTCACTTTCTTATTCCAAAGGTGTTTTTCCTTCTGCTTGGAAATTTGCTCATATCCAGCCAGTTTCTAAAAAGGGTGACAAATCCCACCCATCCAATTATCGTCCCATTGCAATTACTTCAACTCTTTCTAAAGTAATGAAGAAATCAATTAAACGACAACTCTTAAACTACCTAGAAACCTTCCGTCTGATCAACGATCGCCAGCATGGATTCCATCAGTGTCGATCCACTGGTGATATTCTGGCTTATGTTAGCCCATTTATGGACTAATTCAATGGAAAGGTTCAGTGAAACACAAGTAGTTGCTCTTGATATCTCAAAGGCTTTCGATCGTGTTTGGCATAAAGGTCTTCTAAAAAAACTTTCATCATATGGTTTGCCATTGTTTTTTGTAATTGGTTATCCAGTTTTCTCTCTGATCGCTCACTGGGGGTGATGGTAGATGGCTCTCTGTCTTCTAACTTCTCCACTAATGCCGGTGTCCCCCAAGGTTCAGTTCTTTTCCCCACTCTTTTTCTCTTGTATATTAATGACCTTCTTCCATTGACTGGAAATCCTATCCATAGTTTTGCCGATGATAGCACATCACATTCCACTTTCCATTTTGAGAAACCTTTTAAGTAATTTGTTTGGAATTTAAGTAATGTTCATCAGCTTCAACTTCTCAAAAATCTGCTACCAATTCCTTAAATGCAGGTCTTCAGGTAATTCTCCAGTGGGGCAAAGACAACTTAGTTGATTTTACTTCTTCTAAAACTCAATCTTGTCTTATATCTCGCAAAAAGGATTCTTCTGCTCCTATGCTTATCTTTGGCGACATTCCGATTTCTAGGCAAAATGATATCTCTCTTTTGGGGATTACCCTGACTTCTAATCTCTCTTGGCACAAGCACATTACAAATATTGCTTCCTCCACATCTAAAAAACTTGGTTTTTTCTTTCGCTCTCGGCGTTAATTTCCTTCCAAACAGCTGTTCACTCTGTACAAATCACAAATCTGCCCTACCATGGAATATCGTTCCCACATCTGGGGTGGTACCCCCAAAACCTCTCTCAGGCTTCTTGATTCCATTCAGAAGAGGGCAGTTATGTTAATTAATGATTCATCTCTAACAGAGTCTCTCCACTCGCTGTCTCATAGATGTACTGTTTCTGCTGCATGTCTCTTCTACAGATATTTCCAAGGGCACTGCTCTTCTGAATTGGCTTCTATAATTCCTGCTCTCTCTTTCAAAACAGTCCAAACACGTGTAGCCAGCAGCCAACATCCATTTACTGTCCAACTTCAAACTCACACAACCAACTGTTCATCTTCCTCGTTTATTCATTCAACTGCCATTTTCTAGAACAACCTTCCTTCGTTTGTATTTCCTGAAAATTACAGTCTACAGAAGTTCAAGTCCAATATCAACAAATATCTTCTTTCATCTTCTCAACCTCCAACCCAAGCACGGTACTAAGTACTATAGGTTCTAATACTTCTCGTGTTTGGGGTTTACATAAAAAAAATATGGATAAAGGGATGGTTGAGTGGGAGAAGACAGAGTGGTAATCAGTAGACACTGCTCTTCGTGGACTAAATGTTATTAATGGAGTCAACCCAGGGTTCAGTGTTGCATCCATTGTTGTTTTTTGTATTTATTAATGATATTGATGAAGGTATATCAGGCTTAATGTTTAAGTTTGCAGATGATACAAAGGTTGGCAGGGTTGTTAATGACACTAATGACAGGGCACTACAGGAACAGGATCTAGAAAGTTGAGCAGATGGTCTGAGAGGTAACAACTGAAGTTTAACATTTGCAAATGTAAAGTACTGCAAATGTATGGGAAGCAGTAACCCAGAGTAATGTATCAGCTGTGTGGTACTACAATGACGGTGGTAGAGAACGAAAAGGACCTGGGGGTAATTGTGCAGTCAGATATGAAGGTATTTGAGCAGTGCAGGCGGGCTGCAAAAGCAGCCCACCTTCATGATATACAGGAATTTTTCTAGCTGGGGTAAGGTGGTGATTATGGCGCCTCCGAATCCAGGTGGGCAGAAGCAGCAGTGCGTAGCACATGCTTCTTGATTAGACCGAGGTTCGAGCCCATGACCACTAAATACAGAGGATGTGGTAAGGTCCGGGAATGACCACTGCATATCCCTGGAGCAATATGGCCTTAGTTGCTAATGCTCCTAAAAAACAAACAGCAAATCTGTGGTGATTATCACCTTGTATAAGAAAATGGTCAGACCACACTTTGAGTACTGTATACAGGTCTGGTGGCCTTATTTTAAGAAGAATGTAGAGCTGCGGGAACGAGTACAGAGAAAGGCAACAAGATTAGTGAATGGGTTTCTCTTATGAAGAAAGGCTTGTTTTGCAAATTACAGGGTTTGAAGCTCCAAATGTTTGTCTAGTTCTGCCTTGAATCTATTTAAGCTATCAACGTTTACAACAACAGATGGAAGTTTGTTCTAGTAATCAACCACCCGCTAGCTAAACTCAAACTTCTTCACATCTATCCTACAAGTCTCTTTCCTCAATTTCAATTTATGCCCTCTCAGGCGATTATTCTGAGCAAGAGGAAGAATCCCATCAGCACTGAGCATGCTCAAACCATTTAGGGCTTTATACACCTCAATCAGATCACCTCACAGGTGCCTAGTCTCCAGGCACTGTAATTTGCAAAACTTATGCCTTTCTTCGTAAGAGCAACCCTTTGTTCCATTCACTAATTTTGTTGCCCTTCTCTGTGCTCGTTCCAGCAGTTCTACATCTTTCTTAAAATGAGGCCTCCAGACCTGTATACAGTACATGTACTTAAGGTGAGGTGTGACCATTGCCTTATACAAGGGGATAATCACCTCCTTATTCCTGCTAGAAAAATTCCTGCATATCATTGACAAGACCTCATGGCCTACTCTGGCAGCCTGTCTGCACTGTCAGAAAACTGCATATCTGACTGCACAATTACCCCAAAGGTCTCTTTCATTCTCCACTACTGAGTGTAACACCACATAGCTGGTACATTTCTCTGAGGTTACTGCTTCCCATATGCAACACTTTACATTTGTCAATGTTAAACTTCAGTTGCCACCTCTCAGCCCACCTGCTCAACTTTTCTAGATCCTGTTGCAGAAGTGTACTGTCATTAACAACCCTGCCGACCTTCATATCGTCTGCAAACTTGGACATTAAGCCTGATATACCATTATCAATATCATTAATAAATACAGAAAACAACAATGGACGCAACACTGAACCCTGGGGGACTCCACTAATAACATTAGTCCACGAAAAGCAACGTCCACTGATTACCACTCTGTCTTCTCCCACTCAACCATCCCTTTATCCATAGCAGCAATTTGCCTCCAATGCCACACTGTTCCAATTTGTGCAGCAGTCTTCCATGTGCAACAGTATCAAAAGCCTTTCTAAGGTCCAAATATATTATATCAAAATTATTCTTTGCATCCAGTTCCTTTGTGATCACCTCATAGTATCCAATCGAATTGGTCAGATAAGACTTTCCCTTAACAAACACATGCTGTGCCTGAGCTATAACTGAATTCTTGTCTAGATGATCCTGCAATGATTCTTTAACCAGTGCCTCCATTAATTTCCCTGGAACAGAAGTTAAACTGACAGGTCTGTAATTACCTGTCTCCCTTTGTGGATTGGGGTCACATTTATACATCTCTAGTCCATGGGTACCTCCCTTGAGTCCAAGGAAGCTCTCGTAATTATTGCTAAGGGTTTGCTTACTTCCTTTGCTGCCTCCTTTAATATATCTCAGTTATTACAAGATTATCTAGCTTAATTCCAGAGTTTAATACCCCTCTGGCATTCCCCTTCCTGAATAAATCCTCATGTATGAATGTAGATGCAAAATATTCATTCAGTTTGTTAGCTATCTGAGCAGGATCACGAGTTGAAGGTCAAGCTGAATGTTGGTGATCTTTGGGGATTCTTGATCATTTTGGAAATGTTTCATTCACCAATAAATGACTTTAGCATTAGCATAGGCATGTGATGCAAGAGAGAAAGCTTATACAGCATTGGCCAAAAAAAAAAAGAAAACCTTCCCATTTCACCCATCCATTCACTCCAAAAGTTTGTCCAGTTCTTTCTTGAATTTAAGCTAACTTCCACAATGATCGATGGAAGTTTGTTCCAGCAATCAACTACCCTCTGGCTAAAGGCAAATTTCTGCACATCTACAACTGTCTTTCCTCAGTTTGAATTTATGCTTTTTCAGGTGCATAATCTGAGCAAGAGGAAGAATCCCATCAGCAGTGAGCTTGTTTAAACCAATCAAGGCCTTATACACCTCAATCAGATCACCTCTCAGGTGCCTAGTCTCTGGATGCTGCAATTTGGAGAATTCAAGTCTTTCTTAGTGAGAGATACCCCTTGCCAATCTCGTCCTTCTTTGTACTCATTCCAGAAGCTCTACATCCTTCCTAAAATGAGGCCTCCAGACCAGTATGCAGTACTCAAGGTGTAGCCTGATCACTGTCTTATAACAAGGGGATAATCACCTTATCCCTGCTAGCAAAATTACTGTATATCATTGACAAAACCCCATGAGCTGCTCTGGCAGCCTGTCTGCACTGCTCACAAAACTTCATATCTGACTTGCACAAGCATCACCAAATGTAGTTCTTAATATTTCAAAGACTCTACAAAGTTTTTTCCCAGTTCTTCACATGTGATACACACATATTGTTTCACTTTTGTATTCATTGTGATTGCAAAAGAGTGGATAAGGAAATTGCCCAAATCAGTAATGTTGTAACCCCCCAATGCTTACTCATCGTCTTTATCTTCCATCTCCACCACTCGTATTGTAACAAAAAAGCTTAGAATGTTTTGATCAGATTATATATTAGTTGCAGTCAGTATTAATTTTTCCTTTTGTATCAGCTCTCAGCTGACAAAAGTAAAAATGAATATAACTGTGAACTTATTCCTGTGTAATAAATTCTTCCCAGAATATAGCATTAGCATTAGTAGAGGCATATGATGCAAGAAAGCAAGCTTATTCAGCATCAGCCAAAAAAAAAAAAAAAAAAACCCTCTCCCATTTCACCCCTCCGTTCTTTCGAAATACCTGTCCAGTTGAGCTTTAAATTTGTTTAGGCTATCAACTTCAACAACAAGTGATGGAAGTCGGTTCCACCAACCAACCACCCGCTGGCCAAAGGCAAATTTCCGCACATCTATCCGACATCCGTCCTTCCTCAATTTGAATTTATGCCCTCTGAGGTGATTATTCTGAGAAAGATGAAGAATCCCATTGGCATTGAGCATGCTCAAACCATTCAAAGCCTTATACACCTCTATCAGATCACCTCGCCGGTGCCTAGTCTCCAGACTCTGTAATTTGCAAAACTTAAGCCTTTCTTCGTAAGAGCAACCCTTTGTTCCATTTACTAATCTTGTTGCCCTTCTCTGTACCCGTTCCAGCAGCTCTACATCCTTCTTGAAATGAGGCCTCCAGACCTGTATACAGTACTCAAGATGTGGCCTAACCATTGCCTTATACAAGGGAATAATCACCTCCTTATCCCTGCTAGAAAAATTCCTGTATATCATTGACAAGACACCATGAGCTACTCTTGCAGCTCGTCTGCACTGCTCAGAGAACTTCATATCTGCCTGCACAATTACCCCCAGGTCCTTTTCATTCTCCACCACTGTCAGTGTAGTACCGCAGAGTTGATACATTGCTCTGGGGTTACTGTTACCCATATGTAGTACTTTACATTTGTCAATGTTAAACTTCATTTGCCACCTCTCAGCCCATCTGTTCAACCTTTCCAGATCCTGTTGCAGCAGCATAGCGTCAGTAGTGTCCTTAACGACCCTGCCAACCTTTGTATCATCTGCAAACTTAGACATTAAACTTGATATCCCATCATCAATATCATTCATAAACACCGAAAACAACAATGGACCCAACACTGAACCTTGAGGAACTCCACTAATAACATTAGTCCACGATTACCACTGTCCATTGATTACCACTCTGTCTTCTGCCACTCAACCATCCCCTTATCCATAGCAGCAATTTGCCTCCAATGCCACACTGCTCCAATTTGTGCAGCAGTCTTCCATGTGCAACAGTATCAAAAGCCTTTCTAAGATCCAAATATATAATATCAAAGTTATTCCCTGCATCCAGTTCTTTTGTGACTACATCATAGTATCCAATCAAATTGGTCAGGCAAGACCTGCCCTTAAAAAATATAGTAAATTAAGCCATGTTGTTGATCATTTTAATCCAAAAAATACCATTTATTTAAAAGTGAGGAGAAATATTAAGGAGAAATAAGAGTATTTTAATATTAAAAACAAGGAATTGTGCATTGCCCTACATGATTATAACAATAATGCAGTTTACTTTGTGAGGATAATATTTTACAAATATATTAAATACAACAATGATAACAGTTGAACCAACAGTGTAAAGAATAAAAGCATTTTATGCATATTTTTATTACTGTACTTCAAATATACATGGTCAAATCCTGGAATCCACCCTGCAACTACTCCTTGATTCATTTGACATAAAAATTGAACAAAATGATATAAATGAGAGATATATACAAAAAAAAAGGAGCCTATCACTAAGAAAGGAAAGGAATTTGCTGATTAAATAAACTATTGAATATTAAAACTGTAACCTTAGATTTGACCTTTTTAACTACTACAGCATTTTCTGACCCATTTGATTTCAGAAATGCCATGGAGGAACAAATACCACAGACAAGTTGATCTGAAAATACAGCACATCTTTGGTTAAAGTAAAATGACTACTTTGCATATGTGTTGTGGAAGTATACATGAATACATTCTCAAATATCTTTGAGAATGTGTGTTATACAGTCAAACATTTATTACCAAAAACTTTTCAAAAAAATTTATTACCAAATTAAATCTTCAGCACAAGGCAGATTTCAAACTTCCTACAAGGAAGTCTATTCTGAAAACATTGTATATCAAGAGGTTTCATAAAATAATGCACTCTAGTGAAAAATGTTGTTAATAACCAAATTAAACTAAAATTCAAGCATTTGTACATAAAAATATAGCTAATTCTTATGTTTAAATAACCACTGGTTTTCTTTTATTAAGATAATTTGACATAAAATATATTTGAAAATTTAACTTCGTTGAAAGACACTTGAGAATGTAATGATGAATGTTAGGAGTTAGTATTCCAGTTATAAGTTCAGTACTCTTTTTTAAAAAAAATCCATATACAAGGCAGAACTTTAAATTTTACTCAGCAGTATTCCAAGTTAGTTCAACTTGTATTATACATTTTACCAATGTATGAAATTTAGTAAAATATTATCCCCATGAAAAAAAAAGTACTTGCTTCTGGTTATGATGATTAAATCAGACATCAGAATTGGACAAAATTTCAGTGCAATGTAACTATGAGTGAGATCCACCATAAGTGGCACAAAAGTCACATCTGTTAACTGTGTGTGTTGGCAATTAATCCATGGCATTGTACTGACTCATTCCTTTTTTTATATGATATGACTGAAAAAAAAAAAAAAAAAAAAAAAAAAAAAAGGGATGTGACAAATTACAGGAACACATAAAACAACTGATAAATATTTTATATGCAGTAACCACCCCAGAGCAATTGTGAATATTCTACATATCTCACCAGTTTGCAGCATGTTAAGGTTAGATATTATGTAATAGATTGATTAAAAATAAATAAATAGAATTATGGCAAAAATATATTTCCCTGCAATGTGTGATAATGAAAATTTTTGTTATAATAGTGGTAACAATTTAAGCATTAAATAATATTTTATAAGTGTGATAACAATTTTTATACAATTTTTATCATAGATCAAAACAGAACTGTGTTATAAAAAGAAATACTGCAGTAGAATACTATACTTTTAATGAAAAATACAACAGATGTATTTTCTGAAAAACCACTTGCCTTTAATCATTTATGAAAGAGAAAATTAATCTCTAAAAAAATATATTACTAATAACAACAGTATATAATTTGGCAATCAGAACAAAACAGCAGAATACCAGATCACACAATTCAATGCAACACATACATAACTAACAATCCCAGGTGGTACAAACTCTCACGTGTGACAAACAGATGTCATTTCCACATTATGTATGAACAAGTGTATGTGTAATTATATATAAAATATCCCATATACAGCTACAGCAGACAAAATAGCTAGGTGTACAGACATTAGCAAAATGATGGAAGAAAGAAGCAGGCTTATATAGCATGACAGAGAGAGAATGGTAGAGAGACAGTTACTACACACTTCTTGTCCAATTAATCTTTAAATTTATTCGTGTAATGTGCTTTACAAATTAAATATTCAACATAAAAAAAAAGAATTAAAAATTCTAATTCTTCTGAAATATATATACATAAAGCAATATATAGAAAGATATATTATAACAAATATCTCAGATCCTCTTTAATGCTTGTGCACATGTGTGAACATTGTTTAAGTAAGTACTGTATCAGTAATATCTCCTTTCATTTCTTTTCATAGCCAATATACAACATATTTATAATGTACATTTTTATAACCAGTAAGTTTTTTTTTTTTTTTTTGCTAGCTGGGTATTTCTAGCTGTCTTTTTGAAACAGACACTTGTATGGGATGTAGCAATCTTTATAAAAATTTAATTGTGCTTTGAGAACGTTTGGGGAAGTGATCAACACGCATTTTTCTCAATAATAATTATCCTTTACATTAATAGGTTTCCATTGTCATTGAAAGTAGGTAACAAGTAATTGTACAAATTTAGATTTGTAAGTGTTTTTTTTTTTTTTTAAAGCAGCGCCTTCACGTAAAACAAACAAAAGAAAATATCTTTCTAACATATTTTTTATGGTATTTGAAAATAAGGATAAACTGGATTTCCTAACAGCCCTATAATCAATAATAATAAATCATACTAAGAAAAATATCAGGATTAAAAAAAAAGTAAAATATTATTTCACAGCAGTCATTTTTCAAAAATACGTTTTTATAAACACACCTTAACACAAACATCTTATCACATCAGATAAGGGCCATCTTATTCTAAAGATAAAAATACAAACAACATTACAACTTACTCTCCTGGATCTCTAAAACCACAGGAATATCTTCACTTTCCAACTATCTGTAGTCTTCTTTGAAACAGCATTAGTTGCTTTGGAAGCAACTGATGTCATTGTTTTTAACAAAGCACTTATGCTTTTATCTTCAGAGTGCTTTACAAAACCCATAAAAAGCCTTATAAACAATATAATTGCAGTATAAACTTCTTAGTCTACAAATATGACTTAATCATTTAATTTAAGCTGAAGTATGCATACAGATGTCTTACGTAAATGAAACAAACTTTTCACAACTATTGGAAAATTTAATTCAATAAAGGAACCTGTTTCATTACAAGCTACAGTATTATAACGCACAGTATAATTACTTATAAAGCCCATCTCAGAAAAAAGAAAAAAACTTATCCCAGTGTTCGACAATCTGCTGCCCATAAATAAACTTGAGATCCAATTTTCTGTTATTCCCTGAGATTTTATATCTGTGCCTCTTGGTTTTTGTCTCACCTATGAGGGAGAACAGACCTTCCATCAGATCTTCCCCTTAGTTGTCAAACTTTGCAGACCGCACCATCAAAGCCATTCTCTGTATATGCATCAATTTGCCATCACCGCTAATCTGATCATTCACACATTCTAGGCTAAAGTGCAATTCTCCAGACCTGAATATTGTACAACAGTCTAACTTAAGATTAATCATTGTCATGTACAAAGTGTTAATGACACTGCTGCTATTTACACTGCATGGAAAAATTAAAGCTCGACTAATGTAAAGAAAGATGTAACCCCTAAATCTTTTTCATCTTGAACCACTTTTAGCCCCAGCTTATACATTATGCCAGGATTTCTTTTTCCAAATGCATAACCCTACATTTGAAGCATTAAACTTTAGTTGCCATTTTTCAAACAATAATACAACCAATCTGTTTTTTTTTTAAGCAATATGGTCTAGCTTGAATTCCAACCTTCAAATCATCAGCAAAATTTGACAGCTTCTCTTCAATACCCTCATCAATATCACTGATGAAAATCAGAAAGGGGAGGTGACCCAATGCAGTGCTGAAGAACGCCACTTCTTACATTGATCACCCCAAAAACTGACCATTTATGGAAGATTATCCCTGTCTCTTGTCTTTTAGCCAGCCTGCAATCCATCATAGGATCTCACAAATAATCTCAGTTTGTTTTGGTTTATACAAGAGCCTTTTGTGATAGTTAGTATCAAAAGCTTTACTACAGTTTAGGTATATAAAAGACTGCTGTACAAACTGAACAGTGTGGCATTAAGTACAAGTTACTGCTATGGATAAATGGATAGTTGAGTGGGAGAAGGCAAAGAATGATTATTAACAGACATTAGTAGAGGCATATTATGCAAGAAAGCAAACTTATGCAGCATCAGCCAAAAAAATAAAAAAAAAACTGCTCCCATTTCACCCCTCCATTCCAAATACCTGTCCAGCTCAGCCTTAAATTTATTTAGGCTATCACCTTCCACAACAAAGGATGGAAGTCTGTTCCACCAACCAACTACCTGCTGGCTAAAGGCAGACTTGCGCACATCTATCCTACATGTCTTTCCTCAATTTGAATTTATGCCCTCTCAGGTAATTATTCTGAGCAAGAGGAAGAATCCCATCACCATTGAGCATGCTCAAATCATTCAAAGCTTTATACACCTCAATCAGATCACCTCGCAGGTGATCTGATTGAGTTGTAATTTGCAAAACTTAAGCCTTTCTTTGTAAGAGCAACCCTTTGTTCCATTCACCAATCTTGTTGGCCTTCTCTGACTCATTCCAACAGCTCTACATCCTTCTTAAAATGAGGTCTCCAGACCTGTATACGTACTCAACATGTGGCCTGATCACTGCCAAGGGGATAATCACCTCCTTATCCCTGCTAGAAAATTTCCAGTATATCATTGACAAGACACTATGAGCTACTCTTGCAGCCCATCTGCTCTGCTCAGAAAACTTCATATCTGCCTGCACAATTACCCCCAGGTCCTTTTCATTCTCTACCACTGTCAGTGTAGTACCACAGGGTTGATACGTTACTCTGGGGTTACTGCTTCTGATATGTAGTACTATACATTTGTTGATGTTAAACTTCATTTGCCACCTCTCAACCCATCTGCTCAACTTTTCTAGATCCTGTTGCAGCAGAGTACTGTTATTAGTGTCCTTAACAACCCTGCCAACTTTTGTATCATCTGCAAACTTGGACATTACGCCTGATATACCATCATCAATATCATTTATAAATACAGAAAACAACAATAGACCCAACATTGAACCCTGAGGGACTCCACTAATAACATTAACGCATGATGAGCAGTCCATTGATTACCACTCTCTGTCTTCTCCCACTCAACCATCCCTTTATCCATAGCAGCAATTTGCCTCCAATGCCACACTGCTCCAATTTGTTCAGCAGTCTTCTGTGTGCAACAGTATAAAAAGCCTTTCTAAGATCCAAATATATAATATCAAAGCTATTCCCTACGTCCAGCTCCTTTGTGACCACATCATAGTATCCAATCAGATTGGTCAGGTAATACGTTCCCTTAACAAAACCATGCTGTGTCTGAGCTATAACTGAAGTCTTGTCTAGATGATCCTGCAGTGCTTCTTTAACCAGTGCCTCCATTAATTTTCCTGGAACAGAAATTAAATTAACAGATCTTTAATTACTTTAAATAATCTCAGTTTGATCCTCCTTTGTGAATTGGGGTCACATTTGCACATCTCCAGTCCATGGATACCTCCCCTGAGTCCAAAGAAGCTCTCATAATTATGGCTAAGGGTTTGCTTACTTCCTTTGCTGCCTCCTTTAATATAACTGGATATATCGCATCCACCCCGGGTGCCTTTTTTATGTTTATCCTCAACAATTTCTCCTCCACTTTCCTCTCAATTATTACAAAATCATCTAGCTCACTGCCAGAGTTTAACTCACCTCTGGCATTCCCCTCCCTGAATAACTCCTCATTGGCAATGTAGAAGCAAAATACTCATTTACTTTGTTAGCCACCTGAGCAGGATCATCAACAGTTGAACCATCAATATCCAATGGACCTATCTGATTCATCCCTTTCCTTCTAGAGTTTACATAGGCTCTTTGTTGTTTTTCTTTGCATCCTTTGCCAAAGATTTCTCATAATCTGCCTTTGCCTGCCTAATCTCCTTTGTAACTTGGTTACAGGCCAGCTTATATCTATTATAGGCTTCCATGTCACCCATTAATTTATATGTATCCCATGCATTTTATTCTCTGCCATACGCCTTATTAGTTCATCTGACATCCATTTAGGCCTAAACCTTGTACAATATTTTTTAGTTTGTATGTAAAGCCTAGTAGCTTCCAAGATTAATTCTTTGAATGCTTCCCATTTTGAATTTGCTGTTGGTAACATCATCAGTTGGTCCCACCGTATAGAATTTAAATACTGTCTCAAACCACCATAGTCGTATATACGAAAGCAAAAACCCTTCACTTTACCCCTGATGGTAGTTACCTCTTTGAGTAAATCCCACTTCAGCACCCTGTGATCACTGCCACCTAGTGATTCCTTTATCTGCATATTCTTAATGCATGAAGAATCACTACTGATAATCAGATCAAGAGTATTACTTCCTCTAGTTGCCTCCCGAACATGCTGATGTAGAAAACAATCATCCAATAAATCCACAAAAGCCTTGCTAGTGTGTGAGTGACCAACCCACAAATTCCAGACAATATCTGGGAAATTAAAATGCCCCATTATAAGACTCTGATTTACTGGCCCACTCTATTTCCCTGTACAGTTTCTTACTATATTCATCAGAGTCATTAGGCCTATAACACACTCCAACCCTCAATTTTGATCTCCCAATGCTTGTGTCACACCAAACTGACTCGACACTGCACTGCACTGTCCAGTGATGTCAACTGGCTTCGCTTCACTCGGATTTTGTTTCTTAACGAATAGCATAACCACTCCTCCCTTCCTATCCTGTCTTGTCTATCCTTCCTGTACACGTTGTACTCCCCAAATTCCAGTTCTGCATTTCTTATATCTGTGTTACACCACTTCTCTGATATCTCGACAATATCTGCCTTTAATGTTTTGAGCAATACCTCAAATTCATCAAATTTATTTACCAAACTCCTAGCATTGGTATACATGCACCTGTTCCTATTCTTAGCTACTCTAACACAACTCATGTGTTTACTTGCACCACAATGACTCCCAGCAGTCTCTGAAATACCCTGCATCTTGTTTTCCAGGCTGCTGTTCATTCCAATAGGAGTGCAAGAATCACTTTCACCTCTGCCAGTGGCTACTGTTAATCTATTAGTCCTTGTATCCCCCCAAGCTAGCAGTTTTCCAACCCACCTAACACTGTCTCGATAGCATCAGCAAATATTCTTGCATCCTTTCTATTTAGGTGACATTGCTCTTCATGGACTAATGTGCCCAGTACCAGACCCTGGGTACTCCACTAATAACATTAGTGGAGTCCCCCATAGTTTGGTACTGGGCATGTTGTTTTCTGTATTTATTAATGATATTGATGAAGGTTATTTGTTATTTGTTTGTTATTTGGTTTTTAAGAGCATTAGCAACTAAGGCCATATTGCTCCGGGATATGCAGTGGTCATTCCCTGACCTTTCCACATCCTCTGTATTTGGTGGTGACGGGCTCGAACCCCGGTCTTAATCCAGAAGCGTGTGCTACGCACTGCTGCTCCTGCCCACCTGGCTATGGAGGCACCTCATTGATGAAGGTATATCAGGCTTAATGTGTAAGTTTGCAGATGATACAAAGGTTGGCAGGGTGTTAATGATAATAATCAGGGATCAGTAATCAACAAGCTACTGCAACAAGATCTAAAAAAAAATTAGGCAGTTGGGTTGAGAAATGGCAGTTGAATTTAGCATTAGCAAATGCAAGGTACTGCATACGAGTAGCAGTACTTGACATTTTCATTCCAACTGTGTGGTTAGCAGGATTCAGGTTAGCAGAAAATGAAAAAGAACTGGGGTAATTGTACAATCAAACATGAAGTTCTCTGAGTAGTGCAGACAGGCTATTATGGCAGCTCATAGGGTTTTGTCAGTGATATACAGGAATTTGCTAAAAGAGATAGGGAATTGATTTTCCAATTGCATAAGGCAATGGTCAGGCTACATACTGAGTACTGCATATAGGTCTGAAAGTCCCATTTTAGGAAGGATACAGAACTGCTGGAACAGGTATAGAAGAAGGGCAATGAGATTAGAGAAGGTTTACAACTCTTACCAAGAAAGGCTTCAGTTCTGGAAACTGTAGCATCTGGAGACTAGGCACCTATGAGGTGATCTGATTGAGGCGTTTAAGGCTATGAATGGATTGAGCATGCTCAACACTGCTGAGATTCTTTCTCTTGTCCAGACTAAACACGAGGAGTATAAATTCGAATTGAGTAAGGATGATCGTAGAATAGATGTGCAGGAGTTTGCCTTCAACCATCTGTTGTGAAAGTGGAGAGCTCAATAAATTTAAGGACAAACAAGAAACTATTGGAGAGGATGGACAGATGATGTGGGAAGGTTATTGGTTTTTTTTTTTTTTTTTGTTGATGCTGTATAAGCTTGCTTTCTTGCATCATTTGCCACTGTAACTTTATTAGCAAAACTGTTTCATCAGTACTGTTAACATTGATATCGATGGGTCAATGTGGATAGGATCGAACCATACTAATCCATTTGATATTAATGGTAATAGTACCGATGCAACCGAATGTTTGTTAATAAGCTGTATAATTTACATACCTATATTCACATGCAAAAAGTGTTCAGACAAGAGAGTGCAAGAAACCAAGTTAATTCTAATTTGAAATAGAGTGATTTTCTAATAAAAGAGCCTTTAAGAGACTGAAAAATAAATTTTAGTTAAGAGCAAACAAGAGAGTAGCGAGAGCTAATATAATCTATCCATTCATATTGAAGGAAAGCAACTAAAGAATTCAAACCTTTGACATCAAGGTATGCCACTTAAAAAATTAGGATTCTTAGATTAACTCCCGATAGAGTGGACACAAGCAGACATCAATATCTCTCTCTCAGATGTCTCAATGGAAAAATAAGTAACTAGACCCATACATTTTACTTCTGTGCTAGGGAAGATTATGGAGACTTTACCTGGACAAGAACAGAATTATAACAGACCAAGTTAACCTAACCTGGCATACTGCCAAGTAAGATTTACAATACTGCTTATATGGATTTTTTAAAAAAGAATACTAAAATTACAACTATAGCACCAACTCCTAACATTTGCCAGCACATTCTGAAATCAAATGTTCAAAAATATTTTATTACCAAATTAATGGTACGAGTAATTACTGTTAATCGATAAAAAAAAACCAAAAAAAAAAAAAAAAACAGATTATTTAAAAATAAAATATTAGCAATATCTTTATGTACAATGCTTGAACTTTGGTTGGTTGTTAGCGACATCTTTTGTTAGAATAAATTACTTTATAAAACATCTTGATAGACTATATTTTCAGTGTAGATTTTCTTTGGAGGGCTGAGTCAACCTTGTAATACACAATTGTAAACTAATTTTCATATTCTTTAAATGATCAATAATATTTACTGATATCTTATATCTTTAATTTAGTAATTCACTACAGAACTGTCAGTGTATACACACAATATTTTGTTCGTAGTAGTGAACTACAACAGTAGTATAAAAGGCATTGATCTAACTGTATCATATATTGTGACTACCTTCACAACGAGTTACCATGATATTGCACTACCATAAATAAGTAATGCTTCACTAATGGAGGAGACTACTGTTACTTATTCTCAGAGGATACCACCACCCAGACGGCACAGTTTCAAGGCTTATTGGCCTATCCTCAGTGGGTAGGTAGGTACCCCAGTGTTGCAATCATACCAACCCAGTTGTGAAGTACAATTCCACAATATGAGAGGTGCCAAATGGTGTACATAATAATAGTACTAAAAAATAAATGCAAAGGCATAATATTTCAAATTCGTAGTTTATTATGCCTTGTGCATTTATTTTTTTAGTACTATTAATTTAGTAATAAAAATACCTACCCTTGAGTTAGGGTTTTAGGCCTTAGTGAATGATAATTTGATAACAAAGATTTTTGAAAAGTCACCTCTATTCAAGAATGAGTGTTGTGTTATTTATAAGTGTTGAGAGTTAGTACTAAGATTACAAATTTAGTATAACACATATACAAAATATGTCATTTTACCTTAACTGAAGGTTCATTGAATTCTGCGATGGACTTGGCTGTAATATTTGTGATGCAAGAGGATCACAAAATGCCACAGTGGTTGGTTATAAAGGTTAAATATAAGATTACAGTTTACCATTCAGCAGTTACTTTTTTTATTCAGTAAACTCCCCTTGCTAGCAGTATACTTTTTTTTTCTTTTTTTAACTACATTTTTCATTTACATCACACTATTAAATTTTTCAGTCAAAAAAATCAAGGAATAAGAAAAAACAAAAAAGTTACGTCTGGATTTGATCATGTATGCAGAAACTTATCCGCTACACTACTGGTTCAACTGTCATCATTTATAAGATTATAATTTAGTCACTTGCACAACCACATCAATTACTTATTTAGTTTGTCAGGTTTCTGACAAACTAAATAAATATTTTGCACATCTACAATCATTCATGAATAAGTTTTTAGGAATGGGAACACCAGAAGTACACCAAGTTATAACTGCGATCCAAATGAATTTGTTATAACTGAGCAAAAAAAAATTGGAATAGAAACTGCTGAAGCTAAAAGTAACTAACGCACCCCAGGGGTAATGGGATCTACCGTTATATTAAAAGAGATAAGCAAACCATTGGCCATAATTATGAGAGCAACCTCAGACCTTAACAGATATGGAATTATAGAAATCACAGCATGGGTTTTTAAGGGGGACCGTCTGACTAATGTGATTAGCCTATAACACAATAATTTTGATATCATATATTTAGATTTCAGCAAAGCTCTTGCCACTGTTACACATGAAAGACTGTAGTACAAATTGGAGCAATGTGACATTAGAGGCAAGTTACTGCTATGGATAAAGGAACGGTTCTGTCACTCAACCGTAGTTATTATAAGTGGGCAGTGCTCTTCTTGACTAATGTTATTAGTTGAATCTCTCAGAGTTCAGTGCTGGGCCCCCTTACTGTTTACAATATTATTAATGACATTGATGAGGGAATATCAAGTTTATTGTCTAAGATTACAAATGATACAGAGGCTGGCAGGGTGATTATTAACAGGGATCAAGACATACTACTATAGCAAGAGCTAGAAAAATTAGGCAGACGCACTAAGAAGTCACAATTGAGATTTAATATTAGTAAGTGCCAAGTACTGCATAAGGGAAGCAGCATTCCAAGAATAAAATACCAACTAAAGGGATAATTGTACAGTCTGACAAAGTTCTCTAACAAATGCAAACAGGCTGCAAGAACAGCATATAGTGTTCTGCATATGAAGAGTGTTCTTCCTATATGCACATGGGGTTGAAGTAACCCCACACATTTGCATTTGGAAAAAAATCAGCAAAAACTAATTCAAAATCGTTCACTTTTTTGATTCCATCTTTATTTTCAATAATTTCTGAACACAACTGTGAAAAATCCATTTTTTATATTGAAAATATACTTTTTAATTAATTTCTGAAAGAAACTCCTTTTAGACCTGTAAATTCAACAAATGCATGCAATTGGTATTGGATACCAGCCTGTCAATAACAGAAGCACCAACTGCATGAAACGTGACATGTATCCAACTGTTTGATTCCAGACAACACTTCTATGTCATGAAACTAGAGAGCATTACTGATTGGAGGTAAGAGCTCTCAATAATTATAAGTGACAGCCACTCCACATGTGCATATAATTAAGAGTTAACTTAATTCCTTAATTTTTACAAATTGTGGGATGATAAACAGATTTCTTTGATTTCTCCACTGAAAATTCTACAAAACATTTTCAAAAACAAGAAGTTTCAGCTGTGTGGAGGGAGTAGATGAAGACATGAATTTTTGAAATATTGTCTAGGGGGTCTCATCAACCCTACATGACAGTCACAGTTAATAAATACAGGAACTTTTCCAGCAGTTACAAGGAGGTGATTATTCCATTGTATAAAGCAAAGCATATCTTGAGTACTGCATTCAGGTCTAGAATGCCTCATTTTAATAAAGATGTGGATCCCTTGAAATGGGAGCAGAAAAGAGAAACTACATTAGTCGAGAACACAAAGGGGTACTCTTACCACAAAGGGCTTGTACTGCAAACAGCAGCACTTGGTAACTAGACGCTTGTGAAGGGACCTGGTTGAGATGTTTAAGACTTTAAATGGATTGGGTAAACTTAATGATGATGTTATACTTACTCTTTCTTTGGCAATATACACAAAAAGGGGTAATTGACTTAAATTGAAAAAGAATGGCAGCAGGATATATATGTGAAAACTTGCTTTCAGCCAGAGAGTAATTTATTGTTGGAACAAACTACCATCTGGTATTGTGAAGCAGGTAAATCTGGGGAGGGGGGGAAAGATGATGCTCTATAAGCTTGCTTTCTTGCAACATTTACCACTAGTACTACTATAACAACACTAATACTACTAATAACAACAAAAAAGTTTCTCAAAATCGAAAAACTTACTGTTGACTTTGACTGTTATGCAAGTTTTTCGATTTTTTTCGTTTTAATTTCTGGAGAGTATCATACGGAAGTGTTCTATGTATCACATTGAGATAAACTTCTCTTATTCTTTTACAATAAACATATATATAAGTAAATTAAAGTATGAGTAGAGAAATGCTGAACATGTCAGGTGTAGTAACAATGGAAAAAAAACTGATACAGCCAGGCTGATGTTTACTCCCTGCAACTAATATCACCGGCTCCTGCTTGGCACCACAATAATTTGTCCATCTTTGTCTATATCCATTCGTCTTCATTTTATGTTACTTTTGTTTAAATTCCTCTTGTGTTGCTTACTATTTTAATTTTATGTTATTTAATTTTATCCTAATTTTTACTAGGACTAGAAGTCTGCTGTTGCAGAACATTTTTGGGAGAAGCATCATCAGATCTCCCCAGAGAAGGCTGTCATCGTCGACTGTGCTCATAGATTTTGGGACCGCAAATGGCTTGAGAGCTTACGAATTTGTTCATCTGAGAACAATACCATTAACAGAGACAGGGGAGTTCGTATGCATCCCCTCCTTGAAGCTGTAGTACTTGGACGGGATGATCGATTCCGCCTAACACGCTCCCGAGCCATTTTCAGTTCTAGTACACATGAGGGGAATACTGCCCATGCGCCTGTGGAACCACATGAGCCGTGAACCTGCTATTTAAGGATGTGTTACAATTATATATATATATATATATATATATCAGGTATACCGTAGCCTAGTGGTCAGGCGCGCGGGTGCATAAGTACACGTGCCTTGAGTGACTGGGGTTCAAGCCCATGACTGCTGAATACGGTGCTGTTTCTTGTATTCTGTCTATCTTGTGAACTCCTCTGACCGTTTGGTCATCCCGGAGTATAAACAGAAAATTTATTTATTTTTATATACACGTGTGTGTGTGTGTGTGTGTGTGTGTGTGTGTGTGTGTGTGTGTGTGTGTGTGTGTGTGTGTGTGTGTGTGTGTGTGTGTGTGTGTGTGTGTGTGTGTGTAAAGTATGTAAGAATTAAAGTGTGCATAGATGGAAGTGAAAAATACACAGTGCCAAGTACTAGAAGGGTGAGGATAGCAGAAAAAAAGAAGTAATGCAGGTTTGTAAAAGGAGAAAGAATGTGAATATCCTATAAGTTATAATGAATTAAGAGAATTATAGGCTGAATTGCAAAGCCAATTAGAGGTGAGGGAACTGCAAAATAAAATGAATACCAAACAATTAAAAAAATAAAATAAAAGGTGGGACAGCTGTCATCAGATATGGATGGGCAAATTTAGTTATAAGTCAAATATAGGGATAGCAAAAATCTGATGCAAGCTGAAGTAAATATTGATACATGGGCAGTTCCTGATACATGGTCAGGTGTAGTCCCCTGATGATAATATACCTGACCTTGTATCAATATTTACTTCAGCTTGTATCAGATTTTTGCTTTCCTTATATTCAACTTATAACTAAATTTGCTCACCCATATCTGATGACAGCTATCCCACCTTTTATTTTATTTGTTTAATTATTTGGTTTTAATTATTTTACTTCGCAGTTCTCTCACCTCTAATTGGCTTTGCAATTCAGCTTATTCTCTTAATTCATCATAACTTAAAGGATATTTACATTCCTTTTACAAACCTACATTACTTCTCTTTTTCTGCTATCCTCCCCTTTCTAGTACAGTACTTGGCACTTTGTGTATTTTTCACTTCCATCTATGCAAACCTGACCTTAACACATTGGATTTTTGTTTGTGGAATAAAATTAAACAAATTGTTTACACCATATAGAGGTTAACAACCAAGATGACTTGTTGAATTGCATCTGCAAAGCTGCTGCTATTAAAAACAACACAGTGCTAGTAGCACATGTACTGGATTCCTCACAGTGTTGAAGCATATCACCTGTCACTATTTCAAACATCTTTTGTGATATTTCTTTTGATCATGCTTCAGTTTTATTGTAGTTCGATTGAGTTTCTGAGTGCTCTTCAATTCATAGCTAAATTTTAATCAAAGAATATTTAGATCTGAATTTATTGATAACCATGTACATACAAGTAACATTATTCACACACTTATTTAAAATAAAAATGTTTTTACATAAATAAAGCATTAAAGTATTAATTCTAATTAAAGTAAGTTTTTTCATAATGATTACTTTTCATAAATTTACTATCATATGCAAAATGCTAGAAGCAGAAATGACGTCACTAATCTGTTTAACGTTCTGACTCAAAACAGTTGCTACTACTTCAAACTAAATGTAGACTTTTCTTCTCTCAGTTTAATGAACCAACCCACCTCAATAAATATTGAGGTCAATTTCAAGGACACCCTTTATATATGGTTACACACAATTTGAATCTTAGGAGAGATTAAAAAATAAAATAATGAGAAACATAAAATAAAATAAAATAAAAAAAATAGACAAACATAACTGACAAAGTGTTGATTTGTTTATTTATTTTTAGTTAGGAAAGTTACAGTTCACATTTACAGATACATATGAGTATGTATGAGTATCTATAGTTACAGTAGACTCTCAAAAACACCATTTGACTTAAATTATTTTGTTGCTCATGTGTGAATTGCAAGTGCTGCAATCACATGATTTAAATGTGATAAATAACGCATCTCGTTTTTGCACTTTTGTGTGACATGTTTCATCCATCCTAAGAGGCAAAAATCTAAAGGGCTTATATGTGGTGACCTAGGTGGCCAATTGTGGACCACTGCAACTGATCCATCACCTAGAGAACTGGTCATTAAGGTGAGTAACCAATGCATGGGTTATTGAGGAGGACATGTTGGAGATATATTCAATGCCATGTAGCCAAAGGTTCCAACAGTTGTAGCAATTTGTTTTTCAGAATTTGCAGACAGACCTGTCCAGTAAGAAACCTTCAAATATAAATAGACTAAAAGTGGCACGGGGGTTCATTTCAAGCCAAACATGAGAATTTTGTCTTAAGTGACTTGAGCTTCATCACTGAATAGGACGTAATGTACAAATGGAGACCACTTACAAATGTCCAGCCAATGGGCAGGATTCCCAGGCTCAAGATGTTGAACATGCTGTGCATGGTATCGATTCATGCCTTCTTTATGCAATGTTCTCCATACTTTCAATTTGGAAACTTAAGACACGTGATACTCTTCAAGTACTAGTACAAGAACTATGCTGTATGACCTCAGCAATTCTCTTGCTTAGCCACATCTTGGAAAACCATTAATAATTTGTTAATTCAGAAAATGTAGCTAATATTCAGTAACAGCAGCAAAGCTCATTTTTTAAAATGAGCTTTGCTGCATCATTTAAAAAATGAACTTTTTTAAAATTAAAATAGTATTTTTAGCAAACAAAAAGCAAATGTTTAATTATTATTTAAAAAATTAATGAATAAAATTAATATACATTGTAATGTGCTAATAAAAGGTCAAACATTAGTATACTCCAAGCATAATTCCAAAAAGTGGATATTTTTTTCAAATATTAAATTTAAAATCTAGAGGCCTTTCATGATACCGATATCACTCATTTTACAAAACGGTGATATTATAGCTGGATTAGGGGAGGATTAGGCAAATTGTTAAAGGAGATGTAAAGAAAGAGATAGATAGTGTTGTTTTTTTTTTGTTTTTTTGATACTGTATAAGCTTGCTTCTTTGCACATTTGCCTCTACTAATAACCAGGAAAATCTTCCTGGTTATTAGTACATTTCCTTCAAGGTTTTCCAATTTATCACAAAAACATTTATTGACAAGGACACTTTCTATGAATCTGCAACATTTTTTTAAAAGCTTGGAAATTCATTTTTGGAAATGGTATTTTTTGGCTTTCCTACATCCACCAAGATTTCTTGCTATGGCATTACCTTTTGAGAAAAGCTATTTTTCTTGGTTTTTCTATTAAAAATTTTATAACTCTGTTGAATTGTATCAAAATGACTCCAAAAATTTTTTTGTAAGTGCCAAAGCACTAATGACTTAATTTTTAATGCTCCCAACAATATTTTCTAAATCATAAACATTAAATAAATTTAATCCCAATTCAATTTTATACTTGCAAACTGATATTAAAATAATAACTGATACTAAAAATATCTGAAAACAAGTATACGAAATCTGTTTGGAATAAATAAAAAATTATGCAAAGATAATTAAACTCTTGTCAGAAACTGCTTTAAAAGAGAAATACTGTATGAAAATTATCAGGATGTACTGCAATAATTAAAGACAAACACCAGCCAAGGAATTAAAAATTTTACTATAAAAATAAAATATACAGAAATAAAATAAAATATAATGAAATACTGTGATACACTATCGGAAGACTAAAATATTACAATAAATTACGATAAAATAAACTACGATAAAACGTTAAAAATATAGTTAAAAATATACCGAAGCAATAAAATTATCTAAAATAAATTGGATTAAAAGCGATAAAAGCTGAAGCTTTCAGAGACTGCTGTCTCCTTCTTCAACAGTAAAAATGAAACTTCATACTGTTGAAGAAGGAGACAGCAGTCTCCGAAAGCTTCAGGTTTTATCGCTTTTAATCCAATTTATTTTAGATAATTTTATTGCTTCGGTATATTTTTAACTATATTTTTAACGTTTTATCGTAGTTTATTTTATCGTAATTTATTGTAATATTTTAGTCTTCCGATAGTGTATCACAGTATTTCATTATATTTTATTTTTATAGTAAAATTTTTAATTCCTTGGCTGGTGTTTGTCTTTAATTATTGCAGTATGGAATTTCCCAGCCCCATAGGCCTGTTTGAAGTTATCAGGATGTGTCCAAGACTTTTATTGCATCTGAATTCTTGGTGGGCACACACTTGTTAAATCAACAAGTTAACTTGTTAACAGTAAATTCTAAGTGGGAAGCATTCAAAGAATTAATCGTGGAAGCTACTAGACTTTATATACCGATTAAGAAATATCGTTCAAGGTTTAGGCCTAAATGGTTATCAAATGAACTAATGAGACTCGTGACAGAGAAGAAAAATGCATGGGATGCATATAAATTATCAGGTGACGCAGAAGCCTGTAGCAGATATAAGCTAGTCTGTAATCAGGTCACAAAGGAGGTTCGGCAGGCAAAGGCAGATTACGAGAAATCTTTGGCAAAAGATGCTAAGAAAAACAGCAAGGATTTCTTTACTTATATAAACTCTAAAAGGAAGGGGATGAATATGATTGGTCCACTTGACATCGATGGTTCGACTGTTGATGATCCTGCTCAGATAGCAAACAAACTGAATGAGTATTTTGCATCTACATTCACACGTGAGGAATTATTACAATTTGAAAATGGAAGAAGGTTATCAAATTGTAGCAGTGTGCTTAATGATTTTGTAATGACTGAGAGCAAAGTGGAGGAGAAATTGTTGAAGTTAAACATAAGAAAGGCACCTGGGGTGGATGGGATCTATCCAGTTATTTTAAAGGAGGCGGCAAAGCAACTAAGCAAACCCTTAGCCATAATTATGAGAGCATCCTTGGACTCAGGGGAGGTTCCCACGGACTGGAGATGTGCAAATGTGTCCCCAATTCACAAAGGTGGATCGAAGGGTGACACGAGTAATTACAGACCAGTTAGTTTAACTTCTGTTCCGGGTAAAATAATGGAGTCGCTGGTTAAAGATGCATTGCAGGATCATCTAGACAAGACTGCAGCAATAATTCAAACACAGCATGGGTTTGTTAAGGGAAAGTCTTGTCTGACAAATTTGATTGGTTATTATGATGTGGTCACAAAGGAACTGGATGCAAAAAATAATTTTGATATCATATACTTGGATTTCAGGAAAGCTTTTGACACTGTTGCGCATGGAAGTCTACTGTACAAATTGGAGCAGAATGGTATTAAGGGTAAGTTGCTACAATGGATAAAAGGATGGTTAAGTGGGAGAAGACAGAGGGTGGTAATCAATGGGTGCTGCTCTTCGTGGACTAATGTTATTAGTGGAGTCCCACAGGGTTCGGTGTTGGGTCCACTGTTGTTTTGTGTATTTATCAATGATATTGATGAAGGTATATCAGGCTTAATGTCGAAGTTTGCAGATGACACAAAGATTGGCAGGGTTGTTAATGACAGTAATGGCAGTGTGCTACTGCAACAGGATCTAGATAATTTGGGCAGATGGGCTAAGAAGTGGCAACTGAAGTTCAACCTTGACAAATGCAAAGTACTGCATATGGGTAGAAGTAACCCCAGAGAAACGTACCAACTGTGTGGTACTACACTTAAGGTGGTAGAAAATGAAAAAGACCTGGGAGTAATTGTGCAGTCAGATATGAAGTTTTCTGAGCAGTGCAGACAGGCTGCTAGGGCGGGTCATGGGGTTTTGTCAATGATATATAGGAATTTTGCTAGCAGGGAAAAGGAGGTGATTGTCCCTCTGTATAAGGCAATGGTCAGGCCACGCCTTGAGTACTGCGTACAGGTCTGGGGGCCTCATTTTAGGAAGGATGTAGATTTGCTTGAGCGTGTACAGAGAAGAGCAACACGATTGGTGAGGGGAATGAAGGGATTCTCTTACCAAGAGAGGCTTAAGTTCTGCAAATTGCAGTGGCTGGAGACTAGGCACCTGCGCGGTGATCTGATTGAGGTCTATAAGGCCTTGAATGGGTTGAGCATGCTGAATTCTGATGGGATCCTTCCACTTGTTCAGATTACCAACCTACGGGGACATAAGTTCAAATTAAGAAAGGACAGATGTAGAATAGATGTGCGGAAATTTGCCTTTAGCCAGCGGGTGGTTAATTGCTGGAACAAACTTCCATCTGTCGTTGTGGAAGTTGATAGGTTAAATAAATTTAAGGAGGAACTGGACAGGCATTTGGAGGGAATGGTGTGATATTTTTTTTTTTTTTTTTTTTTTTTTTTGGCTGATAAAGCCAAAAAAAAAAAAAAAAAAAAAATCATGTGCCACTACTACTACTACTACTTTCACATTTTAAAAAAATTGCATATTTGTTAGTGCCTTCACATGTGGCCTTCTTTAGACAAAACCTCCAAGAGCTGTTAGCAGTGTTTAATTATTAGTAAATTGTAATAAATACTTCCTTTAAAAATACAGCATTCTAACAGTGGCATTCCAATGAGCATTCCTGCTATGTAAAAATTACTATATAGTCATAAGTCACATAGCAACCTCCCCCCCTTTATATATATGCAAGCAGAAATTTTCTAGGAACTTAATACATATACCCTTATCTTTATGCATTTAATAAAGTTAAAGTGTATGTTCAGATCTATCACATCACAATACAAATCATAACACCAAGAAAATTGGTAAATTAACTAGTGTCAATCTTATATTCTAATAATAGATGTGATAATTATAAAAGCTGATGAAACTGAATTATAACAGTAAATGTACATACATTACTGTATTAATGATAATAATCCCACTGTCTAACATTAATGACTTTGGATGACACATAATTAGCTGATAAGGAGAAGGTTATGTAATACAATGACAACATATTACATAATTTAACCTACAATGCACTCTGCCTGCTAAAAAATATCCACTGTACTAACTGGATTTTTTTTTTATTTAATAACTAATATAAATCATTCTCTTCCTCTATCTACTTTTTTTTCTTTTTTTTTTTACTTGTAAGTTGAAACTGCAGAGAAGACGAATGATCTTTGTGAATTTTATGGTATCACTATCTTTAAACATGCCAAGAAAAACCATAAAAAAATCGCATATTATTATTCATATGGTGCAAGGAAGTCTGAGGCTTATGCTACACTAGCCAAAAAACATTGCTGAGTTACCCTGAGAGAAAAAGTCACAAGTAGAAATGAATCACCAAGAAGAGAAGCATTAACCCCAGGGGCTCACATTTGGTGAGTATGGGCTTGGCACACCCAGGGTTCTGAGCTGGGTATCATCATTCTTCTCTTTTTTGGTGATTCCTCCTACTTCTCTCTCTCTCTGTACTCAAATTTTTTTTGGCTGGTGCAGTATAAGCTTCAGGCTTCCTTGCACCCTATGGCTTTTAATAATAATAATTAGTACAGGCATATGATGCAAGAAAGCAAAAAGGGCCAAAAAGGGAAAAAAAAAAAAAAAACACTCCCACCCCTCCATTCGTTCGAAATACCTGTCCAGCTGAGCCTTAAATTTATTTAGGCTATCAACTTCCACAACAAGGGATGGAAGTCTGTTCCACCAACCAACTACCCGCTGGCTAAAAGCAAATTTCCACACATCTATCCTACATCTGTCTTTCCTCAATTTGAATTTGTGCCCTCTTAGGTGATTATTCTGAGCAAGAGGAAGAGTCCCATCAGCATTGAGCATGCTCAAACCATTGAAAGCTTTATACACCTCTATCAGATCACTTCACCGGTGCCTAGTATCCAGACACTGTAATTTGCAAAACTTAAGCCTTTCTTCGTAAGAGCAACCCTTTATTCCATTCACTAATCTTGTTGCCCTTCTCTGTACTCGTTCCAGCAGCTCTACATCCTTCTTGAAATGAGGCCTCCAGTCCTGTATACAGTACTCAAGGTGTGGCCTGACCATTGCCTTATACAAGGGAATAATTACCTCCTTATCCCTGCTAGACAAATTTCTGTATATCAATGACAAGACACCATGACCTACTCTTGCAGCCCATCTGCACTGCTCAGAAAACTTCATATCTGCCTGCACAATTACCCCCAGGTCCTTTTCATTCTCTACCACTGTCAGTGTAGTACCACAGAGTTGATACATTAATCTGGGGTTACTGTTTCCCATATGTAGTACTTTACATTTGTCAACGTTAAACTTCATTTAAACTTCATAAACCTCTCAGCCCATCTGCTCAACCTTTCCAGATCCTGTTGCAGCAGCATACTGTCAGTAGTGTCCTTAATAACCCTGCCAACCTTTGTATCGTCAAACTTGGACAGTATTGTCAACGATATATAGAAATTTTTCTAGCAGGGATAAGGAGGTGATTATTCCCTTGTATAAGGCAATGGTCAGGCCACACCTAGAGTACTGTATACAGGCCTGGAGGCCTCATTTCAGGAAGGATGTAGAGCTGCTGGAACGAGTACAGAGAAGGGCAACTAGATTGGTGAATGGGACAAAGGGGTTCTCTTACGAAGAAAGGCTTAAGTTTTGCAAATTACAGTGTCTGGAAACTAGGCACCAGCGGGGTGATCTGATAGAGGTGTACAAAGCCTTGAATGGTTTGAGCATGCTCAATGCTGATGGGATTCTTCCTCTAGCTCAGAAAAATCACCTGAGAGGGCATAAATTCAAATTGAGGAAAGACAGATGTAGGATAGATGTGCGGAAATTTGCCTTTAGCCAGCGGGTGGTTGGTGGGTGGAACAGACTTCCATCCCTTGTCGTGGAAGTTGATAGCCTAAATAAGTTTAAGGCTCAGCTGGACAGGTATTTCGAACGAACAGAGGGGTGAAGTGGAAGTGGTTATTTTTATTTATTTATGTTACTTTTTTTTTTTTTTTTTTTTTTTTTGGCTGATGCTGCATAAGCTTGCTTTCTTGCATCAAATGCCTCTACTAATGCTAATGCTAATGCTAATACCATCATCAATATCATTTATAAATACAGAAAACAACAATGGACCCGACACTGAACCCTGAGGGACTCCACTAATAACATTAGTCCATGATGAGCAGTGTCCATTTATTACCACTCTCTGTCTTCTCCCCCTCAGTGCTGAATGATCATATTCAGCTCAGGACCCTGGGTATGTCAAGCCCATACTCACCAGATATGAGCCCCCGGGGTAATATATAAAAATTCACAAAATATAAATATATAATATCACAGTTACCCAAAAAAAAAAAAAAATATTACTATTAAAACCTAGCATTTAATACAAAAAAAAAAAAAAAGGTTTGGCCTGTATTAGTATTACTATTGGTAATATGATGCAAGGCTTATACAGCACCAGTCACAAAATAAAAAAAAAATAATAATAATATATCACTTGCCCACTCCTTCAGGCACAGATGTGGGAAACCATAGGTGGCACCTGGCCCTAATACTATGCACATTCCTTCCAATAATTTGCCTAAGCCTTCCTTAAATTTATTCAAACTACCCCACCTCAACAATGGTAGGTGGAAGTTTATTCCAATAACTGATTACTCACTGCCTGAATTCATATTTCCATACATCTATTCTGCAGATATCTTTTTTCCAATTTAAATTTATGCCTCCTTTATAGAATTGATTTACTTAAACCTTCTCAAGCCTTACACACTTCAGTTAGGTCACACCACAGATAACAATTTCCAGAATCCCAGTCTTTCTTGGTAAGAATATTGTTTTGTACCTCAGCTAATCTTGTTACTCACCTCTGTACACTTTCAAAGAGATCTGTATTTATTAAAACAAGATTTCCAATTCTGATGTTGCCTAATCACCTCTTTATCCCTGCTAGCAAAGTTACTATAGATCATTTTTGCTAAAAGAGTAAAAAAGAAAAACCATTTCCTTCCTCACAGCATACCATTATATTTCTTTAAGTGGTCAGTCTCAACTACCCACAGAAGTAACTCATTGCAATAATTAAAACTCACTTACTAAAAAAAAAAAAAAAAAAATTGGGGTGCGCTAGATAAAATCCATGGGGATTATCCTCAATAAAATCGTGAGGGCTGTTTCCCACACTGGGAAACAGCCCTCACGATTTTATTATTATTTCTAAATAGTACTAAATAGTTATTTCTAAATAGTACTAAATAGTTATTTCTAAATAGTACTGCATTTCATTTACTACACTTGTTACATTAATGATTTCTTATCATTTTGTACTTGAACTTCAATTTAATTTTGTTTTGTGTTTTTTTTTATTTGTGATCTTTTAAAATTGTGTGATTTTTAGATATAATGCCTTTCATGTAAATGATTTATATATAAAAAATATATCAAACATATATTTATTTTATTTCCAGGGTGCACACTAGTCCTTTTAAGTAAAATGAGGGTGCACAACCAAAAAAATTTGGAGAGCACTGCTCTAAGGTACTCTAAGGTTCCCCGGTTCTGCAGCCAACAACATATTTTAATTAAGTCTTTTTTTTTTAAATGAAATTAGTGATTTTTTTTAATGAATGAAATTATAAGATTTAGATGCATGAGTTGAAGGTTGAGAAGATGAAAGACAATTGCTGAGATCAAATTTGAATTTATGTAGACTGTAATTTTCAGGAAATACATGAAGGAAGTTTGTTCCAGAAAACAGAGTTGAACAAATAAATGAGGAAGAAAATTTGTCTTGTGAGTTTCAAGTTGGACAATAAAATGGGTTTGGACTGATTTGGAACAGAGAGGGGTAATTATTGAAGCCAATTCAAAAGAACAGCGCACATGGAAGTACCAATGGAAAAGGCATGTACCAGAAACAAAATGTCTGTGAGAAAGATGGGTCATTAATTAACCTGACTGCATTCTTTTGAATGGAGTTTAAAGGCAGAGGGTTTTGGGTGCACTACCACTAATGTGGGAACAATATTCTATAGTAGGGCATATTCGTATTAACGAGATTTTACTGTACTATGTTAATAGTACTTAAAATAGAATCCTTCACTAATCAAGAAGGCACAAAAAAAGACAATTGTGTCAACTTGTATGAAGTAATGCTCACCTGAGATGCTGCAGTGAATTGATCTTTTGGGTTCCACGCTTCATGGCTGCCCAATGGAAGAACACAAATTCACCACCACCCAAAAATTCTGTGTTGCTGCAATTGCAGAGAAAATGATGGTTACTGTTTTCTGGAATATTGATGGAATAATCCTTACACATTGGTACTCAAGGGCACTACAGTGACTCTTATGAAGTAGTTCTGAAGAAAATGTTTCTCCTAGCACTTTAGAAATACATTCACACAGACCAAATCACATTCATTTCCATCAGGACAACACTTCACCATATTGTTCTGAAAATGTGAAAAGTTTTTTTTAAAGAAAGCAACATAGGTTATTCCACATCCTCCATACTCAAATGACCTTGCACCTAGTGACTTCTGGTTGTTACCAATGATGAAGGATGCTCTTTGTGACAGAAGAATTCCTAGCCAACAAGCAGCTGCTTCTGTCATTTACCAGTGGGCCAAATATACCTCCAGAAAGAGTTTTTCCACAGCCATCAAGAACAGGTGTGAAAAATGTGTGCAGCTTCTAGGAGAATACATTGAAAAGTGAGACACCTCTGTACCTTGTGTACTTTATGAGAAATAAATTTGGAGAACCTCTTGTATGCTTGGCCTGTTATCAAAATATGTATTGAAATTTGCATTACATAAAGTAAAATAACTTGGCACCTTTCTCACATTTTGATGTCCTGAAAAGGGCTGTTAAAATATTATGACTTATTCTGAGAGAGAAAGACTGGATTTCTTCAAAATCATCATGTTTGTTGACATATTAAAGTTCTGCCGCCATGTTGAATAATGTGTTGAGTCGTGAAATAGGTTGTTTCCATTGGTAGAGTATAAAAACACATTCCAAACAATTTTTATAGCTTACAAATTTAACATCTTCCCCTTTATATTGATATTACTCTTCATTTCATTCTCACTTGTGGTGGTTATGCTGAATACGCAAGTATAAATGACATCAACCAAACCAAAAAACAACTAAGCAATGTGTGTACTTATTATATGGAATGATGACTTCCTACCTCATCTCCAGGCAAAACACCTCAGTGCATTCATCCAGTCTACAGCATACTCCCACTCTCAATTTTTTGATCAGAAACATGACCTCTCAATTCCCATCTGTTTTTCCCATATACAGTGTATGTACCACATTCAAAGAAAGTGCAGTAAAGATCAAACCTAGTTGGAGCTATTGCCCATGATTTATAAATAAAACTAATATGCTACCAGGCAATCCAGTAGGCCCTGATACGTTGAGACTGTAACGTAGGAAATAATGTAATTATCCACAGCTGCCTGAGAGACTGCTGAGGAGAGGGAAGGGGGGGATTATAAATATTGGATTTCTCATAAACACATTCTTAATAGTTTTAGTACTGTCAAGAAAAGTTAACTGAGGGGGGTTACTCTGGTTTTGTTGGTTGTCTGCTGGTGTCTAGTCACATTGAATAAGGCAGGAATATTTAAATTCTGTGTCTAAAATGTAGCAGATGAATTTTGGTGGTCAAAGGTGAAGAAGAGGTAAATTATTACAGACTACTGAATACAAATGCTTTGTAGGACACTTTTAAAAGAATTTACTATCTTGAAACATATTGGTTCCAGTAAAGTATTGACAAAAGGAGGATGCTAAAATGGATAAGAAAGAGTAGACAGATCTTATACAGGTGAAGAAGGAATCGTGGAATAATTACAGATTACTGCATGACACATAAGAGAAATATAAGCAGATATGTGAACCTGCTAGAGAAAAGGGGCTAAAAAGAGGGACGATGAGTTCTTGTATGTAAATGCAAAAAACAGTAAATCATGTAGGTCTTTCCCATAGAGTTGAAATAGTGAAATCATCACTATTTCAACTATTAATCAATCTATTTTCACAACTAAAAGCACATTTTAGAACTGCAGGGAGGGAGAGAAAGGGTCATAATGCAGTAAGATTAGCGATTAGTGAAATTGAGGAAGGATGGTTGCAGGATAGATATGCAGATGTTTGCCTATAGCCAGCAGATGGTTGATTGTTGGAACAAAGTTCCATTTGTTGCTGTGGAAGTCAGTAGTTTGAATAAATTCAATGAAGAATTATTGGAGAGGATAAACAGGTGATGTGATAAGGTGGGTTTTTTTTTTTGCTGATGATTCATAAGCTTGCTTTCTTGCATCATATGGTACATCTACTACTAATAATAATAACATATAATGATCTGAAAACCATCTATCAGAAACACTACAGAGGTTGAGAGAGGATATGGTTCACAGTGTGTATCCAGTTATATTAAAGAATGCAGGAAAGTAGTACACCCATTGGGAGTGCTACTGAAGTCTTAAGATTCTGAGTTGATTCCATTGAACTAAAGTAAATGTTTTATGCATAAGAGAGAAATTCAGTAACTACAGCCTGGTGAGTTCGAATTCGGTAGTGGACAAGACAGTGGAATCAATGAGTAGGATGGAATATAGGAACGCTTTGATAAGAATAAAACACTAAACTGCATGGTTTAATGTTTTAATTTCTTTGTAGGTATCAACTAAACATGGTTTAGTTAGTTGACACCTGGCCTTTTGGCCATGAAGGGGCATTGCAACACTATCCAATCTTGTAAACGTTACAAACGAAGGTGGTGCAATAAAAGATCCCCTCCCTCTCTGTACACTCTCTTTCTTCACATCATGGAGGATGCTTGGCTGTTGAAGTACATAGATTTTCCAATTGAAATATTTCTTAGTGCCTGTCAAGATAAAGGAGATAATATTTAGATAGAGAGATCATGAAAAATGTCTAAAGAGATATAGAGTGTTTTTATTTTCAAAAAACAATTAAAAATGTTTTTAATATAAAAAAAATGATTTTTTGATTTTTCATAGTTGTGTTCATAATAGATTGAAAATAAAGTTTGCATCAAAAAGTGAAAAATTACCCATCCGGGTAATGTACACACCATTCATATTTTATATCAATATTCTCCAGATCTATAAACAAAAAAATGCTCAACTAAAGAAAACTAGATCTGGAAAAGTTTTTATTCACATCATAGTTACTTCCTACTTCCGTATCTGTTCAAGCAGCTGAGCCGTCTTCCACCACCACTGAATATTCTGAAAGCCATAAAACAGACTCTTATTCAATCAGATCAGCAACTTCAATGGCCTTCTTAATCCTCTTTTCTTAGGCTACAGCAGTGGGATTTCTGTTCAATTTGTCATGACTATTTTCATTTTGTACTTGTAATTTCAACTTAGATTGCCAAGGATAATAAATTACACTTGTATTTGCCTTGTTAATATGGGCAACGGGACCTTCCCCCAATTCCCACATTGGTCCTCCTTTCATCATACTTACTATGGACTTGCTGATCCTCCTTTCATCATACTTACTATGGACTTGCTGATCTGTTGAGTGTTTATAGAATCTTCCTGGTTTCATGTTCACATTCACTCTATATATCAATTAGAGAAAAACTGATACATGGATTGCAAGAAGTCACAAAGCTCCCCCATTGTAAAAAAAAATGTTATTTCTGGCCATGAGATATATTTGTTTCTTCACCTGATATGAGTTAGTAAAGTTGCATGATGTAATATCAATAGCAATTATCAAAATACTTGAACTCAAAGCATTTCACCATAAAGTTTAGATATTAGTTATTGCTAATAGAGACTATATATAAATCATCTATGTTTTGTCGATGTTTCCTTCTCTACTTGTTCATCTGTATACACTTGATAAAATTAATTGTAAAGGTGGCAGAGAAAAAGTGTAAGTAGTTAGGAAAGTTTTTTTTTTTTTTTAGCCAAATGCTGAAAAAAAAAATTTTCTTGCACTGCTCACATTTACATTATTACTTCTAATACTCTGGTTGCTTGAGAGAATGTAGCACTTGCTTTTGACTTAATTTGTTCCCAGAGATGAACGAGCCCTCGAGGAAAGCAAGATTTTTTACATTAGATGAGATCAATACAGATGCAGAAAACAGCATATATACTAATTATGTCATCTTAATGGATTACACTATCCGTCGCCACCAATGGCAAACTGTTACTAGTAGAGTACTGAAGATTCATAACTGTACTCTGTTCAGATTTAATTAACTTTCACTTATGAACATCAGTGCAGAACTTGTTGAATGACCATTTATTTGTGTCTATATACTACTATCCTTATTGGGGATTCACCAGCATTAATAGTGAATTTACTATTATTTTAATCAATTCTGCTCCCCATTTTGGTTTATTGTCTAAAACAGTATTTGATTATTTAGGCCACCTGAAGAGCAAATTTATGTTCACGATGGAAATTTGCATTTTACAAAGAAAACTTTATTACACGAATTTTTCTTAATAAAATTGTATTTTTAAATTTTGGAAGAAATTTTTTGCTAGTAAATTCTTTAAATTTCTGTAACATAGTATTATCTGAATTTGCAAAGTGCTGTAGTATATTTTTATAAATATTTACATTTTTGTCACATATGAGTTTTTCTTTCATTTTACAGATTAATCAGAATTTTGATTATCTAGGAAAATTTATTTCCCAACCACCTAGGATAATCGAAAGTCCATTGTAAAAGTCTCCATCTTAAATACACTATCAATTTTTTTTTTTTTTTTTTTTTTTGTTAATTATAACTGAGATTTTTGTTTTCCACTTTGGTGTTTTACATCCTCCTTAGGAGGAGAATGTAAAACATCAAATTGGAAAAGTTTCATTTGAGTTTAACTGACTTCAGAATTTATATTAGTAGTATTCGAGGGGAAAAAACTCATCTTCCTATCAATTTGTCTAATTCTTCCTTAAATTTATTCAAACTACACACCTCTCATAACACCAAATGGAAGTTTGTACCAACATTCAATCACTCTGGCTGAAAGGAAATTTTCACACATCTTACAACCATCCATTTTTCAATTTAAATTTATGTCCCCTTGTATATGTTGTCTGAGCAAGATACCAACCACGTTTAATTTCTTGGTAAAACTTTAGTATCCGGTACCCCTGGCCATGGCCAACGACCAGTTTTTGCTTGAATTACTCCCAAAATTGCATAAAAACCTAACCTTTTTCCAACAAACAAAAATGAGTCGATTAAAACACGACTCCTCTTATAAATGTTTTTTTTTTCCTTCTAATTACAACTATTTTTCTCAGTTCACATCCTTCACGCAACTTTGTGTTTGTCACATAGCATAACACGAGGTGTGCTGGATACTAAATTTCAGCCAATTTCTTCATCCATTTAGGGACTAAAACACCATCAATCAGGTGCCCTTGCAGAACTGGACTCTTTCTTGTTAAAGGTACCCTACTGTACTCCAGAAAAAAATATATAAATTGTCTTAAAGTGTGGAAGAATCATATAAGTCAAATCATTCACAGACTACCTAAAAATTCTATCAATTAGCATACTATACGATTTATATTATACTTTGTAATTTATTAATATACTGACTTGTTTTCATTCTTATCATCTGATGACAGGACTCTTGGTTTGCAACTTCAGCATTATGTTTAATATGCCTCCCATGCTTTTTTCCTTTAACCAATGTCAAAATGGTATTTTCTCTACCTTGAACAATCTCAATCACTACTGATTAATTAATGATAGTTAATTATCATTAGTTAAATGTATTTTATTCTCTCAAGGATTTTGTACCTACTGAGAATTCACAGACTGTTTTCTTAGATTTCCTTTAATCAGTTTATTATGCAAACGTTTATGGCTTTCACGAATGATGCAAAATATGATTTAACATAACACTGTAACGAGAGATAAATACCGTTAATAGCCTGTTTTCAGTAGATTAAATGTCCTCCCCCCTTTACTAACAACTAGCTAAGCATCAGTTTTAAAACCCCCAGTATGTCTGAAATATTAAAATTATCAATATAGTATTACTGAATACTAGTTAATAATCATATACTCATTATGATGAGTACAAACAGGTCGCAATATTTGTCACGAAGTATACATGTTTAATGAATGAACTACGAGTGAGCTAAAAATTGCTCACGGCTACTACCAAATTACCATAAAACATTGCGTATCACGTTAAGAAATTTTAAGCGTTATAACCATTCCCTAATATTAAAATGAAATAAATTAGCCAAAGCTCTAAATATATTTCAGAATCCTCGGTTTATCTTCATTTAAACATTCTGAGATAAATATAAAAACAGCATGTGCAATTTAAAAATATGACAGCTGTACGGAAGCAATGAAGTTGGTTTCATTGGCCTGGATTATACGCTTGTTTGATACGCTGTGACTCAAATTAGTACAATTTTACAAATTTTAAAATTAAAAAAAAATACAAAATAAAGTACGGTATATGAAGAAACAGGTAGTAGTCTGTAGAGCTGTTCTGTATTTGTCAAACTTCAGAAACCATAATTTTTACATCATACGGTGGCAAAACACACACCTGAAAAACGGCGTTCCAAACGTCTGCCATTCTGATCTATTTCCACTTCAGCCATTTCGAAATAAGTAAAGATGATCACTTAATATCGTTCATGTTTGGGCATTACATAAACAAGATAACTAACGAAGCAGTAAAAAAATAATTCGCATCCTTCCATTCACTGGATACACAGTGTTCTATACCCCCCTGACACACACACTACTTTCTGTGCAGACATGGTAACTGACTTCCGCTGGAAGTGGTGTCGCAATAATTTTGATTCGTGCAGCTCAAACACGATTTTCTTCAGACAGCATTTCGTAGCACATCCCTTAAGAAAAAAAGAAACTATTAATCCATACAGTTCATATAGATAAAAAATATATATAATAATCCCTTTTAATGGATATCATTTCAAATAACTGGATTTGAAAATTACAAATTATAACTTTTGATGATGAAGAATATTCAGAGAACGATAGGGCACGACTTAATTTACTAAATATTCGAGGAATCAATTTGAAGTTTAAATCAACCGCACAACTTGTGCATCTACTTGACTCAAACAGATAATTTACAACTTTTAACCAGCAGGAGATTATGGGTATCTCCAAAGTTAATAGCCAAAAGAATTCATCCAAGGATTGCAACTGCAATGCATATTAAAATGAAACTTTAACACCAAAAGTATTTACTTTTAAAAGATTTTTTTTTTTGAAGATGAATAATCTTGCGGAAAACATCTATCCCTGCATCTTCTGGGGGGTTTTTACTCAGAAAAACAACCTGCCGATTCGATAATGGCGTTGTTGAACCAAGGTGGGAGAGGCAGGTATGATCCTGGTTCAACAAATGGAGAAGGGATTGCGCCAGAGTGAATATCGACTACAACACTAATATTTTCTCTTCTGTTCACTTCATTATTAACTTAGTCACTTAATAAATATAAATAAAAAAGAAAAAACTAAATATTGTTCCCACTAACAAGCCCTCTGCGATTCAACAGTTGGTTGGATCGCCATTCTCCACACACCTTGTGGAAAAGACCTGCGTTCGAGTCCCGTCAGTGACAGGAAGAACTTTTAAGGGCCTTTTTCACAAGGACGCTCAGTTAGTTGGTATTAAGCGAGGGTAGCATGGTTGTTTTTTTTCTCCCGGAAACTCGGATTTTTCTTCAGCAAACAGAAAATCGACCTCAAAACGCACGCAATTTACAGACAATACACATGAAGCAATATGACCTTTGTCGCTGATGCTCCTAAACCCTTACAACAACAACAACCATTACACAAGAGACAGGTCAAGCCTTCTGCACACAAGGCAGCTACTTATCATTGTATGCTCACTCTTACCCATGTAATAGGAACTAATTCCATTAAAGCCCTTAAATTGCGTGTCCCTTTCTGAGTTTGAACCCGAGGAATGTGCCTTGGCGCGGCAAAGGAAGTAAGCAAACCTTTATCCATAATTATGAGAGCATCCTTGGACTCAGGGGAGGTCCCCACGGACTGGAGTTGTGTAAATGTATCCCCAATTCACAAAGGGGGATCGAAGGGTGACATGAGTAATTACAGACCAGGTAGTTTAACTTCTGTTCCGGATAAAATAATGGAGTCACTGGTTAAAGATGCATTGCAAGATCATCAAGACAACACTGCAGCAATAATTCAGACACAGCATGGGTTTGTTAAGGGAATATCTTGTCTGACAAATTTGATAGGATATTATGATCTGGTTACAAAGGAACTGGATGCAAAAAATAATTTTGATATCATATACTTGGATTTCAGGAAAGCTTTTGACACTATTGTGCATGGAAGACTACTGTACAAACTGGAGCAGAATGGTATTAAGGGTAAGTTGTTACAGTGGATAAAAGGATGGTTGAGTGGGAGAAGACAGAGGATGGTGCCCTTCGTGGACTAATGTTATTAGTGGAGTTCCACAGGGTTCGGCGTTGGGTCCACTGTTGTTTTGTTTATTTATCAATGATATTGATGAAGGTATATCAGGCTTAGTGTCGAAGTTTGCAGATGATACAAAGGCTGGCAGGATTGTTAATGATAGTAATGGCAGTGTGCTACTGCAACAGGATCTAGAAAATTTGGGCAGATGGGCTGAGAAGTGGCAACTGAAGTTTAACCTTGACAAATGCAAAGTACTGCATATGGGTAGAAGTAACCCCAGAGAAGCGTACCAACTGTGTGGTACTACTCTTAAGGTGGTAGAAAATAAAAAAGACCTGGGAGTAATTGTGCAGTCAGATATGAAGTTTTCTGAACAATGCAGACAGGCTGCCAGGGCAGGTCATGGGGTTTTGGCAATGATATATATTAATTTTGCTAGCAGGGAAAAGGAGGGGATTGTTCCTCTGTATAAGGCAATGGTCAGGTCACGCCTTGAGTACTGCGTACATGTCTGGAAGCCTCATTTTAGGAAGGATGTAGATTTGATTGAGCATGCACAGAGAAGGGCATAAAGATTGGTGAGGGGAATGAAGGGATCCTCTTACCAAGAGAGGCTTAAGTGCTGCAAATTGCAATGGCTGGAGACTAGGCACCTACGCCGTGATCTGATTGAGGTGTATAAGGCCTTGAATGGTTGAGCACGCTGAATTCTGAAGGGATTCTTCCACTTGTTCAGATTACGAACCTAAGGGGGCATAAATTCAAATTAAGAAAAGACAGATGTAGAATAGATGTGCGGAAATTTGACTTGAGCCAGCGGGTGGTTAATTGCTGGAACAAACTTCCATCTGTCTTTGTGGAAGTTGATAGGTTAAATAAATTTAAGGAGGAACTGGACAAGCATTTAGAGGGAATGGTTGTGTGAATTTTTTTTTTTTTGGCTGATGCTGCATAAGCTCATACACTTGCTTTCTTGCATCACATGCCACTACTACTACTACTACACTCTTATCGACCACTACCCAGATTTTTACCTCTTCTTCCTTATAACACAATCCTGCAAGTGAGATAGGTCAAGATTCACTATTATCAAATAATAACTCATAACAAACTTGTGGAATAAAAAATTATACCACAAGAAAAGTAGTTAATAATCATCTACTCATTATTACGCACTATTATTACTCATTATTACTACATATTACGTACCTCACGAGGTTCCTTTAGTATGTTTTTCCCATCTCCAGGACATTCCTATGAGAAGCTACAGGTCCTTAAGTTTTGCACACCAGTGTACGAAACATTGCTGGGAGTACTGAATCTGCATAGATGTTTAGATATGCTCTGCTGTTCACACTGTCGTACAAGTGGGATCAGGGGGGATCAAGTGTATGACAAAAAGACACCCAGTACCATTACACCTCCAACAACCTGTGCTGTTGGTATACAATAGGATGGTTCCAGCATCTTGTGCTTTCTTTCATACATGCACCCGGCTACTGTTGCTGAAAAGCGTAAGTAGGTAATAATTTGAACACATGACTTGCCTCCAGTTTTGCTTCCATTCTTGTAACCAATTCAGTTGTATTTGTAACGCTTGTGAAGGCCTCCTACTCCTATAGTGCATTCTTTGTATGGTTCTTGACGTGGTACGAATACCAATTCCCTGTGATTTTCTCGCATTAAATGCAGAAGCTAAATGTTCTGTCATTTGGACGATTACAATTGAGAATTTGCTCAAACCGTCGAGGACATCTCCTCGCCACCTTACATTTTCGAACTCATTTGCAGCTGTCGACGGATAAATTCTGGACGTTTCTCCCATTCGTTAAAGAGTCATATACTAGTGTTTGTCCTGTCTGCAGTAGCGCCTGTTAAACATGCCCTGGAAAATCATACATCTTTAGAAGTCCATGAGATTCTATCAATCCGCCATAGTTTGAAATTGATTTGGAGACCTGTATTTGATAGACGACTTTATAGTGCTTTCCTATGCACTGCGTGAACTCTCTCTGATTTGTATATTTTTGCAGAGATTGTTACATACTGTGCAGGCGTCCATGGTCTTAATAAAATGGTTTAGTATTGTATAACAATGATATTATAATAGCTTATACTCTCTCGACACCATTATATTCTCTTGTCAATAAATGAATTTGCTTGGCAGCCTTGGGTTCATTTTTATTCAGATACCTCTTTGATGATATGTAAAGTGGTGCCTACATTTTTAATAATATAGTGTTTGCTAATTTCACATGGTGCACAGCATTCAGCTCAGTTCTTTAAATACAGGGTGATTCACTACCAGTGCGACAAACTTGCAGGAGGTGCAGGGGGCACAAAGACGAATCGAAATCACATAGCATTGCAAGGTCCGAAATGCCTTCGTCATGCGGTAGAGGACGTTGAACGGGAGGTCGCGTGAACAGCGATCCCGCTAAAGTCAGCATTTGCGAGCCGGTTCCCGAGGCAGTAGGATGGACGAGTATTCAAACGTTGAACTGGCCGACATGCACCTCGCGTATGGAGCTGCGGACTGTGACGGGCGCGCCGCTCTGCGCTTGTACCAGGAACGTTTCCCGTACATGAGTGCTCCTCATCATACGATTTTCGCACGTGTGCACAGAAGGTTACGTGAGACTGGTTGTTTCACGAGAGGTACTATGAATCGAGAGCGAACGACGAGGACGCCAGACAATAAGGAGAATGTCCTACGTCTTGCAGAAGGCAATCCGAGTACGAGTACTCGAGCAATAGGCCAACGATTGGGTATTTCCCAATCCACTGTATGGAGGATACTGTCAACAAACCAAATGAGTTCATACCATCTGCAACGAGTCCAATCATTGGAGCCTGCGGATTATCCACTCCGGAGGACTTTTGCTACTTGGTTTCTTCAACAGAAACGGTTCGCAAATGCTGACTTTCAGAGGGATCGCTGTTCACGCGACCTCCCGTTCAACGTCCTCTACCGCATGACGAAGGCATTTCGGACCCTGCAATGCTATGTGATTCCGATTCGTCTTTGTGCCCCCTACACCTCCTGCAAGTTTGTCGCACTGGTAGTGAATCACCCTGTGTGTACCGAAACCATGGCTGTGTGGTATCAGTATACATATTGCATCTGTAATAGCTTGTATTCTTTGATTGGTTTGCTAGTTTTCTGGGGATAATTGTGCAGTCAGATATGAAGTTTCCTGAGCAGCTAATGGGGTTTTGAGAATAATATAGAGCAGGAGTTGCCAACTTAATTTGTGATGCGATCTACTTTTTTTCCTTCAAAATGTGCCGCGATCGACCATCTCAAAAATTTCATTGCACAAGGTGCACAAATCGAGGGATGACTGTATATTTAAAATTCGTCATGATCGACCGAAATTAAATCCGCGATCGACTCGTTGGCCTCCCCTGATATAGAGGAATTTTGCTAGCAGGGATAAAGGGGTGATTATCCCATTGTATAAGGGCAATGGTCAGACCACATATTAAGTACTACGTACAAGTCTGGAGGCCTTATTTTAGGTAGTGCATGGATCTGTTGGAACGAATACAGAGAACAGCAACGAGATTAGTAAGAGGAACAAACAGTATTATTACCATGAAAGGCTTCATTTCTGCAAACTATATGCCTTAGGCACTTCCGTGGAGGTCTCATTGAGGTTTTTTCTCTGAGGATTAGGATTGAGGATTATCTCTGTATCTAAAACTTGAGATAGGCCTATCAGCTGCCGTCAGGTCTGGGGATCTTGGAGTTCATTCATATGGATAATTTCTGCCTTGTAGACATGCTTCACAAAACTGCATGAGCAATATATGATAGCGCACCGTTTTCTATGAATTATGGTTTAAATCCTATTCCTTACCTGGAAGCTAGGTGCAGTGGTTGGCATAAAAGTTCAATATACCGTATTGCCGAACTGTGACAATGCATTTCCAAACCAGGGGCACAGCGGTCTTCAGAGTCATGGAAAGCACACCAAACGGTTGCTACTGTTGACTGCAAAGCAGATTTCATCTATGACAAGTTTTGCTTGTTACTCAAACGTAGCAAAGATGGGGGAAACCCTGGTGCCGTTAGACATTAATACTTAAACGTAGTATTTGTGGGCCCCATTTAGCGAAATTGGACTTCAATTGATCTAAACATTTGAAACACTTCGAGTCCTGCTTAATGTACTAGAATGCCTCTCGCTTTCACAAATACTGGAGTAGCAGTTGCTACGTCTACGGAAATCCCCTCGATGGTAGCACAGTTGGTATAATTACTGTTCTTCCGACACCAGAAGGAAAAACCATGTATAAGAATCCCCTCAACGATCCGAGGATTTTTATGGCTCTTTTAGCATTAGCATTAGCATTAGTAGAGGCATGTGATGCAAGAAAGCAAGCTTATGGAGCATCAGCCAAAAAAAAAAAAAAAAAAAACTCACATTTCACCCCTCTATTCGTTCGAAATACAAGTCCAGCTGAGCCTAAAAATTTATTTAGGCTATCAAATTCCACATCAAGGGATGGAATTCTGTTCCACCAACCAACTACCCGCTGGCTAAAGGCAAATTTCCGCACATCTATCCTACATCTGTCTTTCCTCAATTTGAATTTATGCCCTCTCAGGTGATTATTCTGAGCAAGAGGAAGAATCCCATCGGCATTGAGCATGCTCAAACCATTCAAGGCTTTATACACCTCTATCAGATCACCTCGCCGGTGCCTAGTCTCCAGACACTGTAATTTGCAAAAGTTAAGCCTTTCTTCGTAAGAGCAATCCTTTATTCCATTCACTAATCTTGTTGCTCTTCTCTGTACTCGTTCTAGCAGCTCTAGATCCTTCTTGAAATGAGGCCTCCAGACCTGTATACAGTACTCAAGGCGTGGCCTAGCCATTGCCTTATACAAGGGAATAATCACCTCCTTATCCCTGCTAGAAAAAGTCCTGTATATCATTGACAAGACTCCATGAGCTACTCTTGCAGCCCGTCTGCACTGCCCAGAGAACTTCATATCTGCCTGCACAATTACCCCCAGGTCCTTTTCATTCTCTACCACTGTCAGTGTAATACCACAGCGTTGATAAGTTGATAAGTCTGGGGTTGCTGGGTCCCATATGTAGTACTTTACATTTGTCAATGTTAAACTTCATTTGCCACCTCTCAGCCCATCTGCTCAACCTTTCCAGATCCTGTTGCAGCAGCATAGTGTCAGTAGTGTCCTTTACAACCCTGCCAACCTTTGTATCGTCTGCAAACTTGGACATTAAGCTTTATATACCATCATCAATATCATTTAAAATACAGAAAACAACAATGGACCCAACACTGAACGCTGAGGGACTCCACAAATAACATTTGTCCACGATGAAAAGTGTCAATTGATTACCACTCTCAATTGATTATCCCTGCTAGAAAAATTCGGACATTAAACTTGATATACCATCATCAATATCATTTATAAATACAGAAAACAACAATGGACCCAACACTGAACGCTGAGGGACTCCTCAAATAACATTTGTCCACGATGAAAAGTGTCAATTGATTACCACTCTCAATTGATTATCCCTGCTAGAAAAATTCCTGTATATCATTGACAAGACACCATGAGCTACTTTTTACATTTTCTTTACATTTGTCAATGTTAAACTTCATTTGCCACCTCTCAGCCCATCTGCTCAACCTTTCCAGATCCTGTTGCGGCAGCATAGCATCAGTAGTGTCCTTAACAACCGTGCCAAGTCTGCAAACTTCGACATTAAGCTTGATATACCATCATCAATATCATTTATAAATACAGAAAACAACAATGGACCGAACACTGAACCCTGAGGAACTCCACTAATAACATTAGTCCACGATGAGCAGTGTCCATTGATTACTACTCTCTGTCTTCTCCACCTCAACCATCCCTTTATCCATAGCAGCATTTGCCTCCAATGCCACACTGTTCCAATTTGTGCAGCAGTCTTACATGTGCAACAGTTTCAAAGCAATGGTCAGGCCACACCTTGAGTACTGTATACAGGTCTGGAGGCCTCATTTCAAGAAAGATGTAGAGCTTCTGGAACGAGTACATAGAAGGGAAACAAGATTAGTGAATGAAACAAAGTGTTGATCTTACGAAGAAAGGCTTAAGTTTTGCACATTACAGTGTCTGGAGACTAGGCACCGGCGAGGTGATATGATAGAGGTGTATAAAGTCTTGAATGGTTTGAGCATGCTCAATGCTGATGGGATTCTTCCTCTTGCTCAGAATAATCACCTGAGAGGGCATAAATTCAAATTGAGGAAATACAGATGTAGGATAGATATGAGGAAATTTGCCTTTAGCCAGTGGGTAGTTGGTTGGTGGAACAGACTTCCATCCCTTGATGTGGAATTTGATAGCCTAAATAAATTTTAAGGCTCAGCTGGACAGGTATTTCGAACGAAAGGAGGGTGAAATGGGAGGGTTTTTTTTTTTTTTTTTTTTTTGGCTGATGCTGCATAAGCTTGCTTTCTTGCATCATATGCCTCTACTAATGCTAATGCTACAGTGTATCCCATCCCTGTAGAAGCAGTCTTTCCTGTTAACAAGTACAGACCAGGCTGAAAAAAATTCTACCCCTTGAGCCTTGCGTAATCTTTCCAGGGCCAAATTGATCGACATGGTTCTCATCATGTACTCCCTCCTATCGTATCTGGGCAGAATTGCAGACACTTTCAAATTCAACCCTAATTGTCGCCTTTTGTTCAACAGTGACCTGTACTTGTTAAGTAATTCTGCTGGTCTCCTACTCCTAATATCATTAGTGCCAACGTGTACAACTATATCACCTTTTGTGCCCTTAAAAGATGATATTCGCTCTACAACGTCATCAACCTTTGCCCCTGGCAGAAATACCCTAGTCCTGTTCCACCTATCCTTTTTACAAAGCATGTTTCCCGTTTCCCTGACAATAGAGTCTCCAACAACTACTAGTTCCTGAGGGACCAGGGCATTCTGCCTTGGGGGTTGCAGCTGTGTTGCGTGATGACCAAGTGCAAGCTCTGGCGTTGATGTGGGCAGCTGAGAGCCTGATGGGCCCCTCAATTTAGATCTTTCGAGGGCATCCACCCTGTCCTTCAAACTCTCATATAGGCCCATAACAACGCTGAGTTGTCGCCTGATTTCCTTACACTCCTTACATCGCGCACACACAAAGATGGGATGCTTCCTCTTGCTCAGATTACATCCTGAGGGGGGGCAGAGCCCGAACTAGGGTGGGGAGAGGGGGGGACTGCAGGTGCCTCATTTTTAGGGCGCATTCGACCAGTTATATATTTTAAAAGTTCATTAATCACAGTTGGAACTGTGTTTAACGAACTTTTTTATAGCGAATTTTTTGAAATTCCTTTTGGTATTTTTATTTAAATATTTCTGTAGAATGAAGAAAATTTCAATAACGAACGGATTAGGAGAGACTTAACTTTGTATGCTTTGTTTCCTGTGGCCTTTAGGCAATTTAAGCAATTAGAAAGTGCAAATTAAGGGTTAAAGGGATTACCGTTCCAATCTAAGTGGAACGTAAAACGTATGCAGCCACCTATCCCACATACCAAGAAGTCATGCTGGTCAACTGCATTCTATAACCAGTCAAAAGATTAAGGTGTATTTCTGACAAGGATAATAGCTTCTGGTCAACTATATGTTTTAGAATTCGATTTTTGTCTCATTTTGAACATGAGTTGAAACACAGTAATCAAATTGGGAGGGCAGGGTTCTCCTTGTTAATTTTTTGAGCAGAACATTTTCCTTGTTAAAATACTTTTTTATACTACAAAAATGTAGATTGTGATCAAACTCCTATTTAAAATAATGTATTATCGAGTTTGTCTTTTTTTTTTTTTTTATTTCAATTTGTGCATATGCCTTAATGAAACAATTTTTAAAAATTGTTTCATTCTAGTATACGTGTCTGCAATAAACGATTTTATTTATTTGGCTGTGCCCAAAATTTAATAAAAATAAAAAATCTTGAAAATTTATAAGTAAGAATAAGATGTCCAAATGACCAAGTGGAACAAAGTTTCGAAAGAAGAAGTTGAGGGCGGAAGAAGCAAAGAAATTGTCAGATAATTTTCAGAATTGGTTTGCGCCAGTGGAGATCACTGACCACAATAAAGAAAACCCTGTTAGCAGCAATTCAGTCATTCTTGAAGCTGAAGAAAATTGTAACATAATAATAATAATTCTGAAAATGACCAGAAAACTGAGTCAGAGTATGAGTCCCCCTCAGATTGTAAAAAATGAAAATAATAATCATATCATGCTGAATCCCGCATCTTGGCCATCGATTATTTCTGACAAAATAAGATTCTTTTTAATAGAAAATGGACCGGATCAAAGCAAAGATGAGGATTTCGTTATTCTTTATCCGGGGATGGACGTCGATTTTCTATTGAATGGGTTGAAAAAAAAAAAAAAACTTCCTGTTGGTGAATTTTAGACAGAAATTGGCTGATTTACTCCAAAGAAACTAAATTTTTGTATTGTTTTCCATGCATTTTATTTGGAACTAATAAAAATACTGGCAATGTGCCTTCACTAATCAATTCACAAAAAGACTTTTCCTCTTGGAAACACTTATATGGATGTATTCCAAATCACGAAAATTCGTTAAAACACCATGAACACTTTCTAAAACGGAAATCAATGGAAAAAGAGTCTAAAATATTCTGAATTTATTGATGATGCTCTTAAAAAAACAGAATTTTAACAGAGAAAGAAAAATGGAGAAGAATTTTAAAAATTATTCTGGACACATTATTTTGTGAAAAATATAATCTTGTATTAAGAGGTTCAAATGAGATAGTTGGGAATCCGAAAGCTGGAATATCATTGAACTTTAAAGTCATTATAATAAAGAACTAGCTGAAGAAATTTCAAATCATCATAGAGGAACTGTGAATTATTTATCACATAAAATCCAAGACTAATTTATATGATTAATTGGAAATGAAATTCGGGCCAGTACTGTACTTCTTGTTACTTGATTGTACACCCGATTTATCACATCATGAACAAATGTCCCAAATAATTAGATAAGACTAAATAGAAGAGAGTTTCATTGATTTTATAGAAAGTAAAGAAAACGCTGCCATTGGATTGGCGAGAGAAATTCTTACCAAATTAGAAAAGGATGGACTTGACATTAAAAATGTAAGGGGACAGTGATACGATAATGGGGCCAATAATTAAAAAAAAAAGGTCCTTCAAAGCGAGAAAAATCTATTAAAATAATGCACCTTCATTGCATAATTTTAGTTTATAATATCATGTTAAAAGTACTATATTTTGCAATATTTTGTTTCTATGATTTTATACTAGATATGTAAACAAATTATCTGGTTTTCTAATTTCTTTGTAGTTCATATACAATTAAATTCTCGGTAGATATAAACGAATATGTGAGTTTCTTTTTCTTTGATATTTTTGCTTTGTTATATTCATTGTATTATTTAAATTATTTTATTAATAAATATATGCAAATCGTAGACCACTGCAATAGAAATTTTTATAAATTCATAAAGTTTGCAGAGGTGTAGCAATGGGGGAAATTGCCCCCGGGGACCGCGGTTCAGGGGCGCAAACAGAAGGAATTATTTGTTAAAATCAGGAAGACAAGGATGCCCCCAGGCATCCACGACCCTAGTTACGCTACTGAAAGTTTGACTACTTGCATTTAATGGGGGCGTACTTATAACACTTTTTCCCCAGGTTTAGGATTGCCTAGTTCCGGCTCTGTGAGGGGCATAGATTCGAACTGAGAAAAGACAGTTGTAGAATAGATGTGCTGAAGTTTGCCTTTAGTCAGCGGGTGGTTGATTACTGGAACAAACTTCCACCTGTTGTTGGGGAAGTTGATAGCTTCAATAAATTTAAGGCAGAACTACACAAACATTTGGAACTCTGTGGAATGGATCAGTGAAATGGGAAGGTTTTTTTGGCTGATGCTGTATAAGCTTGCTTTCTTGCATCTTGTGCCTCTACTAATGCTAATATTCACTCACTCCCAGTTAAACCAATTTGTAGCTTATGTTGTCGTCAATTTGTAGCTTATGTTGTCATCACCGTTCTCCACATTAGCATTTAGCATTAGCATTAGTAGAGGCATTTGATGCAAGAAAGCAAGCTTATGCAGCATCAGCCAAAAAAAAAAAAAAAAAAAAAAAAACCCCACTTCCACTTCACCCCTCTGTTCGTTCAAAATACCTGTCCAGCTGAGCCTTAAACTTATTTAGGCTATCAACCTCCACCACAAGGGATGAAAGTCTGTTCCACCAACCAACCACCCGCTGGCTAAAGGCAAATTTCCGCACGTCTATCCTACATCTGTCTTTCCTCAATTTGAATTTATGCCCTCTCAGGTGATTTTTCTGAGCTAGAGGAAGAATCCCATCAGCATTGAGCATGCTTAAACCATTCAAGGCTTTATACACCTCTATCAGATCACCTCGCTGGTGCCTAGTCTCCAGACACTGTAATTTGCAAAACTTAAGCCTTTCTTCGTAAGAGTACCCCTTTGTTCCATTCACTAATCTTGTTGCCCTTCTCTGTACTCGTTCCAGCAGCTCTACATCCTTCTTGAAATGAGGCCTCCAGACCTGTATACAGTACTCTAGGTGTGGCCTGACCATTGCCTTATACAATGGAATAATCACCTCCTTATCCCTGCTGGAAAAATTCCTGTATATCATTGATAATACTCCATGAGCTACTCTTGCAGCCCGTCTGCACTGCTCAGAGAACTTCATATCTGCCTGCACAACCACCCCCAAGTCCCTTTCATTCTCTACCTCTGTCAGTGTAGTACCACAGAGTTGATACGTTGCTCTGGGGTTGCTGTTTCCCATGTGTAGTACTTTACATTTGTCAATGTTAAACTTCATTTGCCACCTCTCAGCCCATCTGCTCAACCTTTCCAGATCCTGTTGCAGCAGCATAGTGTCAGTAGTGTCCTTGACAACCCTGCCAACCTTTGTATCGTCTGCAAACTTGGACATTAAGCTTGATATACCTTCATCAATATCATTTATAAATACAGAAAACAATAATGGACCCAACACTGAGCCCTGAGGGACTCCACTAATAACATTAGTCCACGATGAGCAGTGTCCATTGATTACCACTCTCTGTCTTCTCCACCTCAACCACCCCTTTATCCATAGCAGCAATTTGCCTCCAATGTCACACTGCTCCAATTTGTGTAGCAGTCTTCCATGTGCAACAGTATCAAAAGCCTTTCTAAGATCCAAGTATATAATATCAAAGTTATTCCCTGAATCCAGTTCCTTTGTGACTGCATCATAGTATCCAATCAAGTTGGTCAGGCAAGACTTCCCCTTAACAAAACCATGCTGTGTCTGAGCTATAACTGAAGTCTTGTCTAAATGATTCTGCAGTGCTTCTTTAACCAGTGCCTCCATTAATTTTCCTGGAACAGAAGTTAAGCTCACAGGTCTATAATTACTTGTGTCAGCCTTTGATCCTCCTTTGTGAATTGGGGTCACATTTGCACATTTCCAGTCTATGGGTACCTCCCCTGAGTCCAAGGAAGCTCTCATAATTATGGCTAAGGGTTTGCTTACTTCCTTTGCTGCCTCCTTTAATATAACTGGATAGATCCCATCCACCCCGGGTGCCTTTCTTGTGTTTATCTTCAACAGTTTCTCCTCCACTTTACTCCCAGTTATTTCAAGATTCTGTAGCTTACTGCTAGAGTTGAATACACCTCTGGCATTCCCCTTGCTGAATAACTCCTCATGTGTGAATGTCGATGCAAAATATTCATTTAGTTTGTTAGCTACCTGAGGAGGATCATCAACAGTTGACCCATCGATATCAAGTGGACCAATCTAATTCATCCCCTTCCTTCTAGAGTTTACATAAGTAAAGAACTCTTTGCTGTTTTTCTTTGCATCCCTTGCCAAGGATTTCTCGTAATCTGCCTTCGCCTGCCTAACCTCCTTTGTAACTTGGTTGCATATCAACTTGTATCTATCATAGGCATGTATCATATTCTGTGTCATGTGTTAATTTGTAAGTATCCCATGCATTTTTCTTCTCTGCCATATGCCTCATTAGTTCATCTGACATCCATTTTGGCCTAAACCTTGAACAATAAGGTTTAGAACAACATCGAGTAGAAAAGAACTGAGTTCGAATAACGTAAATTAAACGATAATTTTTAAGGGCTTTTTTTGCGCATCATAGTTGAGTTAGTCTGTCTCATGCAAGGTTCCATATTTTTCTCAAACTGGGATCTTTCATCCAGCACACAAAATATACACAATAAGGCTCACAATACCGGTCAAAATCTTAATACCGGTATTCCAAAAAAAAAAAAAAAAAAAAACATTTTTCGCAATAAATTTCGATCACAATTAGGTGCAATGAAGAAAGGAAGAATCAAGTAATTAGTTAAATTCGCGTATTAAATCAAATTTTTACAATAATAACGATTCTAGCAAAAATTATTAAACATAGTTATTCTAAAAACAAAAAATAAGCATCCACACTACCTGTCCGAATAAAGTTAGCTCGTATGGTTTAAACTGGATCTAATTAAATATGTACCAACCCTGTACCAATATGTACTAATTAAATATGTACCAACCGTTTAAACCATACGACCTAATTAAATATGTACCCTCCTTATTCCCTCATCTTCAAAAAATCTTATTTCCTTTTTATTAAAATAAAAAATATTTCCTTTTTGACTTTTTATGGAACTATATCCGTATTAACGAAAGAAAGGATTTGACGGTTAAGGTTGGTGAAGAAACCAAATCAGCGGCCATCGTTATGATTTTCTGACAGCAGCTCCTCTTAAGTACTAAGCCCCATGTGACCTGACTGCGTTAAAAAAATGAGAATTTCCAGGAGCTGAGGGATATCCCTCCCACACGAGTATATATATTATATGTCAGCTGTCAGTCTCTCAAGAACAATGATACAAATATAAAACAGTTAGTTATCGTATGTCTACTTAAAGTACATAACTGGTGTTCATTTACATCTAATCTATTCATTTTTCTCATTTAATCTGTTAATACATTCTATTATTCCCATAAAATTTCTCTCAATTAACAATCTCAACTCTCTCTACAGCTTCAAACACTAAACTAATTCAATCTTAATTCACTTCCTCGTGTTTCTCTTAATCACAAGATCAATTCTTTTCAAAATAGCAATGCATAAGTCGCTATCTTAATGCTAACAATTCCATGTAATCTCTTTTAATTTACCAATATCAATTTTCTTTACAACTTCAACCAATAAACCAACTCAATACTAAACATTTTCTTATTTCTCCAACTTCAACCGTACTCTAAAATAATCTCCCACTTTATCTAAGTACCGTTTCCAAAATAACACAGTTCAGAGGACTTACCTTTCTATTCTTTCATAGTAGGATTCCTTTGTGCGAGTTCTTTCCACGGAGTGCAGTGATCTCTCTCTCTTCTTAGTTGAACTTTCGAGAATTCAACTCTCTCGGAATTTCGAGAACATTTCTCTGTTAATACTGAAGGAAATTACCACAGCAGTAGTAGAAACCAGGGCACTATCTGACTGGCTTGTTATTCAACTTCCGGATTAACTTCTAGCACAGGAATATGCCCGGCGGAACCCTTTACTACTGGACACTCCCGGACCCGAACTGAACCCAGAACTACCACTGCAAGTCTGCAACCCCTCCAAAGAACAACCACAAACCCCTATTTTGGCGGGAGCACCTTATTTTCTTCCCATTTATTTATTTATTGAATTGATTGCAAGTTAGAATCTCCCCCACCCCTTTGTACTATTTTATACCCAAGTTTATGTGCAAATGCCAGAGGGGTTTGCACGTATTTACGTATCTAATTTAAACCTGGCCCAATCAGGGTGTTATTCTTTAAACTCACTCTTCTTCCTTTGATGGGAAAAACGGAATATTTTTTCCACACAACGAAAAGCTTTCATCTTTCACCTCAAGATCACCTGTTCACAATGCCTTTGAACTGCTGCATACTGACACCCTTTCCCAAAGTGCACTAAGTGTCGCATTCTCAAATAGCGGTGTAATAGAGGGATTAAACTATTGTTCAGAAGCTTTTAATTTTAACCCTTCCTCATTGTTCACCATATTCCTTAATGCACTACAAGGCCTACTGCCACTAATGGAAATTCGTTAGTCCTTAAGTGCTTTACTTCCACACACACACACACACACACACACGCACTCTACTTACTAAAAGAAATATATTTGTAACATTTTCAGTCTTACAGTTTCAAACCTGAAAACCTGACGTTTTCAGGTTTCCGTTGCATTTGTATAACAATCCCTCATTTGAAAATTCAGCAGTATTAATGATTTATTGTTGTCGATTTTAATAATAACCTTTATGTAAATAAATCATGGATAATTATTTTTTTAAATTAGTACAGAAAAACCGGTATTTTTGTATCAATACCGGGATTTGAATACCGGAAGGAAATGACCGGGATCCCGATATTTGGGATCCCGGAATTTCAGTATTGTAAGCCCTAATACACAATGTATTGATGCCTTTATAGCTTTAATTACTTTGGCGCTTAACACACACGTCTAACATAACCTATGATCCTCTTACCCTCGTAATAAAAAGAACATTACTTAATACACTGCCCTCCATACCTGGATACTTGCATATCTACAAATTGCATTTACAGGAAACCTGCTGAACCTTTAGCCTTTTTGAAGGCTACTAGTCTCCGAGTAATCCTCTCCACCAAATTCAGCTGTTTTTCAGGCAGTCTCTCTCTCTCTCTCTCTCTCTCTCTCTCTCTCTCTCTCTCTCAAACACACACACACACACACACAAGCACGCACGACGATCCAATTTATCCTAGAAGTCCTCATAGGATTGAAGCCAGTGCTCTGGGCTGGATAGTTCACCTTTTAAGCACTCATATCCTCAAACCAGTCCGTTCACAACGCGACCAATATGATATGGGGCGTTGTCCTGCTGATACAGGTATGGGTCTTCCCCGACGTGCTCCCACAACGTAGATACTTTCCACGATTCTCTAGATCTTCCAGATAACGTCGGTATTGTGTTCATGGTTTTGTCCAAAATACCCCCAGGGGTTCACATCTGGTGAGTATGGGCTTGGCACACCCAGGGTCCTGAGTCTCTCTCTCTCTCTCTAAGGGTAATTCAGAATTTTTTTTTTTTTTTGCCTTGTGCAGCATAAGCCTCAGGCTTCCTTGCACCATATGCTAATAATAATAATAATAATAATAATAATAATACAATACAATACAATTTTATTTATTAAGAGAATTCGCTTACAATAAATGAACTTGTCAAGAAAAGTAAATTTCTTGACAAGTTGTAGTTCTTCCTTTACAAGTTTTGTACAAATTTGTTATCTTACAGAAAAGACTATGAAGTCACTACACATAGTATATTCCACACTGTAAACAGAGGTAGTTTATCTGCATATCAATTCTAATCTACTGTGTCATTGAGTATCAAGAATTTTCTTATTAGGAATTTTAATTTGGAGATGGGATAACTTCTCCTGAGCCTGAAATCAATGCTAGCCAACAAGTTGTTTATTACATTCATTGTGTGCCTATCTCCAAATCTATTTAGTATCCTAGGGTGAGGCAAAGTAATTGCTTTTGAGTTCCTTAAATTATGTGAGACATAATAATAATAATAATAATAATAATAATAATAATAATAAGAAGAAGAAGAAGAAGAAGAAGAAGAAGAAGAAGAAGAGAAGCACCTCCAGCTACTACTCCAAATCACCGAAGAATTCAGCAATGATATTAGGATGGAATTTTGTCTAAACAAATGCAAGACCCACGGATTGCACAAGGGAAAATTAGTCAACCGAAACTACCAGCTGCATACTGGTAACGAGATCGAAGCCATGGCAAAGCGAGAGGCCTACAAATACTTGGGGTTGATGCAGGCTCAGGAATTACAGCACAAGGAAATTAACTCCTGCCTGACCGAAAAATACCATCAGAGACTCAGAAGCCTGCTGAACGGAGGAAACACAGTAAAGCCATAAACACCTATGCAGTCCCAGTGCTAACATACATTAGGGGTCTAGATTGGACTAACACCGAGCTGGAGGATATCCTGAGAAAGACAAGGACAATGATGACCAAGAGCCGCCAACACTACCCGAAATCTGCCATGGAGAGACTTGACAATTGCCCAGAAAGAAGGAGGAAGAGGCCTGATAGACCTCATTCAGCAACAGAAGACAGCGATAGTTAACCTGAAGGATTACTTTCAGAAACTCACAGAAGCACTCCATCAGGCCATATGGAAGATTGAAAAGCGGTATACCGACTCAACCTAGGCGAGGAGTCTCCCCCAACCAGGAGGCACAAACGAAGCTAGAAAGATGGGCAGAGAAGACACTCCATGGCAGACACTACAATAATCTCCATCAAGATCATATAGATAAAATTGCTTCCAATGCATGGTACATGAGCGGGACGCTCTTCCCCGAGACTGAAGGATTCATGCTCGCCATCCAAGACCAGGTAATCAACACCAGAAACTATAGAAAATACATCGCCAAGGAGCCCGGAGTGTTCGATGACACATGTCAACGATGCCACCTGGCCTCAGAAACGATCCAACACATTACCGCGGGATGCAAGGTGATCGCCCAGACTGAGTACACTCATAGACACGACCAAGTAGCCAGGATAATACATCAGAAACTAGCAAGGAAATACCAGTTTATCGAAGAAAGTGTACCGTAATACAAGTACGAACCCCAGGCAGTACTAGAGACCCAACCCACAATCTGTAATGGGACCGCGCCGTAATAACGGATAAGACCATCCCACACAACAGACTGGACATAACCCTTGTGGACAAGAAGGAAAAGGCTACCTATCTGATTGACATAGCGGTACCCAACACTAGCAACCTGCAGAAAACGCATGGGGAAAAATCAGGAAGTACACGAACCTAAGACAGGAGATCAAAGAGATATGGCATATGCAACAAGTTACGACCATCCTGATCATCGTGTCAATCACAGGTATGGTGCCAAAGACACTACATAACAGCCTAGCAGCAATAGGTCTCCCAGTGAACACCTACAAGGAACTACAGAAAGTCGCAATCCTGAACACCTGTAGGATAGTCAGAGAGTTCTTCGACCAACAGTAGCACCATACATAACAACAACCACCCTGTGTACTTGGTAGCAATACCCGTCACGTGGTGGAACCCCCTATCAGAGAGAAATAATATGAGAGCAATAATAATAATAATAACCAATGCTGTCCAAACAACCATCACGCTGCCTCGGCCAAACTTCGTTGTCAGGACACTACAGTCCTGCAGGTAGTTTTCTCCAAACATCCGTCACACCTAGGCACGACTCCAGATTAAGAGATCAGGACATAACTAGTCACTCCAAAGCACAGCTTTCCATTGGTCTACAGTCAAAGAGCGTTGACCTTACACCAAGCAAGGTGTCTGGCATTAGTCGGAGTGATTAGTGGCTTGTGAACAGCTGCACGACGGTATTAACCTTTATCATGCAGCATCCTGCACACTACAGGTACTGATATGTTTCCCACTCATCTCACTAGGGACCTGCGTACGCTGTGACAACGTCGACCTGTTCCGAGTGGATGATTCTTTGCAGGATTCTTCACGTTTGTCAGCTTCGATGGTTTTTTGGGTGTTTCGTGACGGTTTCGGCAACAGTCCACTTCCATTTTCAGATCACATCACCAATCGTTGACGTAGGAATCTTCACTGCCGTTGAAATGTCACGTACAGACCAAATGTTTTAGTGGCATCCTATTGTCATTCCACCTTGGAAGACTATTAACTCTGTTAATCGTGGCATCTTGGATACACAATCTCATACTAATGTCTCCTGTAAGACCAACGAGCATATTTATAGTTGTTTGAAACGTGGGTAGGACGTGACCAACTATCAATAGGCCAGATGTTAATGGTAGGACAGTGTATGTCTCTTCGTCGACAGTTTTCATAAAAATTTGTATTATTATTAAGAACCGTTGGTATTTTTCAGGAGGTTTTTTCGAAGTCATTGAATTCGAAGCTGGTACTCCAAGCTATGCAAGGGTTGCAGAATGGTACTGTGTTAAGATTATGAAGCAGCCATTAAAAAAAAAATGGAATTCTTTTCCCATAACCCACCAATGCATGATCTTTTCAGTAGGGTAAGGGACATTACCTGTAGAATTCTGTCAAAGAGAATTATATCTCTTAGAAGAAAACTGCTAACAGTCAATATCTTGTTGGAACAATCGGTACCATAAAACCTGTGAAACGTGTAATTGCCACATTGGCCAAAATGTTGAGATAGTTTGACGGTATTAATGCACCAATTACTAGAAAAGAAGAACCAAGACCAGAGATGCATCCCCATCCCTAAGATAGTGGCTTTCAATAGGTAGATCCTCACTTTCTAAAATGGTATCGAAGAATATTCTAAGGGGTCTTGATTTACCGTGATAATTTAAAATTCACAATCAACTAAGCTGTTTATAACCAGTAAGTGTTGCGATTTCAGTTTGTTCAACGTTGAGACAATATACTGAGGTTGGCAATGGTTGGCATCAGATGATTATTGACAAATCTAGATACGTCCACCTGATTAAACAATGTGATGCGTGATCCATCACAGGGGCTTTAATAGATTTATAAATTAACACTTTATTCAGAAGGGAATACCTCAGGAAATTTCCCTCTCACAGGGTAAAAAATCAGAGTGAGTTTCCTCCTCGGGTCCTACTCTGAATTTAGCACGGCATAGTCCCAAATTTCAAATCCCTTTCCAATTTGTTTGTTTACAAATAGGGACGAAAATAGCACTTCCAATGATAATCCTATTATAAAGGAACCAAACTGCTTAGTTAACATTCAGTTTGCACAATATTTTTCGAATTGATGCCTTGTACCTTCTATATAACTCATCAGCTCGTTATAGTTCTGGTACACCTCTCATATTAGGACCATTCGATAACGATCCATTTACCCACTTGTATTAATTCGATAAATTGCGTGTGTTCTCTGGTCGATTTGTCTGTTTTGCTAGACAAAAAAACCAGAGTTTCGGGCTAAAAACCATGCTGCCGAACTCCTGAACCCGACTAATTCAACAAAAAAATTTCACAAGAGTAAAAAAAAGTTCATAAAAGTTCCTCCTGTTATTGACGGGATTCGAACCCAGGCCTTTTTTTTCACCTGATGCGGGGGAGAGTGATTATAATCAGTGTGATACCGTGCGGACACAGTTCTGGCACAGATGTTGCAATCGCTATTTCCATACCATCGGTCTCAGTCAAGGGTAGCAAGGTTTTTTCTCCCTGAAACTCGGGTTTTTCGTCCACGAAAACAACAAAAACAACAATTCATACCATGTGGAAAAGGCTTTAGTTTCAATCCCAATAAAAATCCCTCCAAAAAGGAGGAATTTTATAGGGATTTTCAAAATTCCTGAGTTAGTCTGCTTGCCCTTTCAACGAAGAACCGTTCACTTGGACCTCAGGCAAAGGCTTAATAGTTTCGCCCTCAGGAAACTAGGATTTTAAGTAAAGGAAAAGCAGTCAAGTAGACCATAGGATACGCACAAATTACCGACACAATATACTGATCCCCTCATAGCCTCAGTTGCTTTGGCACTTAAAACACACACACCCACGCAAAAGCATTTCTTGCCCTCGCGAGTAGTACTGTGCATATAAGCACAATACTACCGCACTCTTTTCCACCTCCCAAAGGAGGAAAAAAGCAGGATTCGAATGCCATCAATGTGTGAAGAATATTAATAGGTTTTTTCACAACGTTGCTAGGTCTCAGGTGCACATACCTTAAAATGCAAATACCTGAAATAATAACACGGTTCCAAAGCAATAAATAAATTAAAAATAAAATAAATAATAATCACAATAAATAAACACTAACAACAAAATTAAAACAAAAAATCAATGAATATCTTAGAAGAAAAGGCGGAATCAATCTGACTGCCATTAACAGAAAGGAATATAATTGTTCAGTTGATTTTCTGCTCTCTTGGGTAGCACAGATGGTGGTAGGATTGCCGTCCTCCCCATACCGAGTGGAAAAGACCTTAGTTCCCGTCGGTGACGAGAGGATTTTTATGGACCTTTTTCACAACGTGACCGAGTTAGTTGGTCTCAGGCGAAATACATGGTTTTTTATCCTGGAAACTCGGGTTATTTGTCCAGCAAACAACAAATCTACCACACAACATACACGCAGTTTACAGACATTATGTGTGGCGCAATATGGCCTAAGTTCCTGATGCTCCTAAAAGTTTAAAACAATAATACTAGCTGTGATATCCATAATTTGTCCTTGCATAGGATGGTTTTAGCAGGGGATAATTTCTTAAACTTTGGTAAGTGCACTGCAGTTCATTTTTGAGACTGAGTTGGAGGTACTAATAGTACCGTTTAATAGCTTATTAAATAGTAGTAAATCGGCATTATCTCTTCTTTCTTCCAGCGTTTGAAGCGCAAAAGAATTCACACTACTCGTGATATGATTTCTCATTATATTGTAATCCCCTCTTAAAGCAAACATACTGTTCTGCTCTTTTTTGGATATTTTCAATTTCTAATTTTTAATAGGAAGACCTGTTGATTGGTGAAGGGAACCAAGGGGTTCTTTGGTTCCCTTCGTATCGTAATATTCATATACATCCAAAAAAAAAAAAAAAATTTAAAACAAATTAATTCTTCAGCAAAGTAGAGTTCAACGAAGATTCCATCCCGAAGGAGACAATCAGGAAACTTCTACAGTTGTATGTGATGGTACATGGCCTGTATCTTCTCAGATCTGTATGTTTTCTGATCACAGAACTTGTGGGGATCATCTTCAGGGTGTTGTAAAGTTGGAGGACGTTAGACGGAAAAAATTTTCTAAGCGTTGTTAAATTCTGTAATAAGCTTCTTCGGGGAATCCATGCGTCGTTGCAAAGGACGCGGGAAAGCCTAGGGCTTACAACAAGATTGTGGACATTTGTGGTGTCAAGATGATCAGTGAGGAGTTGGCAGAGGTCACGCAGATTTCCTGCAATGAGCAACTGATTCCAAGGGGTGCAACCAAGGTTATCATACATGATTGATTTCGAAATGGTGAAAGGGTGGCCATTAACACGGTTCAATCACCTTAAAATCCAGTACTCGATACCCATGAATTTTTTTATGTTAGTGAGGGAAGCAGAGAACCAGATCGTCGAGGCATATATGGGAATCGGAACAAGACATGTTTGTATGTAGTGAGTGACAAGTTTGTGGTTGTTTACTCCAGTAATTTCCTGTCTTATCGCCCACATTGTTGACAGAGTTTTTGCCTTAGTGTTGGCGAAGTGCTATTGCAAGGTCAGGCCTTCGTCCCAGGTAAGCCCTAGATCAGTGTGATGCGAGACCTTTTGGACCCTAATACCATTGATGTAGATGTCTATGTTGATCTTCTTCTGAAGGTTGCTGAAAGACATTTGTGCCGACTCGGTCGCGTTTATGGATAGCCCAATATTCTCAAGATAATGGTCAAATTCTTCTATTAGGACAGTGGCATGGGCGTTGATTGTGTCAGATTTGTCACCGTGTTGCGACGAAATGAAGTTTTATATCATCTGCGTAAGAGCTGCAGTCAGGATGCGTAGAGCGGAATGGGTCCAAAGCGGCAGCAAAAAATAGTGCAGAAAGGACGCCAGCTTGGAGGACTCCTCTGTAGATGACGTGGTTCGACTGGAAGGTTCTATGTTCAACTCTCGAATGCCTTTGTTTGAGGATGGAAGCGATGACTTTTAATAAGCCTCCCTGTATTCTGAAATGCCTTTGAAGTATTGTCATCAAGGCATTGATTGAGACATTATCGAAAGCAGCTTAAATGTCTAAAAAGATTACAGCAATCTGTTCTTTGGCGTTCAGAGTCGTTTGGATCCGAAATAGGGTGTCCATTAAATTCGTCACAGTCGATCTCTTTGGAATAACAGTATGTCAATATGGAGGTCTTTTCTTAGTGTTGTAAGCCTTTTGTTTTCTTACAAACACTACCTTCATATTGTTGTTAAACCACCAGTTTGACCGATGTGAGATCCAAATCTCCTTAGACGCACCCACACAAGCTATTTGAAATAATTCTTCAGCCAGGATGGAAACGGCTTCGGGCCCTGACTTTTCTAACAGGGCGTTCCATTTATACTTAGTGAGGCGGTGGAGGATTATTTCTTGCTTTATGAACTTGTTTGAAAAGACTCTTCTCATATGCAGCGGGCCACATCCTTCAACCGAGGTACTAGAGAGGTTGGAGTGGACATAAAGTTCACAATCCAACGGTTGATGACCTGATTTGAAGAAGTAGGTTGGTTTGATAAGTTCTGCACGAGGGATGTTGTGAAAAATGAGGTCGAGCTGCTGATTTCAGCGAGTTGGGAGAGTTTGAAGAGGATGAAGGTCGAGCATATGTAACATGTTTTCCAGAGAAGACCTGGCCATTGAGTACCTTGGCAGGGGCATGTTGAAGTCCCCTACGAGAATAGTAGGGCCGTTGGGTTGGAGGTTGGTAGTAATCCAGGCTCCTAGTTCCGTTCTTACCTCTAGGATGTGTTCTGGAGGGAGTAGACAGTGCAGACCTGTATTCTAATTTCATTGAGGTCAAGGATGGCTTTAAAGTTTTCAGAGCGACTTCAGTTGGTCCTATGATGAGAAAAGTAATTTTTATAGATGATTGCCACTCCACTACCACGGCGAATGGCCCGTCCGTTAGCTTGAGCAACATAGTTCAAAGGGAGGCAAAGGGTGTCAATAGATCTAATGTGGTTCAGCGAGGTCTCCATTAAACAAATAATATTGTACTCTGAAGTAAGGAGAATAGATTGAAGTGTAAGGAGTTTGCGACTTATTCCTCTTATGTTGTGAATGTAGCATCTGATAGCTACAGATGCGGGTGTGGATGGGACACTCTGTAGTTGCTATGCTTGAGTATTATTGTGTCCTCTCTGGAGCACACAAGCTTTTCTGTCTTCTTAGGGTATTTCGTGGCCATGGGTCCAAGCTGATTAGCCGTTGGCAGGGATTGGCTGGCTTTGAGACAATGAAAGAGGCATAAGGTGCGTGTCACGTACGTAGTTGTCTAACATCTACTTTTATGGAGTATTCCTTCCAATACATTTCTGTGAATGCCTGTACAGTGGTTTTTGGATTTAATCTTGACCCAACGATTGGGTCTCGAGTCAGTACAGCCGTTATATTGTAGTTATATGCTGGGCAATTCGTTCGTTGATTGGGTTTCGGATGATGTCTTATGATTCCCTTTTCATTGATGTTTGTTCGAGATGGAGGGAAATAAGACACAGCGCTGGGATTAAGAGGTTTGTTCTCTTCATGGGTGTCGTTTTGGTTGTCTCTACCCTTGGGTCAGACCCTAGTTGGGCTGATAGAGGTAACGTCGGCAGAAGACCGCCAAAACGATTGTTTTTGTTGTGGTGGGTTTAGGCTGCAGCCGACGACCTCATTGATTGTATCCACTGAATTAGTACCAACAAGTGTTACACCCCTTATCTTCTGACTATCCTTTTTCAATGTATCCTCTGTTATCTTTTTTACTGTATGAATTTCAGATGAGGGGCTATTATGTGTTGTGATACAGCTCTGAGAAGAAACGGTTGTACTGTTATGCGGATGCTTAGCGATTTTTTCCTGTTCGAAGGTGACGAAATATTCTTCAGCTGGCGATATGTGTCCACTTGTTGATGAGATCATCACTGGGAACTGTTTGCTACACGTAAATACGGGGATTCTCCCTGGCTCTATTGTGACACTGCTATCAGTGACCAGTTTTCGGGTTTCTGTTGAGATCGCGTCCGAATCGTGATATTTATTCCGTTGTTTGTACTTGTCGTATGGTGTACTTTCAGGTCTCAGTGTATGTTCTGATAAATGAATATTCATGATGAATTGCTTGAGGCCGAATAGCTCTTGAGAGATTTCTGTATTTTGAGCTCTAAGTTTTCGTCAATCAAAACCGTTGGAGATTTTCTTGAACGTTCTTCAGATTCAAAGCTATGCTTTCTATTGCTGCTGAAAGTTGTTCAGGGGCTTTTCTTGTGTTCTGTTAATCCGTACTTGCTATTAGCAATGCATGACTACTTTCAGCATTGCTTAAACTTTCAGTTTGCGTGCTTTTATTCATAGAACATGAACTGATTTCCTCATTGTCAGAGGCCAGATAGGACTCTAGGTCTAAGTAATCTTGAGTCCTCAGAGGAAGTTGTGTAAAATCATTATTATTATCATCCAGCGATTCATTTTTTTCTCCATTCATTTTTTGAAGCCATTCCTAACGCGTGGTCACTCTCAGGAGTATCAGCATCAATATCCGTTAGACTTTCAGGGTGTTTATTTTGTGGTTCTTGAATGCGGCTTCATCTGGCGCTTTACAGGAAGTTATTTGTTTCATATTTTCTTTACACTGATCACAAATAAATAACCGTCTTTTAGCTTTGGGCAATTTAGTAAGGTTTATTTTGGTACAAGAATTACAGATCAGCCCGAGGCATTTAATGCATTTAATAATCGTTTCTTTATTATCTCCACAAATTTTACATTTTAATTGACCCGGAATGATTTCTCATCGATCCATAATATGGACTTAGTATACAATTCTGTATAGTTCTGAAATTCCTCTGCTACCTTTAGTGCATTCTTAAACTTTCAAGTACACACAGTGTTCTCAGTGATTAAGAGATTATTGTGCCACCTGTGGGGTGGTACATTGCTTGACCATTATTGCTTGCGGCATTGTCTTAAGATTATTTGGAGTGCTCATCTTACTTCTTAGTTGTCTACCTAAGTAGACAGCATTTGCACGCGTTTAGTCCCAAGGGGTTTATCCCTACAGCGATACTGTATATCCTGAAAGTTCTTGTTGTTGGTAATTAATGTGCCCAGCTCAGAGAACTCCCTATTTTCATCTTAAAATACAAATAATATATTACCAGGGTAAATCCAGTATTTGAGTGATGTTCAGCTAACAATGATGAATCCAACCATACTAAATTATAAGTTAAACTTTACAGAAAAACTTAGTAGAAATACTTGAAAACGAAGAGCCCTAAAATCAGGCGACTACACTAGAATAAGTATGCTGTAATCCCAATGCCAAAAATTACAAAGCCTACTCTCGTGGAGCACCATAGGCCTATATATCTAACGCATCCACACTCTTAAAAATACTGGAGAAAGGCCTACTGCCAAGGGGCAGCAAAATTTTATGAGGTTGGAAAGTCAACCATAACAGAAATTAAAAACATGGAAAGTAAGTCGAATGTTGATGGTATTCTTCCACTTTCTGAGATTACTCACATAACAAGTTGAGGAATTATGGTTGCGGGATAGATGTGCAGAAGTATGCCTTCAGCCAACGGGTGATTGATTGTTGGAACAGGCTTCCATCTGTTGTTGTGGAACTGCATGGGTTGAATCAATTCAAGGGAGGACTAGACAAATTCATGGAGGGTACACATGGGTGAACTGTTTTTTTTTTTTTTTTTTTTTTGACTGATGCTATATAAGCTTGCTTTCTTGCATCATTTGCCGTTACTATTGCTACTATTAAAAATTATAAATAGAAAAATTAGACCTTTCAAGAGGAGACCTAACCTATGAAGCGTATTCTACAGCCAGCCAAACATAAATTTTATGGTTTTGTAATAGTATCAGGAAACATGAACCATTACAAGAAGAGCGCCCTCGTGCTCTGCGTCGTCCTCCCCACACCGGTTGGAAAAGACCCAAGTTCGAGTTCTGTCAATGATGCGAGAAATTTTTATGGACCTTTTTTTACGTGGCTGAGTTAGCCAGTCTCGGGCGAGGGTAGTATGGTTTTTTTTCGTCCAGCAAACATAAAATTGACCATAGAACACATAATTTACAGGCAGTATACACGGAGCAATATGGCCTTAGTAGCTCATGCGCCTAAAAAAAAAAAACCAAACAACGCCAACATACAAGAAGAGCTGGCTAAGGGCGCCCGAGGGCTACGTCAACCAAAACAGACTGCTATCTGGTTCTAACAGCAAGACGGAACCTTTACGATATCCTGTCATGAACTGCCTCTTGAGGCTGCTGCTGCCATAGGTGAAAACATTTCCAATAGGACTATTTGAAGAAGGCTCGATTCAAGTGGACTCTATGCAAGGAAGCCAGTGGTTTGTATCCCATTAACCCCAAACCACTGCACTACTCGTCGAAATTGGTACTATGTACATGTGACTTGGAGCCTTGAAAAATGGGGTTCAGGTCCCTTCTGTTGCCACGTACCATCCGAGAGCGCCTTCTCTCATCTCGAGCATCGATGAGCCGTGGTCGTCCAACACCTCGCTGGCGGTTCGTGGGTTTTCCCTCTTCTGACCACTTTCGGTAGATACTAACCATGGTTGACCGTGAGCATCCCACCAGCCGTGCCCTTTCGGATATGCTCTGACCTAGTCGTCTGGCCATTACAGTTTGGTCTTTGTAAAACTCGCTTAAGTCCGCTGCTTTTCCCATCTGAAGAAGAAGAGTAACACTGATTAACGGAGCTCAGTATCAGGTGTTTTTTATACCGTGTCTCGACCCGCGCACGCGCCGTAGTTCACCTGCAGTTGCTTCGATTTGCATAACGACTCGCTGGTCATAATGTTTTGGCTCATCGGTGTATAACACAATGTGGAGTCAATATTACTTTGGAAGTTGCGTACAGTGAAGTGAAAACTCTCATATATAATTAGAAATTAATTATTAAAGGTAATTAGTTATTTACTTTTCACTTCTATTAATAAGAAAGGAAAAAAAAAAGAGAGAGAAAATCAGTAATTTAAAAAATAAAAATCTGATCAGCCTGAAATGTAACACATTTCGGACATTAACTAACTTGTTTTAATACAAAATACCCATCATCTGATCATATTTTAGCTGCATTCTCACTCAGTAGGGATCGTGACCCCTCGGCAAGCAGGGATCTGACAATAGCTAATATATGGTCTGATGATGGGTACCCGCGAAATTCCCGAAACGTCACCTTAATGTATAGGAATTTAGTAAACTGAATAAGCTATCTTAATATTCACGTCATTACTAAAATTATCACTCTTTTAATTGATTCATTAGTTAAGTCAGGGATAGAAATAGAAAATTTTGATCATCAATGTACACTTTAATGAGCATTTATCAATATTTAATAGATGTAGTTGGCTAAATACGTCATACATGAACTCTAGATGGCCTCTTGAAAATTTTATTGAATTGGTTTAAGGGAAAAATTACTTTTAAAATGGAAATAAGTGGACCCAAATGCAGTACTAATTTATGTGAATTCGCTGAACCGCAGCTTAATATGTTGTACTCTCAAAGTACCTAACAACGTTTGTATATTTTGATGAGAGGTTCATGTTTCCTGTCTTTTGTCATAAGTCCATTCTTCATTAACAATTGACTGGTATACTGACGTTGTGACTTCCTTTTTCGGGTTACCCAACTATAAAATGAAATGAAGAGAAAAATTATTTTGTCTCTAAATTTCTAACTGAATTAAGAAAACAGTAAAATGGTTTATATAATGTAATTGCAATATATATCATATCCCTGGCACTTTAGAAGATGGGTGGTTATTATATTGTTAAGCAATATTTCAGACAAACTCAGTCCAGCAGTTGTTATTGTTCTAGGAGCATCAGCGACTAAGGCCATATTGTATATTGTCTGTGAATTGCTTATGGTCCCTGATCGATTTTTTGTTTTCTGGATGAAAAACCATGCTACCCTCTCCTGAGACCGACTAACTCGGCCTCGTTGTGAGAAAGGTCCATAAAAATTCCTCACGTCATCAACGGGACTCGAGCTCAGGTCTTTTCCACCCGGTGTGGGGGAGAACGGCGAGGCTACCAACTCGGGAGTGTCTCAGGCTAGCAATTTTGTAAAATTGTTTCATAATTTATTCTTTAAAAAATTGAATTTTAATGTACAGTGGTTAATTAATTTATTATTTAAATAAAATAATCGATAAATAATCTAGATTTAGATTATTATTGGCTTTTATTATTATATAACTATATTAAATTTATTTAATAATCTTTAATTTTATTTCCAGTGGCAAATTTTGACCGCGGATAAGTTTCTTGGAAATTTTTACTGTTTTTTAAGACTTAATTACGTAAGATATTAAATTGTGTTTAAAAAATAGTTTACCAGGCTAGCCACGTTTCGTTAGCTTATTTTTAAATTTTCTAGAGATTTTGTAAGTTACGATTTAATATTCCCAGTTCTTTTGTATCGGTGATTTAGTGCGGATATCTTATCACGTAACTAGTATGGTGCGTTGTAGTGAAATTGTGTGGTTTTAGTTTGCGTTTTCATGCGTTTTATAGTTTGAATAAATTCAAGGAAGAACTAGACAAATTATTGGAGGGATGGACTTGTGATGTGGGAAGTTTTTTTTCTTTCTTTCTTTTAGTTGATGCTTTATAAGCTTGCTTTCTTGCCTCATTCGTGTCTTCATTTGTTTTTAAAATAGAATTAAAAAAAAGTTCACGGCGGGGTGAGATTCAATCTGCCAATAAGGGATAACCAGAAAAAGCTGGGGAAAATAAGACAAGGAACATACCTCTTTGGAATATATATCCCATATAAATTCTTTAAAATCGTTAAAAGTGAATGACTCGTTAATGTGGAACACTTTTTTAAATCTTCAGCTTTTTTTTTTTTTTTTCCTACAGCGTTTTGTTTTTCCAGGGATTCATGATTAAATCTATTATCAAATCGTTCTCGAATGTATGTTTATTCAAGACTTCAATCTTCAGTTATGGATTTAAAAAGACAAATTGTATATCATTAGTTATATACCATTGTTTTATTTGTAAAGTGATTTGAGTTCATCAAAACTCTGACTAGAATGGGTACGTGTTTTCGAATGAGATTACTCGTACATATAAAGGATATCTGAATGCTTTTTATGGAGTACTGTATACACTGTCCTCCAAAAAGTTTCTGAACACAAGTGGTTTCACACTGACGTCACTCCTCTCACTTCAATAGTTGTCAATCTCCCTTTTGCCACACTCCAGAATTGGTTAGTGGAAAGCTTACTCAGGAAGGTAAGTTTTCTATTTCCAGTAGTTGAAATCGGGACTCTCCATAGACCCGATTTCAACTGCTCTATAGAACACTTATGGTGTTGGTTGCACCATGCAAAGCGAGACCGCTGACTGCAGTGATGATATACAGTTTATGCACCGCCGATCCATGAAAACTGAAGCTGTAGTGGACAGTAGTGGAGGAGAGTACGTAGTGTGTTGATAAAGACTTCAACCCTGTTGCGCTTACAAACTCTTGGTTGAGGTTTTGTAGGACTATCTTGGATATTTGACAAGGTTGTCACTGTCCTTCCGAGTATCCCCTGATATTACATAGAGTGAGCTTCTGTGGTTTTCCTGTACTTTGATAGATAATGGTGAAACGGCCACACTTCCATTTCATGATAACATCACCAACAGTCGACTTCGAATAGTGTACGCCATCAGAAATTGCACGATTCGACATTCGACAATAAATTGTCGGATGTCGATTAGTACATTCGGTATGTGGACATGTATGTGTATAGGTAGGGTGGCTCCTAGAACGTCCGTTCAAATCGACCTCGTTTCTTTGTACGTTGAACAGACTCTGCAAAACAGGCCGGCCAGCGTGTAATAGTGTAATGTTCGTGTAGTTAATACATGTTGTGTTGTTGTGTTATGCTGACCTCTTGGCTACCTAGAAGCAGCTATCACCAGGAAGGCTGCTTCTAGATACTCGTCCACATCACAGGAAGATGGGACGCATAAGGTCTCAGGTTATGAGACAACAACACAAAAAAAAAAAAAAAAAAAACCCTCTGGGGGCCCAATCCAGAGCTAAAAAAATAATAATAATAAATAAATAAAATAAATAAATAATAATAAAATAATAAAAATCCTCCTCATTATCACTATTAGTCTCTTGAGCATTCTGGACACACTTCGGTAATGTTTTCAACACACTATTCTGGTTCAACTGTCTAGCAGGCATTTCCTCAATTCAAAGGCTCCCTTTGCAAAATCCTGGCATAATTGAAATACACTCCAATTAGATAAGAATATCTCTTCCCGACCTAACTCATTCTCAGCAATGATTTCCCTGATTATTTCCCTGACATTATCATAAATTGTACACACATATAATATATGGTGCCAACTTTCAACCTCGCCACAAAAACAGAGATCTGTATCCGAAAGTCCCAACTGAAATAATTTCGCTTTCATCGAGCCGTAACCTGTTGCTAAAATGATGTTTGTAAACTTGGTAAAAAAGGCTGGGGGTGAAATAGGAAGCAGAGGGGTCGATAGGGAAGGTGACCCCCCCGTTTTTCAGTGGGGCATGCCCATGCCTCACCAGAAGGAAATAGGGTTGGCAAGGGGGAAGGGAGCGTGTGTCTTCCCCCACCAGGGATTAGGGTTTTAAAGAAATCTCGCAGGTGCGAGATTTGATAGCCAGATGGCACTCTAATTCTGATGTCATTTCAGTTTTCATCATTTTCAGGAATTTCGTTGTGGCGCGTTTGTATCAAGTCAGAGATGGTTGGCCGCAGGATTCTTGCTTTGGTCTCTCCAGGAGGAGTAGCCCTGCGCAGGTCTCTTGAGTTTCAAATGGCGTGTCTATTTCTTCAGGCTGAGATTTTATTCTTTTGCTCTTGCTTTGACCCTTCTGTGTCTTTCCTTTATTTTTACTTCGTCCATGACATTTGGTTTGTGATATATCTAGTGGGTGTTATTGTCCTCCCGAGGATCAGGTTGCATTGAGATAATTGTTTTCCATACTGATTAGGTGTAATCATGTCATGGCGTTCTAACAATTCTTGTAAACGTATTGCCGTTAACCTCTCTAACACTTTCCCCAGATTAGCCAACAAAGCAATTGGACGGTACGACTTAGGCTCGAATAAAGGTTTCCCAGGCTTCCTAATTAGCCTCAATAAAGCAATCTTCCATTTCAATGGAAACAGTCCTTCCTCTAAGCACGTATTATATAACAGAAGCAAAACGTTAGGTATCAACTTGAAAAACCTTACTATAAATGCATTTTCAATCAAATCTATTCCTGGACATTTTGCAAAATTAAATTTCCTTAACACCCCTGCCAGTTCATCTATTGTAAACGCCATGGTATTACCTCTAGCTACATAAAACTGATTTTTTCTCCCCAGTTCGGATTGGCACTGTGAGTCCAAGATGGGATCGTCATTCGGGAAAAGCCTGGTCAATATTGCATCTACTGAATCCCCCCAGCCAATAGTCTCAGTAGAATCCTCTTGAATTGTATTAAATATCTCCAAACTTCTCAGTTTATCTCTTGACAACTTATATAACAAACCCCAGGGATCATTTCTCCCCGATTTTACAAACAATCGCCAGGTTTCTCTCTTCCGAGTTGCCATGGTTCTCTTGTAATTATTTTTAAGAGATATGTAATTGTCATGCAATCTAACTACCTCAGAATGACCCCAATTCCGATGCCGCTGGTACTGTCTCCTAGCCCGATATACAGCCCGTCGTAAGACACAGTTCGTTTGTCCACCATGGGCTGGATTTTAGTTCAATAACCTTCTTCCTACCTGACTTTTATGCCGCTCTTACCGTTGAATCCTCTATAGTATTAGCTAAATACTTTGTATATTGCAGATTCAGGAACTATCTGTTATTGTTTATCCGAGGGAAACTCCAGACGAACAGAAGCTTCATACATGGACCAATCAAACGATTTCAATGAAAACCGAACAATGTGTGGTATCCGATCTTCAGTACCAGTTAAATCCGGCACATTCTTCACGTAAAACAATATAGCTCGATGATCACTTGATGTCCAATCAGGCATAACCTAAATACAATGTCTAATACTAGAAGTTGTTATAGTTAAATCAATATTAGATTCACCCATTGGACTACAGAATGTAGACAGTTGATTTGATGTGTTCATTACAAATAAATTATTGCTCGATACAAACTCTTCCAGCAATAAACCTCTCATGTCAGATGTTGCACTATACCATAATGGAGACTTTGCATTAGCGTCTGTTCAAATAATCACTTGTTTATGTCTTAAAATGAGCAACACATACTCTAAATAATCCACGCAATTATTCATGCATTCGGTATTAAAAATCAACTTCACTATTGAAGTTATGATGGTTTTATATTTGGAAAAAAGTAATGGTTGATATTCCAAGAGTTGTAACTATTCGCAGACAAGAAAGAGTGGGTTAAAGGACAGAGTCCCTTGAAGAACAACTCTAGAATTTTGCAATTCGGCTGAACTGCACAAAAACCGAACGCGGAGCATAAGATGGAAGTTCGTTTAGATCTTATGCCAAACACGACCAAAAGACAAAAACGTCGAGAGGAACTGTTTGAGATGAGTAAGGTATGTTAAAATGTCAGATATACTAAGATCTATACTCAATATTGATTGTAATGGAATCCATTTTGACGATCGTTAATCAGTTGGAGGATTTCTAGGTAGTTTATGATTAAATGGTTGATGGATTTCTCCTTTACTTTGGACACAGGTGAAGTAGGCGAAATGGTCGATAGCTGAAAAGGACAGATGCGTTGCCATTTCGAAAAACTGGCTGTATATCAGCAAGTTTCCATTCAAAAATGGAAATATCAAGAGTAAGAGAGCATAAAATGGCGACAAGTTACATCCTAATGATTCTGTTGGATCTTTTTCTAAAGATGAAATTGACTTATTGATATGGCTCTTTTTCTCCAACCCTTGGATCGATGATCGTGGTACACCTCCTCCTACTATAACGAACACGTTATGTTAAATGTTCTTCTTGGTTTTCACAGAAGAGTCCTGAATAATCTCGATGCCAAGAAGTCGCCACGTGTGGCCTAACTATTAGGCAATGGTCAGGCCACATCTTGAGAACTGCATACAGGTCTGAAGCCGTATTTTAGAATGGATTTGGATCTGTTGTGCACAATTGTTCCCCTGGTGCAGAGAAGAGTAACATGACTTGTGACGGAAACAAAAGGGTGCTCTTACCAAGAGAGGCTTCAGTATTGCTAATTGCAGCGTCTGGAGACTAGGCACCTGCGAAGAGATCTGATCCTTAAACAACCCATGTTTAAGGGTTGAATGGCTTGAGTAAGCCCAGTGCTGATGGAATCCTTCCTCTTGTTCAGACTACACACATGTGGGAGGGCATAAATACAAATTGAGGATGGATGCAGAATACATGTGCGGAAATTTTCCTTCAGCCAGCAGGTAAATAAATAAATATTCTTTATTGCGGAGAAAATAAATACACTGCAATATACCTCTCACAGCAAGTTTGGCCAGGGGTTTCGGTTTCACATATAAATTGTTAATTTTATTATACTAGCACTCAATATCTTTATGAATACTGTGGTTGTGGATACACCAGCCTTAAACTTTCAACGGGTCAAAAATGTTTGATGATAAAAACCGAATCTAGAACTTTCCCCCTAAATGAATAGCTACAAGCAATCTATGTGCCACGGTCCCATTATCACTTCAAAGGTTAGATATGACATATGAGGAAGGGATCGAAATGGATAATGCTCTTTCAACAAGATTTAAAATAATAAAACATTCATGTAAGCCATTAAGACTAGAGTCAAATTTCACTTTATAAAATAATTGACTGCAATGAAAATCATTGTATACGGTAAGAAAAAAATATCACAGTGGTTGTCCATTGTTTGATATAAAATTTAAAAAGTGCCCATAACTTTTCAAATTCAACGATAAATGGTTCTACTAATTGTTGTTCAGTGGTAATGATTATATTTTCAAAATTTCCTATCATGACTTTTTCAGTCCAGTTCAAAGAACCAATAAGGATTTGCTAATCCACAATAACAAACGTGTGATGCATCCAATAAGCTATACTATTACACCTAACTGGAATTCCTTCTGCTCTTATCATTCCTATTTGCCTTCAGCTTAGTCTCTTCTACAGCTTTATCAGTTATTAACCTAACAGCCACTCCTTTTTTATGATAATTCATTATTAGTTCACGAAGGTAGTTTGAAATTATGAGATACACACAAATATCTATTTATGACGATTGGAAGTTAATACTTTTTCCATAATAACTACTGACGTTTCTCATGGGAAAACCTGCAATTTGGTTTCGCACATTTTCGCCTTTGGAAACTGTACTGCAAGCTATGCTGGAGTCAAGAAGAACTCTGTGAAATGAATTACAGGTTCCATTATCTCTCTTTCTGATTGTTGATTGTCGGGTAGTTGATTATTGGAACAAACTCCCATCTGTTGTTTTGTTGTAGAGGTGGATAGTTTGAAATTCAAGGAAGAACTAGACAAATTGTTAGAGGGGATGGACAGGTGGGACAGGAAGTGTTATCTTTTTCTTTTTGGCTGATACTGTATAAGCTTGCTTTCTAGCGTCATTTGTCACTGCTAAAACTTTCAATACGATAAATGCGCATCCCAATGTTTATGCATAAGGCAAACGGTGTGTTATTCTGATGGCTTAGGGTGACTGGCAATGGGGTCAACCTCGCTTTCTTCCAAACTTTTATTTGTGACTGCGGAATCACAAAGACTCTCACTAACTCTGATTCCACCATGGACATCCCCCTCTCTGTGTCTTTGATGGTTAAGAAAACCTGACGCAATTGTCCCTACAGACCAAATAAAACAGTAGCCTAAATAAGAATCCAAATAAACAAACAAATATCGTTGGATTTAAAACGATTCGTACTACCAAAAGTCCTTCCACTGTTCCGAATGTTGAAATCAAACGGTAATATAGACATATCAAGGAATTTCAGTCCTAGATATGTATGTATTGGATGGTAGGTAATATAAGCAGCATAAGGACAATTACCCTCCATATTGGATAATACTGCTCGCCAGTCCTAAGCACGATTGTTACAGACGTTCAATTGGTTTCATACAGTGCTACAGACAACGAAATGGCCAGTAGACAACATCTGGATGACTTTTGTTACTCCTTCTTTGTCACAGTCATTGTTCCTATGCTCCAGTCCGATTTGTTTATTTTTAGTCGGGGTCTCATCCTTGCGGGCAATCCCCGAGTGTTTATTTGTTCTTTTGTTGTGTTTATAGCAGGCGAACAACCTTCTACTATAAACACAACAAAAGAACAAGTAAGCACTCGGGGATTGTCCACAAGGATGAGAACCCGACTAAAAAAGAAACAAACCGGACTGGACCATAGGAACAGCGACTGTGACAACGAAGAAGGAGGAACAAGAAGTGAACTTAATAATGAACACCCATGAGGTACACGACTAGTAGCCTACAACCACAAGCAGAACCTGAGGGCATCCACGTAGCTGGAACAAAGGGATCCTTGCTCGTGTTCCAGGACAAATACCGGACCGACAACTCGAACGGAGTTGACGTGTGTGACATGCAGTCCAGCTGCCGACGCCACATGGCGATCTGATCCGGGCAACCTAGCCCAACGCTCTTTAAATCCTGGGGTGGGAGGGCCCACCGCTCCTTTCCTTCTGGTGAGGCATGTGCATGCCTCACTGATCTACTGGGGTCGCCTACTCTATTGTCCCCATACTTCTGCCTTACTCCCCCAACCCCAGTCTACAGTCCCCTCCCCTTCTATCTTTACGCAAGCGTATGCCCCCACACCAAAACCTTAAACAACTCCAAATTAACTACGCCCACTTTCGGTCTTTCTTCATCTAAGCGATATTTTCCCACGCAATTGAAGACACACACATATGTACATTTTACAGACTCATATATATTTTTATATATATGTAATTTTTTTTTTTTTAGGTTCTAGCCGCTGAAATCAGGAAATTAGGGCAGGACCTGCCAGAGTAAAAATAGTCTACTGGGTTCCTGGTCTGCCTCCACGGGGCATAAGTGAGGCAACGTTGGGCCTCAGCAGGAGTCTAGCGGCTAAACGACCAGATGAATAACGGTACACGACATAACACAAATTCAATATCCACACACTTTTAAATCTCTGGCTTTTACAGCAAACTGGCACACCCACAATGTAAGCAACGCGGAGATGGGGGAAACCCCTGGTGCCGCTAGACATCAACACACTTTACACTAACACTTTATTTTACACCCCCCGGGTCGAATAATTGGGAAGATCGAGGAAAGTCGAAGTGCGAGGAGTGTGGCTGCAGAGTTCGATATCGCCCATAGCATCGTCTCACGTGTGTGGTCGGCCTTCAGAACGACAGGTACAGCTGTTCGAAGGATCAGTGGTGGTGCTCCACGAAAAACAACGTCCAATGATGACCGCTATATATTCCTACAGGCCAAGAGGGACCGACACCAGCGGGATCCATTGCACCCAGCAACACAGGGGCACAGGATATCGCGGTTTACTGAGGCCAAGCAACTCCATAAAGATGGACTGTTTGCCCACCAGCCAGTACGCTGTGTCCCTTTAACACCTGCACATCGGAGACACCGTTTACAGTGGAGCATTGAACACAAGGACTGGACAGCAGCGCAATGGGGTAAGGTACTGTTTACTGATGAGAGTAGATTCAGTCTCAGCAGCGATTCTGGACGTCAGCTAATCTGCCGAGAGGTTGGCACACGGTATCATCCTGCAAACATCACTGAAAGGGGGTCGATATGGAGGTCGAGGTGTTCGTGTCTTGTAAGGCGTTATCTTGGATGGACGTACACAACTCCAGGTACTAGAAGGCGGTACTATAACCGATGCACGCTACTGTACTGAGGTAATCCCTCCCCATATGCGTCTGTTCCGAGGTGCAATTGGCCACGAGTTCGTATTTATTATTATTATTATTGTTACTCTTATATTATTTCTCCCTGATTGGGGATTCCTAATAATAATTATAATAATAATAATAATAATTATTATTATTATTATTATTATTAGCTATATGATTGAAGGAAGCCTGACGCTTATGGTGCACCAGGCAAAAAAAAAAAAAAAAAGTAAAAGGGAATCATCAAGAAAGAGAAGAATGATCATATACAGCTCAGGACGCTGGGTGTGTTAAGCCCAAACTCACCAGATGTGAGCCCTTGGGGGTTATGGTTGATAACGCCACACCCTATTACACTGCAGCTGTTGATATGCTTTTGGAAAGTGAGGACATTGTTTGTATGGATTGGCCGGCACGTTTCCGTCGATCTAAATCCCATCGAACACATATGGGAGATTCTGGGGAGACGCCTAGCGGCAAGTCCACACCCACCATAAAATGTTCACCAGCTGAAGATGGCGCTGACAGAGGACTGGACGATGTTACCGGAAGAACTTATCAACAACATTGTTCTAAGTATGGACAGGCGGTGCAAATCCTGCATCGACATTAGGGGTGGCCATATCTCCTACTGTGGACCACCTCTTCTCTTTGTTCCCTCTTTGGCAGTGATGCATCTGTATCATGGCAGCGAGTGCTATGTTGCCATTTTTGAATAAAGTCCCTCTGTACCATTTTGTTTCCGTTGTTGTTTCCTTCATCATTTCTGTACCTCACGAGATTTCTTTGGTATGCTTTTCCCAAATCCAGGCCACTCCTATGAGAAGCTACAGGAAAAAACCTGACTGGTCCTTAAGTTTTGTACACCAGTGTATTAATAATTATTTTTTCCATTATTTACAAATTGATGTAATTTATACTGGCCGCTCCCGCGATAATTCTTCTCCATAACCTTTGATTACTGGTATCTATAAAGATCATTTATTTATAACTAACTCGTCATATTTAGCCAATATCCGTGTTAGATATCAAGCAATATAAAACTACGTTATTCCTAAAACGCAGTGTGTATCGAGACTCACTACATGAATTATCCAAGTCACGCCTCAACCAAGGATAACATGAATTGTGAAGATATCCTGTATACAAAGAAGTACTGATTACGTTCCTGCTTATCCCGGTTATTGGTGGTGTGCCAATTCAAATAGATAACCCCCCTCCCCCCAAGATGTTATCTAAATGCATACCTGCATACAAAATAATTAAATGAAGCTAGCAAACTAAAGTTACAGTACTGGGTTTTTTCAATTTATAGTTCTTCAGAATTTATTTGAAATTCTGGATTTTTTCTAGAATTGATTTCTTAATTTTCTAGAAATGTTTTTGCTGGCTGAAAATATATCGTTCATTTATTAAAATTATACGAGGAAACAAAGGAACTACTTATGGATAGAATATTTGCAATTCAATTTATTTCGTCCAGTTACTGGTATTTTTCCATAAAAACACTTCCAGCCAGGTTTTGAAACTCCATCCCAGTGGATGGACGAAAATCCATTCACTGGGAGTCTAATTATGGAAGTCTACAGCCTACTTTATATTTTACCCGTTTTGAAAGACTTGTTGAGCATCCTGAATTTCAATGAAATTGATAAATAGATATCTGACAATTTTTATTTCTTTATCTGTCCGTCCGCATGCCACTCTTCTTCTTCTTCTTCTTTGGTCCTTAAGTGGCAGCTGGGGGAGGCGGTTGGCCACGCAACCAGTATGCTGCTGTAGGTGCCGCAGGGTTTCGGACTTGCTCTGTGATGTTCTTCCATACCTTACGATCCATGGCTTCAGTCCTGGCCTGGTTAAGGTCGAGACGTCGGCTCTTCAAGTCATCTTCCACTTGCTTGGCCCACGTTTTCCTAGGCGCGGTCCGTTGGATGCTCCATTGGGTGGGTCGTTGTCTCTAAAGGAGTGTGGATGGTATTCTGTTCGTGCCCATTCTACATACGTGGCCAAACCATCTGAGCCTTCGCTTCTGGATTTGGTCGGCAATGGTTGGTTGCTGTTGGCATCTGGCGCGGATGGTATCATTAGTGATGCGGTCGCGAAGAGAGATGCCCAAGATCTGCCGCAGGCATCGCATTTGGAATACCTCAAGTTTGTTCAAATCTAACTTGAGACAAATCCATGTTTCGGATCCGTAAAGAAGAATGGGCAGGATCAAAGTCCGGAAGAGTCGGATTTTAGTCTTTGTGGAAATGTTGGTCCTCTTCCACAGACACCATTTGAGCGAGGCGAACGCAGTGGCCGCCTGTCCAATTCTGCTGTGGATTTCCATGGTGGATGCAACTTTCTTCTCCTGGACCAGCGACCCAAGGTATTTAAAGTCCTGCACTTGCTCGATCTGGACGCCTTCGAGATAGATGGTGGCTTGCGACCCATCTGTTGTCAGGGCCTTTGTTTTACCAGCATTGATCTTCAAACCGTATGGCCGGGCAATGCGGGCAATGTCGTAGAGGATGTCCGTGGCTTCAGCGTCGTTACCGGCAAGGATAGCACTATCATCAGCAAACATCAGGTCAGTCACATAGTGATCCTTGTCATATTGTATGCCCTGTCTGTTTCTGAATGCTTGCCTCATAATGGCGTCGACCACGATGTTGAAAAGCAACGGGGAGGCTACATCCCCTTGGCGGACTCCAGTTTGGATGGTAAATTCCTCAGATAAATCATTCTGGATGCGCACCTGGCTGGTTAAACCGTTGTATGCAGTTTGGAGGAGTGTGATGACTTTTCGAGGTACATGTTCAACCTCTAGTAGTTTCCATAAGGCAGGCCGGTGGACACAGTCGAAAGCAGACTTAAAGTCAATGAAAACAATGACGGTTCGCTGTCCACACCGGATCCTCTCCTCCATCAGCTGACGAATGGCAAAGATTTGATCACAGCATCCTCGCCCGGGTCTAAATCCTGCCTGTTCTTCTCGACTGGTTTGCTCGCGATGTTTTTGCAGTCTTGACTGGATAATCTTCATAAAGACCTTACCGATGATGGAAAGGAGGCTGATGCCACGGTAGTTCTTGCAGTCCCGGTTATCACCTTTCTTGTGGAAAGTCGATGGATTTCATCAAATTTTATATTTGGCTCTTTTAGCAAGATTTTTTGAGCTTTGATAAATTTCATTAAAATCAGACCAATAGAAATCCAGGAGTTAGGGCTTTAAAAAAAAAAAAGGATTTGTTGAGTCATTCCAATTTTCATTCAAACTGGATCAACAGAAATCCGGCATTTATTATTTATTTTCTTTTCGACCTTATGTAATAACTCGACGTCCCCCAATATATGGATTTTTATGAAATTTTATATTTGGTACTTTTAGAAATATTTGTAGAGCCATCCAAATTTCATTAAAATCAGACTAATAGAAATCCGACAATTATTATTTCTTTGTCCGTCCGTCCGCGTGTAATAACTCGTCCCTCAATTTATGGATTTTTCATACAACTTTATATTTATTCTGTTAGAATCATTTGCTGAGTACTGTACTCCAAATTCCATTAAAGTCAGACCATATATTGCAGCTTAATATTCAGAGTTAACCAGTTATTAAAAATACACTCATGAGCCAAAACATTATGACCACCTAACTAACAGCGTGTTCAATAGCGTTTCGCCGTGATAACCGCTGCACCCGGCTTGGCATCGGCTAGCGAGACCGCGGAAGGTGTCCTCGGGTATCTTGGACCAGTTGAGCAGAACTTTCTGGAGTTCGGCAACGGAGGGAGGAATTGGCGTGCGCTGGAAAAGAGTCACCTGGTCTGATGAATCAAGGTTCCAGCTCCATCATGCTGATGGACAATTAGTATTCGACGGCAAGCAGGTGAACAGGTGCAACCATGCACGGTTGAACTATAACAGGCCGGTGGAGTTAGTATCTGAGTCCCTGCATTGAACACACCGCCTTAACCCCAGATCCTACCTCAGCATTGTTTCAGACCAAGTTTTTCCCTACATGGTGATCGTGTATCCAGATGGCACTGGATTCTTTCAAATAGATGATGCCCGGTGTCACAAGGCCCGCATTGTTCAGGAATGATTCAAAGGTCATGTGTCCAAGCATTTCGTGTGACCCCTGTTCGCTAAAACCCCCTCGACATCAATCCTATCGAACATATGGGTAGCACAGTTGGTAGAATTCCCATCCTCCCCACACCGGGTGGAAAAGACCTCAGTTCGAGTCCCGTCGATGGCGTGAGAAATTTTTATGGGCCTTTTTCACAATGTGGCTGAGTTAATCGGTCTCAGGCGAGGGTAGCTTGGTTTTTTCTCCCGGAAACTCGGGTTCTACGTGCAGAAATCGACCTCAGAACACACTCAATTTACGAACAGTAAATACGGAGCAATATGGCCATAGTCGCTGATGCTCCTAAAACCCTGCTATTAATAATGAGGCACCATTAAATCAGTGCCTATAAACTCCCCTCATGGGGTAACGAGAAGTTCCCCTGATTTTTAAACACGTGCTAAGTTTGTTATGTTATAAACTCCCCTTTTTTCAAATTTCAGAAATTTTTAATAGATATACAAACAAATATATACAGTATATATATCTTTTAGATTTTTATTTCTTTTTCCTTTTTTTTTTCATCACCTCTATTCCAAATGCCTGAATTAATGTTGAGAAAAAGGAGAGCAAGGAGGAGTTCCACTTGCCTGGTGTATTCCACCCCTCGTTAGGATTTGGGGTTCTTTTCAGTCCAGGACCACTGTGCAATTAATATGATATCCGAAATCTTTTCATTCTTTTGAATATTATTCATTATCGAAATGGGTACGTTGAGACACAGTTGAGGAAATATTTTTCCGCATAATTTTCCCAATGTTCATTTTAGCGCGAAAATCCTTCATGCAAATAAATTAAAGTTTTAGATTTCATTTATCTTTGAAGAGTGGTTTCGTTCCACCTCCATAAATATTATTAGTGGCAGAACACTTTGTGAACTGCTTCAGTACTTGCGAATTTTAATGAATGTCCTAAACTCGATTCTGTTCATAAACCACGAATTAAAAGATCTTTAGAAAGTGTGGGATTACGCCCTGAAAAGGGAAGGGGGCAGAAGGGCGCGCAACAACTCCTGTTTACGTCTAAATTAAAATCAGCCTGTGACGAAAGAGAATTATGGTATTCATAATTCACACATCAGAGAGCAAGCAGCATAGATTTCCATTTATCACAATTACTGATAATTTAAATATCACTTGCACGACGATGCATTAAAAACGAAGTAGTGTCTTTGTCACAAAAATCATCCAACCATCAACGTCACCCCTCTACGCCCAACTTAATTTCACTCTGCGAAATATATGTTGCTTCTACTAAGATAAGCGGACTTCGATTTTGGTTGAAAGATTACCTTGTTCACCAACTCAACGTGTACACTGTTGCCTAAGTTCAAACGTCCAACGTTATCAATGTCACGAAACTGCAAAAGTTATCTGCAAAAGATAATTTTACTTTGCAATATACATTTTTCATGCTAATTTCACTTTATAAAAAAAAAAGGAAAGAAAAAAAAATGTGAGCAACAGACCAAATGAATGAATCGTATGCGTTGGAGCGTTGCATACGTCATTGTCATGTGGTATGGTTCAGTTCCCATGATGGCATTTGTATTTTTACTCCTTCGATGAAAAGCTGTGGCGTGCAAATTATGTTATTATATTTCGGTAGACGCACACAATGAAGATGGATAAAAAAAGAAAAAAAGAAAAGAAAGATTTTTTACTACAAAGATTATGTTAACACTTTGACCAAATAACATTTTGCTTTTAATAAAATTAACGAACATTTAGTTTACACCGTGGAAGAGCATTTAAAAAATAAAGTAAAAAGCGTTATGAACGAATTGTTTAATAGATTAAGAACTCAAACGTTTCGCGTTATGCAATAAGGTGTGAATGTTCGCGAAGCTTATCATTACCCAGTTTTTAGACATACGAGGGAAACTGTACATTTTGGGGCAGTCTGCTACAAAATACGATGCTCCTCAGGTATATGGAATAAATGGAAAATAAGTTTGTTTATATATATATCATTTGTTTTAGAGTCTTCCATGCCATCCAAATAATATCTTATATTTAACAAAATAAATAAGTTCATCTGCTTCCAAAAAATGTGCCCATAAAAATAGATCGTTCCATTAAATACACTGCTCAACAAAATTAACAGAACACGTAGAAAACGTGGTGTAACTCGTGCAGCTTGTGATGAAATCGGACAAACTTTGGTATGTGGTGTACCATAGAATAACGATGAAATGAGGAGACAACAAGAAACTTCGGACAGGTATAGGGGACATTTATAGAGTTGTACAAGAATTATCTAAAACGTCAGCCAATACAAGATGCTCGCAAATATGGTCACATGACGTCAGTAAAGCGTATGATCCCTTCAACGGCTGAACAGGCCTGATAGCGGTGGACCATGCTCGATATAAGGGTGTCTATAAGATTCTCTGGCAATAAATCCCAATGTTCTGCCAGCGATGACCTTAGCTCACCAAGTGACCGAGAAGTTGGCTGTCGACGTGAAATGAGGTGCCCAAGGGCGCCCCACACACACGTTCGATCGAATTCAAGTCTGCTGATCGTGCTGGCCACGGCAGTCGTTGGATATCTTCAGTTCAAAGATATTCCTCAACCACTTAAGCTCTATGTGCAGTGGCGTTGTCGTGAATGAAAAGAAAATCAGGGCCAAGCGTACCCCTAAAAAGTCGTACATGGGGTTCGAGGATCTGTTCTCGGTACCTCTGCACAGTTACGGTACCCCTATCAAAAACATGACGAGTGGTGTGTCCCTTAATCATTATTCTTCCCCACACGAGAACACTGCCTCCACCGTAAGTGTCCCTTTCTCTGATGTTAGAGGGACGGTACCGCATTCCCCGTTATCCCCACAGGAAATAAATTCTAGAATCTCTTAGTAGGCTAAAACAGGACTCCTATTTTACTGTGAACAGAGCCTTCGGCGACATTGTTCACAATAAAATATTCATTAAAAACATTTTGTTTTGTTAATTTTGTCGAGTAGTGTAATTTTCTATGCAGTGCAACGCAGGGGATTAGTATTCAAAGAATCTTTTTTTTTACTAAAAGTAAATAAAAATTCTAGCATATTTGATACATTACATGAACATTAAATATAAGTATGACTATAAACATAAAGAAAACGTCTGCCATCCCAAATTATGGGAGGACCAGACTTCTTCTCGTTGCTGGCTTTATGCCACAGTAGCCACTTATTGAAGATTAGACTGTTTCTTTCGACGATATGTAGGTGAACCCCGCTGCTACGTAGAAAGGTGAACTCTGCTGCTGCCCCTGATCCCACATGCCTATGCCCCTGAACAGCCAGATGTGATTAAGCCTCTCATGAGGTCTCTGACATCGCCTGCCTTTCCCATGATACTTGGTGGAGTGATCAAATGGATCGCTCCACCAAGGTCCTGAAGTTCTTAGGGCTGTCCTACCACGTGATCCAGCACGAGACAGGCATTCCGATATCCGCATGCCGACATCAGGACACTGGATCCTCTAATAAGTTGGTTGAACAAAGAACAACACAACCCGCATTCAGTAATTAGAATCGACGATGGAAAAAATTATTGCATTCAGTGAATTACACCAAGAGTAATAATACGCTTAAACAAATTAAAATTTTGAGCTGGTATAAAGAGCACGTATTTCTGATTTTCAGTATGATTTGTAAGTGAAGCGTATGGAACTTGAACTAATCTGATCTAATCTGATCTAATCTAACCTAATCTAATAAAATTTATCTAAGCAAGTGGTGTACTGCGTGAAGATAAATAACTTGTTTCCTGATCCCTGGGTAAAAAGTAAAACTGTTCGTACTTTTTAACTGAGCAACGCTATTCGGTCTCAGTAGAGCATGGTTTTTTCTCCCTGAAATCCGAGTTTTTTCGTCCCGCAACAGCAAATCGACCACAAAACGCAATTTAGATATATTATATGCGGCGCAATATAGTCTAAGTTGCTAATGCGCCTAAATCCCTACAACAACGACAATGTTCTTCAATGGGTTTGCCTTTGGATCGAAGAAAAACCAGAGTTTCCGGTAGTCAAAAAAAAAAACAAAAACATAACTTGACTGTGACCTACAAAAAAGCACAAAAAAATTCCTTGCTTTACTGAGGGCATTCGATCTCATGCCTTTCCCACCTGATGTGTGAAACAATGATTACAATTACTGTGCAACTGGCGAGGGATTTAGTAATCGGCGAAACTGCCAAACTATCAAAATATTTCTTTCTGATGTCTTAGATGATGCCACTGAAAATGTAGTTGTTCTTCAACATGTTGCGGACAAAGAACAACACAACCCAAATTTTCTTTCTTATCCTGATACATTTTCTCTGAGCAATGCACACAGGCTGCTACGACAAGTCATGGGGTTTTGTCAATGATATATGGGAATTTTGCTAGCAGGGATAAGGAGGCGATTATCCTATTGTATAAGGCAATGGTCTGGACACGTCTTGAGTACTGCGTACAGATCTGGAGGCCTCATTTTAGGAAGGATGTAGAGTTGCTAGAACAGATATAGAGGTGGGCAACAAGATTAGTGAGGAGAACTTAGGGGTGCTCCTACCAAGAAAGGCTTCAATTCTGCAAATTGCAGCGCCTGGAGACTAAGCACCTGCGAAGTTATCTGATTGAGGTGTTTGAGGCTTTGAATGGATTGAGCAAGCTCAATGTTCATAGCATTCTTCCTCTTGCTGAGACTATACACATGAGGGGGATACAAATTCAAATTGAGGAAGGACGATTGTAGAATAGATGTGCAGAAGTTTGCCTTTCGCCAGTGAATGGTTGATTGCTGGAAACTTCTATCTTTTATTGTGGAAGTTGATCGATTAAATAAATTTAAGGAAGAACTGGACAAACTATTGAAGGGAATGAATAGGTGAAATGGTAAGTGCCGTGTTTTTTGTCTGATGCTATATAAGCTTTCTTTCTTGCATCATTTTCCTCTACTAATGCTAATGCTAAAACCTGACTGCATCCATGGCTGTTCTAACCTGGTCTCCAATGCCTCATTTCTACCTTGTGATGAATTTTGGAAGTAATTATTTTTAAATAATTTGCATTAGCATCTTCTCAATATGTACCTACCAAATATGAATATTTTCCATATTGTTTGCTCTTAGGAATAGTTGAACTTTACTCGTACATGCATGTTTCCGGCTTGAACTTGGGGCATTATGGATAATGAATCTGCCATTATAAGCCAAGCACTAATCTCGGGCAGGGGAGTGAATTAGAGCAACTCCAAAAGAGGAAGGAACATGAACCTCTCCCAAAAGAGGAAGGAAAACTAGAAAAAAACTACATTCCTACCGCCCCTCTCCACCTCATAAATCACTCCCAATGTTCTCAATCACCCGCAACAACGTCGGACTGACGAGCAATGACCTTTGATTGAGCCTAAAAACTTGAGAAGTGAAATTTCGGATGTCTGACATTAGGAGGAAAGTAAGCACTGTATTTTTAAGAATACCGATAAGAAATTACACAAATTCGTGAAAAGATACTTATATTCTTTATTTAAAGCACTTATATTACAGCCAGTTAACACAGCGTTAAAAATTTGAATATGATATATTTTTTTGTAAGCTTGAAAAACTCTGATTCTACGTGTTCATTCCAGAGAATAGCAAAAACAGAAAATTTTATTTATTCATTTAGATATTCATTTTATTTATTGGTATTTCATATTTACTGTGGTTTCCCTTCGAAGAGTCCGCATTTCTTCGATTTATTAGCTTTTGCTGACACATCTGGTGAGTATGGGCTTGGCACACCAAGGGTCCTGAACTAGATATCAACATTCTTCTCTTTCTGGGTGATTCCTTACTACTTCTCTCTCTCTCTCTCTCTCTCTCTCTCTCTCTCTCTCTCTCTCAGGGTACTTATATTCGGCCTACTTGCACAGTGGGGTACTTAAAAAGTGGTATGCGGAATAACTCACGAAGTAAGCTTTACACCCTCACCTGTGATCAGCTAAAAAAAATGCAAGCGTGTGGCCCGGCATGCATTCTGTAAGATACTTTAGTGAGTTTGTGCAAATTGTAACCATTCTTCCAGGAAAACATTGAGCAGCTGCGACAAAGTTGAAGGAAGAGGACTTCGTTACCAATAGGTAACACAATATCAATAGGATTTAGATCAGTGTGGAGGTCAGGAAGGATGATTAAAATCCATGTCATGATCTCCGAACCATTCTTGCACGATTATCGCACGTTGAGCTGTTGCATTGTCATACATAAAGTGGCCATCACCTTCGGGATAAAAGTTTAACATTGCAGAGTTCAGTAGATCTAATACAAAATTCAGGTACTCCCTGGATGGCATTCAACTTTCCATCAGTATCAACGAACCCAGTCCGTGCCAATAAACATTACCATTCATACCACCTCCGGATGCTTGAGCTAACAATATAAGAAATTCTCCTATTGCTAAAACAATAGGAGAAACAATAGAGAAAAACAGAAAAATCCGCTTGCAGTGGTGCGTTTTTGCAATGCAAGCGGATTTTTCTGTTTTTCTCTGAAACAAAGTGGTTCCGAATAGGTAGGTGACTGCCAATGACTAACTTCTTCAATTCCATGCCATGGTTGAAATAGGCAGTTGTGGGCTTAGATGAATTCAGATGTTATTTGCTGCACACTGGATGTCCTATTTTTTAGGACAAACCACCTTAGAGTATGACGGCTTCGCTCCTGAAGAATTATTTTATTGCCACATTTAAGCCTTTGCGTAAATGTGGCAGAAAAACAATGATTTATTATAAGTATAGCCTTTGAGACGTGGAAGAACCGCTTGCTCTAAAGTCATTAAAAAGCTCTAAGATGGATACTTTTGAGAAATCAGTGAGAGAGAGAGAGGAAGAGAAAAGTAAATGGGAATCACCAAGAAAGAGAAGAATAATGATATCCAGCTCAGGATCCTGGGTGTGCCAAACCCATACTCACCAGATATCAGCCCCTATGACAACATGTCGAGGAAGGGCCATACCTGTATTAGCAGGACAATACTCCATGTCATGTCATGCTGCTCACGTTGTGACTGCCTGGTTTCAGGTGATGGGCTTCGAAAAGTTGAACTAGCCAAACCAGAGTCCTAAGCTCAATCCTATGGAGAACCTCTATGAACTTGATTATTGGGTGCGTGTGAGGAGACTCTGCCCAAAAAAAAAGACTTTAATTGGTCGCTGCTTTGAAGGCCGAATGGCGGAAAACATCAAAGGATATTGATAAAAAACTGGAGGAGAATATTCCACGGATTCTATAGGCTGTCATAAAAGCTAAAGGTTTTGGTACACTTCATTAGTTTTTCCTTAAATAAAGGTTATTTGCAGATATGCAGGTGTCCGGATATTAATGTAGGGCAGTGTACATTATATACTTTTATTGCCTGTAATCACTTTGCCCTCGTGGGTAGTCCAGTTGGTATAATCACCAGCCTGCCCACAGCGTGTGGAAAAGACCTGTTCGAATCCCGTCAATAACGTGAGGAATTTTTATCGGCCTTTCTCACAACGTGGCTGAGCTAGTCGACGATTGCATGGTTTTATCTTCTGGAAACTCGGTTTTTCGTCTGGCAAAACAGCAAATTGTCTAGGGTTGCTGATACGCGTAAAATCTTACAGCAACCAAACCAAAAGCCTGTAATTGGCAGACATAAAAAAATACCCTCGAATTTCACGAGGGTTTTCATGGACACACTGGATTTTAATCCCAATTATCAGTAAATGAAGTTAAACACAAAATCAACCATGAATTTCTTAAGTTTTTGCTTCCAAGTGATTTTTTTTTTTTTCTGACCAAGGAGCACCCATAGATCAGTTCTGACAAGTTCTTTCACCCACCCTCAGAAAATAGGGTAAAATCAAAAATATGCTGAGTACTGCGCTGAAGATTTAAACAGTGATGCTATTGTTCAACATGGCAACATACTTGCAGCGGTGTAATTCTATCTATCCGTTTCAATGACTGAAAGTGTGAGAGACCGCCTAGTAACCATGAAAACGGTTACCATGACAACGTTTGCAACCTAATCTAACAAAGTGGCAGGTTTCATTAAAATATTCGCGTTTTCTAGGCAACATTCGTTACTACACAACGCCTAATACCGTTGTATGAATGAGAGAAAGAGTGGGGGAAAATGTTCTTTTTTTCTTTTTTTTTTTTCTATTCAAAAAATCGTGCAAATGTCCTTCCAAACATTTATTGAATCACCATTATTCAGTTGTGTTTTTATAGATTCCCTGTGTATTTTCCGTCTTTCCAAAAGCAATAAACTATTTACTGCCTCTCTATAAAACATGTCTGCACGACGCATGCGTTGTTAGATTATTTATGAATAATAGAAACGCCCAAAGATAAACAGGAAACGTTGGGAGAAATGCCCTTTCTTTTTTAAACGACGCCTGCTTCCAGTGGTATGCGGGAAAAAAAAAAAAAAAAACGAGAGTGAGACACTACCCCAATTGTAATTTCAGCAATGCATTTAATATTATTGCAATTTATCCTTAACCAGAAAAGTAACCACAGGGTAATTTTAAGTAGTAGTGTAGTAATTTTGAAGTTGCGGTGAATACGGTATAAGATCAAAAAAAGGCCCCAGGCCAGCCAGGCATGGATACGAGTACTGCCTAAGGGAGGATACTTATATCCCCACCAAAGTGGTAGAACTACAACAATCGACGGAAGTACTCAAGGGAGAGGGTTTTATGGCTCGTTACGTCTTCGTACGTTAGCCTTCTTAGTAATACAAGAAGAAATAACTGACTAGACATCGCCTATAATTTGACAAATAACTAGCTATGAAAATCGCCAAGGATAACGATTTAGCAGACGGAATTAGTCCTAAGAGAGCAATTAAGTTTCTAATTATTCTATAATTGGCTTTCTCAGATAAAAAAATTCACGAATTGATCGGTTTACCGCTAATGCTCAGTCGTGTACCGAACTAAATATAATTTCAAAGTTTCATGCTGCTTTGCATTATCGGTCTGTTATTCAACAGACTCGGAGAAATAGTAGTGTAATAACAGACTCGGAGAATAACAGACTCAGAGAAATTCATATTTCCCATATCGTAACTCCCAAGTCCGTCTAAATTAATTTTGGGGTTGCTTTTCCTCAAGTGTAAAAACATTTTGCTACATTAAAACATAGCTGCCATTTTTTCTGAACATTCATGAAGCCTATTCAAATCATCCTGCTTGGTGCTGATCGTTGCCCACTCTCCTAATCTTCACATCATCTATAAATTTCAATGTCATTTATGAAAATCATAAATAATGGTGGTCCCTTTGGAGATCCCACTTCCAACGTTATCGAGCTGTCGCAGTACGAATGCCCCTTTTTATGGACATTTCAATAGATAAAAGTTTGAAAGCTGCATTCCCTCACATTGCCAATACATGACTATCAATTCCTGTTTTGCACCCTGTTTATATTAAATTAATAGTTTGTTTTAGAAAACTATGGAAATGTGAAGCATACATGTGGTTTCACTAAATTCTTTTACTTCCTATGCGTTTGAGAGAGCAAGAAAGTAAATCACAGGAGAAGAGAATGATCTGCCATTTTTCAGTTCAGCCTGGCACTCACTTTGTAGTAAACAATCCCTTGGTTTATAGAAACAGTCTTGCTTTCACCACTCTATGTAAAGTTTAAATTGATCAGTTCATTAAAGCATTGGATCTACAAGGTGACCATCGAGCATACACACAAACTATGTTTAAAAACTATCTGATGAAAAAGTGAAAGGTGGTATATTTATTGGTCCAGAAATAGAGCAAGCGTTGGTTTCACAAAAACTGGAAAATGATTGACGCTGAGCGAAATTCCTAGTAGTCGTTTTGCCTTGCAGTGAATGTCTGAGTGATTTTCTGCACAAGTAGAAAGTCAATTCACTGCACTCGTTCCGAGTATTCGCGTGTGCAATTGGGGGATTTCTCTAAGCCTCTTCAATCGAAACTGTAGTTAGCCGAGCTCAGGTGAAAAGTGCAGTATTTCTCTCAGGTGAATTAATTTCATTTTTTTGCCGGCACAACATGCAAATTTGTCTGAATTACACGTTCTATAAATGAAATCCGCATGTCTCGTCTTAGGATTAATCAACCATAGAAAAATTATTGATTCCCGTTTTTGTGGCCTGACAAAAAAGGCGACCAAATCCCGTGATTTGGTTGCCTTTGAAATTATATAGCTCAGACTTTAGCGTATTCAAGCTATCGTAATGACCTGGGTCCCAACATTTTCTAAGGGGCGGGGGGATAAAATCAGTGTTTCGGGGAATCATTAAAAGTGTTAATCATTACGTAGAAGCAAAAAATTCCACATTATTTTAATCATAAGTGGGGAGATATAGCGCCTTTAGTCCCTACCTCGAATCGCCCCTGGTAGTAACCATTTTTATTGGTAAGAAGCGAAATACAACCTGATCTATTTATAATCAGCAGGGAACTGAAACAACATTTTCCCTTTTGGGGATATATCTTCTTCTTCAGTACCCTGAGCCGGTGGTCATGACCGATAGCCATGAAACTCTTTTTCATCCTTTCTGACTTTCTTCTTTGAGCTTGGATCTTCGCTGTTTTTCCATGCTGCTTTTACCAAAACAAGATAAGAGCTGGATCAGCCCCTTGACCAAGTAACGTCGTTAAGAACTTATAAAAAAAAAAATATTTGTATTTCTAGAATCTAAACCAGTAAGTTAAATTTACATGTGATGATTTATTCAGTTATTTAAATTAATTGCAAAGATTTACTTATAATTAAGTTTTAATCGTCATGTAGCAGTCAAAAACGCGTTAATTAAATACGTTTATTTATATTTTATAAATTATAATCAAATCCAGTACACTGATCTATATAAACCAAGCCACATGATTACTACAACAACGAAGTCTTCGCAATGCATCGCCTGAATGCATTTTTATTTTATAAAAAATAAATAAAGAAATAAAATACGAAAATAATAATAAAATTATTATTATTATTATTATTATTATGCAACTACGAATGAATGATTTTTCCGACTGGTGGTAATAATAGCAAATATCAACTTGTACTTGTGGCTCTTAATCAGGCAGACGACAGACAAAATGGAGTAAACGGTTTATTTAGAAAATTATCGCTGTTGCAATCCGAAATTAGGTGATGAACTGGCACTCTTCAGGTAAGAAATTAAATATTTTTTTACAGTGAGCGGGCATAAAAATTACTAGAACAGAACGATATAGTTTGACATTAAATCAGTAACTGATATTGCTGTTATTTTCTTGTTACTTCACGTAATCGAGTCATCAGAAGGTTCATTCCAAAATCTATATTATATAAAATTATTGAAGGTTACAAATATTTCTCTATTAAATAAAATGAATAAATCCATTTCGGGTTTCGGATTCCAAACTCTAAAGAATGTTTGATAGGAAATAAATATACCGCTCGCTTTTAATAATTAAATTTTAATCTATACAGCAAAAAAACAAAGATGGAACTTTGTAGTTATAAAGTTGTAAATAAAACCGTTGATTTGAAACAAAAGAAAAAAAAATTTAAACCTGAGGCAAAATTTAAAATACTAAGTTGCGTAATACTTCCTCATCCTCTTAGACCTTATGGCTGTGTCGGAATGCACAATAATTAAAATCATAGTCGTTATCCGTGATATTAAAACAAATATTTAACGTTGAACCCATGAAAAAAATTATTTTTTCCATGATGGTATTTTGATGATTTAATATTTTTCAATTCAGTTTCTGTCTTGGCATCAAAGGCACTAAACTGATCACAAAAAGCAATTCTTCACGTAAAAGTGTTTACTCGGTAAAAAAAATCAAAAACATTTTTTTTTTATAAAGCAAAATCCATTCAACCCTAATTCTATTGAAGGCTATGAAGGTAAACACCATTTTTCATTTCAAGGCAAAACATGACTCGCTTATAAATGAATCTCGACAAAAGGGCAGAAGATCAATACTTAAACTCGTGTCCCTTGTGTTAACCTAAATCAGAAAAAAACATTTTTTAGCAAAATCTCTCAGGTGGCGCTATGTGCAACTTATTCAAGTACAGTACTACATGTTAAAAGATGAGAGTAAATTAATATCAAAACTTAATTATTACTAATAAATCAGGTAATAATAATAATAATTTTATTCTAATAATTCTCTTGTGGTGCAAATAACAGTTATGTTCTGACATTTTTGTTAGAATAACAGTTTACAATTTTATCGTCCATGTCTATAACCCTTTTATCGACACAAACTCTGTGCTCTACTAAGATAACGTTATCGGTGTTTATTCTTTTGTTTTTACTTGAGTTGAATGGCCGCCTTATGAATGCTATTCTGGGCTCATGCCCTGATTCCGACCCCTATGACCCCTACATTGCACACACCCGTCTGCTGTTTTATATACATAACAATGAGCCGTACAGTACGGTGAATCAGTGTGGAAATATTGATGACGTCATACAAGTCTGTCTTTCAAATTCTAATGATCGGAATGTTTATCTTTTGACGTTGTCCAGAGCCATGCACGTCAGCTGCCTTTTGAGACGAGGGCATGTTCAAACTTTTTTTATTTTATTGTAAAAAAAACACAATAAAAAATAATCGTCTTTGCAGTACATGTAATTTCGTTTTACTGTATAAGTGATAATGTCAAGTATTTTTAACAAAGAATCGATTATGGTAATCACCTTGAGCTGGTCGCAGCCTCCAGAGGATTTCAATCCATATATGGGCAAACATAAATGAACGTTTCACCGTACGAATTTACTTTAAAAAAATTTCAGAGTATGAATCGCAAACATTATAATTAAATTTAATTAATTAATTTGTTTAATTAATGTGTAATTATTTTTGACATTTTTTGAAGGATGGAATTTTACTTATTTATTTATTTTGTCTGAAGATGGGGATGTGTGTCTAAGGGGAAAGCGGGAGAACTTCTATCATTCGATTTTAAACAAAATTATTTTTTCTTAAGTTCAGACATTTTAACACAGTAACATTAACATTTAAAATTTTCCTTATACCCCAGATATAAAAAATTATGCCAATGCCCCTAAGTTTTACGGATGAGTTATTTTTTTAAAGTAAATAAAATATTATATTTATAAATGTTATTTTTATAACATTTATAAATATAATATTTATTTTATTTTGTTTTGTTTTCTGATAAAACGTGTCGGATTGTCTAGACTCTAGAATAGCTTTTCCCAAACTGGGGTCTGTGAACCCCTGGAGGTACGTTGACCAATTCCAGGGGGTCCGCGAAACGTTCAGAAAGTATCAAGTAATATGTGTTTATTTTCTTAAAAAATGTACTGATAGAATCACAATGAATTTCGTTATAGAAAATTACTTATTTTCGATACGATTAGTATATATAATTGTATACATATTTCAAATTATTCGTTCTATGTATAGCAAATTTATGGTAAATAAAGTTATCGTATATCTATATAAAAATAAGAATTAAGTGGAGTTCTTTCACATATTAACCTTTGAAATTTCGTTTCAGAAAACCCAGTGTTCATACTGGGTTTTCTGAATCTATAATTGCACAATTGCACATATTCTTCAGTCGTTCTGCTTGTTTGTTTATCGACAAAAATCCCAAGGTTTTTTTAGAGAAAAGCACTATACAACCCACGTCAGAGCCTGGCTAACTCGGCCACTTTGAGAAAAAAAAAAAAGCCCATAACAATTCCTCGCGTTATTAAGGGGATTCAGCGCCTGCCCAAGGTATTTCCTCGCCCCAGCAGAAAGACTTTTTGACGCCCTTTGCTAAGGATATATACCGTATATATATATATATATATATATATATATATAACTGTGATTTTATGTTTCAATAAAAATGATGCCTGCTCTACTGTCCTTATTTTTTATTTTCACTTAATGTTGCTCTTAGTTCTGCTACCTAATATTCGATTCATTTGGATTTAATTAGAATTATATATATATTTCCCTCATTGTTCTTCTGTTTATGGCGCCCCGAGCAAGAGCCTTGCTAGCCCGTACCTTAATCCGACATTGAGGGTATTGGAACTCTTGTTTGCTCCACTCATTGTGGGTGAATGGTGATTATAACTACAGTATTGCGCTTCCCACGAGGATAAGAAGCAAAGCAGATAAGACCATTAGGAATCAGAATACTGTGTCCGTAAATTACAGTAATTCTAGGGTCGGCATTCTTATTTTGAGAGATGAAAATTTCAAGTTTTCAGTGAAAAAATCATGCTGGTTGTTGTTGGTTTCAGGAGCATCGGCAAGTAAGGCCATGTTGTTACTTGTGTACTCTCTGTAAATTGCGTGTGTTCGGAGATCGATTTTCTGTTTACTGGACGAAAAACCCGAGTTTCCGGAGAAAAAGCCATGGTACCCTCATCTGAGACCGAGGGTACCATGAACCTCGACCCAGCGATGTTGTGAAAAAAAAACCCATAAAAATTCCTCTTATCATCGACAGGATTCGAACTCAGATCGTTTCCACCTGGTGTGGGGAGAAAAAATCATGCAACTAGTAGCAGCCACAGTTATTTTCCTAACGTAGAAAGGGACAAAATTTAGGCACGCATCTCGTGTCCAGTGGATAGACACCTGCTTTCGTACTGTACTCTCGACATAAGAGGCTTTATAGCAAGCACCGAGAGTGACCCGCACTAATTGGGGTATGAAAGGAGACAGCCCTCCATCTCCTTTATGACATTACGTGGCGGGAGCTTGGGGGATGGTGTAGCTCACAGTAGTGCAAAGAGCTACCTTCTTCAGCCCAGAGTTTTGCTCTCCTGGATATTACCCGAGCTTGCAGAACGCTGGCCATAGAAGCATTGCGTGTTCTCGCGGAGATTCCCGCAGACCTGCCAGAACATCAGGAATGGCCAGGCCGTGCCTGATGTTCTGTCTGAAGCGAGGAATCCACAGACAAGTTTTGGGAGCCCGGTCATACCTGTTGGGGAGGGTTACCGATGGCCTGATGATAACATCTAGCAGAAACGGATCCGTGATGGACGCCAACTGGATACCATAAGGGAAAACCAAAATAGAGACCAACCTCCTCGTGGTAGGTGTGTGATAGCCCGTCCCCACCACGATACCAATAGTCGCTGCTAGATCCGCTTAAGTATTAGCACTTACATTTTAAATTGACCTATAGGGTCTTTGTTATGACGTGCTATTATTTTATTAACCAACTTGACAAGTTCCACAGCAGTTGAGAATATTAACTATATATATGCGGAAGCCCAGAGGGTAGCTTGATGCAAGTTTACTTAAAATGATTAATGTATGTAGTCTCGATCATACAAAATATTGACATTTTAAATTTGAACTCCCTTTTCTTCTCAGAAAATTTCTGGCGATGTTCTTGTGCTTAATTATATCTTAAATAACTGACATGTTGTTTACGATAGCAAATAAATTAATATGCTTTATTAGCTGCAATAATTTTCCGTTGTCGCGGGTTTCCTGCACATCAGTCTTTTAGAAAGTTTCAAAATCGGTGTGACATCGAATCCAGGATGAAAACAGGTAATTTTCCCCGTTTAGAGTATGATTTTGTAAATCTGAAAATACTCAAATTTCATCCTAAACAAATCATACGAAGACATAATGATGTTTTGCATGGTTTAATATTATTTTCTAAGCGTATCTAAGTTTCTAGGTATACCTAATGTGGTGCGGTGGAGTAATGACGTACGATTTGGAGCTTCAAATAATTTGGTGTACTGTGCGAACGGGATGATGAGGAAATGGAACTGTCAATTTAGTGCCTGTCATCGTTGGGGAGATGGATGGTGACAATCAGAAACCAATCACCAAGTTACCAACGAGTGATTTCCATTGCGCAATGATTTCTTCAGTCTCAAAGCCTTTCGAAGCGTCACACCAAAGCAAAAAGAAAAAACAAATCAAAGCCCAAAGTTTCCATTTTTTAACTTCCGATTAAATGAAAAAGCTGCTATCATCAATGAAAATGGAAAACAGCACATGGAGAAAATTAAAGGCAGTCCTAGAATGTAAAAATAGAGAAAGGTAGTTTTCCTGGTGAAGACAGCATTCATGAGTATAATATTGTGATGACCATTACAGTGTTATTCTATGCAAACTATACACTCTATATCCTTAGTTGAAAGACAGCTCCATTTACAGAAAAATTAAATTATCAAGGGTTTAAATGTCTCATTCTCAGCGGAACAGGGTCGTGGCGTTGGGTAATTGGAGAGGGATTGTCCCAAATAGCTACCTGGCCCTATTTTGCAAAAATGTCTGCAGTCAGGATGAGTGATCGTAGGATGTGACATTAATAGGAGTACCGGTAACGCCTACTGAGATGGTTAGTGAAATAGCCACGTGATATCATTCGGATAATCTTGCGTACTGCTTCGACATTGGTGTCATAGGTTACCGGCCCCTACCATAAACAAATGACATATTAAGAACGGAAGAGAACCAATGCATTTTTCATTTTGATAATTAAATCGTAGTGAAATACGTATTTGTTTTGTTAATTAGGTATTCTCCTACATTAATCGACGTGGTGCCAGAAAATAAGAAATTTTTGCACTCATAAATCACCTTAGTTGTGAACTCTGATACATTATGACTAACCTGGAACATAAACAGAAAATTCATTTTTTTATTACTTACAAAGCACGTTAAATAATATTAATAGTATATAAAATAAAATAAAAATAATATTAATGTAAAATATTAATATCCATATAATGTTTTACAGTGGGACATAAATGAATTATTCCATATAGAAAGTATGGCTAGAGTGCATCTTCATCGTTTCGCTAATGCAGAAGTGTGTGGGACTAATATTAAACCACGTGATTTGGATTCGGACTATGCACTACGATTATACATACACACTGGCCAAAAAAAATACGAACCTTTGGCTGGTGCCATACTCTAAGGAGGACTGTACAGAAAAATAGGATATCCTGTGCAGCATTTAACATCTGAATTCAACCAAGCTCAGAACTTCCCTATTTCAATTCGTACCATGCGTAGGGAATTGAAGAAATTGGCTATTGGCAGTCGGCTGCTTACTCAGAAGCCATTAATTCAAAGAAAAACAGGAAAACCCGCTTGCAGTGGTGCCGAGAACCTCGTGATTGGACAGTGTTACCACCGAAGAAAGTTATGTGATCAGACGAATCAAGATACGCTGTTTTGCACTTATGCAGAGAGTATGGCGAGAATCCCACGACGCGATGGACCCTGCTTGCCTTGTTAAGACAACCCAAGCATCTGGAGGTGGTATGGATGGGGAATGTTTTTTGTAACGGACTGGGTCCGTTAATAGCGGTGAAAGGTCGAATGTCATCCAGGGAATGCCGGAATTTTGCATATCAGCTCTACTGTACTCTGCAATGTTATACTTTTATGTTACACCTGAAGGTGATGGTCATTTATAGATGACCATATAACAGCACATCGTGCAAGAATGGTTCAGAGAACATGATACGGATCCTTCCTGTCCCCCACATTCATCTGATTTCAATCCTGTTGAGAATGTGTGAGGGATATGCTAGAGAGAGCAACAGCCTTCGATAACGAAGTTCTCTTTATTACGTTTTAAATTACATTATCAGATAATATTATTCTATGCAAACTATACACTCTATATCCTTAGTTGAAATACAGCTCCATTTACTGAAAAATTAAATTATCCATTGTTTAAATGTGTCTCATTCTCAGCGGAACAGGGTCGTGGTGTTCGATAATTGGAGAGGGATTGTCCCAAATAGCTACCTGGTTCTATTTTGCAAAAATGGCTGCAGTCAGGATGAGCGATTGTAGGATGTGACATTAATAGGAGTACTTCACCCTCGGGTTTTCGAGTACTTGTGCCATCTTGGTAGTTGTGGTAGCGAGAGGCAGGCGAAGCTTGATATTGGCCCATTTCAGTAACCAGTATTCAACGGTGTACACCCGCTTAAGGTTTGCAGGTGCGGCTGAGGCCCATATTTCTGCACTATACAGAATGGCGGGATAAATCGTGGAGATGATAAAACAATGAGGGGATGTCGAATGTGTAGCAGCTGTTGCTTTGAGATCCATATAGGACGAGAAAATATGGTATTGATTTTGTCGATCTGTAATCATTTGTAATCGATTTGTAATCATTACTGGGTACAACTAACCACCGCTATTTTTTTCTGTCTAAACAACGTTTAATTAATTTCGGATTAAACTGCATGTGTGTATCTGTGCGCGTGTGTGTGTGTGTTGTGGGGAGGGGGTGAATAATAAACGGATAGATGAGAGCGCGGAACGAAGAATTGTTCCCTACTGTTCTAGCCGTGGGGTTCATGACCTGACCGTATTTAGAAGCTAAGCGTCGTTCAGATGTAAACGACCAACCAACCAAGCATATAAGTGTAACGGTCAGAATTACAACAGCGATAAGTAAAATGGTTCTTTCTGTACTGGAATATTTTTTTAAAAATACTTATTGCCGCTTTCTATTAGTAAATTATGAACACAGTTTTCTTATGTGTGTCGCACTCTCCATCTTCTCTAAATCTTTATTTTCCTGCAAGCATATATCAAACGACAAACGACCACAATATCCTGTAGGATGTCTATAATCAGCTTACAAGTTAATTTCAAATACCCTACTTAGTGTCTCGGACGAAAGATAATCACTAGGGTCTTCCCACCAATTGCCTAGTGAGGCCCACAGGGGGCAAATATGGGGTCTTGGATATCAAGGTTACCACAAATACAAAAGTTACTGTGTGGCCTTATGTAAGTAACAGGATAATGAAGGCGATGTTATGTCACTATTATGTAAAAAATAAAACCAGTTTAGTTTTTTCTTTTAAAAAAACTAAATCCTAATAAAAAGTTTATGAAAATTGGTATAATGAGGCGAATTTATTAATTTTTTAAGACCTAGACAAAATATACATACGCGGGTTCTGAACAAAACGAATGCATACAAGCAGCTACAGAGGGAAGGAACCGGGCAAATTTTCAGCCTATGTTGCTCAAAATACTAATTCAGAGCTGTTTCTAAGATCAATCAACTGTCTGTTGAGAAACAAAAAAAAAAAAAAAAAAAAAAAAAACGAAAGCAAAACGAAAAAACTCTTTGGAAAATTAACACTTCAACCGCTTACACGAAGCTATAAGAAAAGATAAACCCCTTTGGTGCTGTTGCTGTTATGGGCATTGTAATACTTATCTATATTTTTCCTTCTGTAATAAAGAATTATTACTATAGAAATAAAGTAGCAATAGAGAAGTTTATTGCAATAAAGTTATTATTATTACCTTCTTTATTGCAATTGAAGGAACACCAGAACCCTAGAATTGTCAATTATGGGCATATTGTGTCTGTAATTGCGTATGTTCTTCGGTCGGTTTGCTGGATGAAAAAGCCGAGTTCCTGGAAGGGAAAAAAATATTAACTTTCGCTTGAGACAACCAATTCAACTACTTAAAAAAAAAACGGCCTCTTAAAAATTCCTTCTGTCATTGTTGGGATTCGAATTCAGGCCTTTATCTCCTGGCCTGAGGTGATGATGATGATTATAATAACCACTGTTTTCAACAAGAGCATAGACCCCACAGTTGTCTTAATACAGAACTGTAACTAGGAATTTTGACAATATGGTTATATATCAGCAATGATCCTCTGTATTTATTAAGGACACCCTGTATTTATGAAAAATAAATGCAGGGTGGCCGTCAAGTCCTTGTGCACTTTAATAACTGATATGTTTTGTACGAAATAAAAGCAATCTGTAAAATCTATTGGAAAGGTAATTCATTGTAGTTTATATACACGAAAGTAATCTTAATTTACTCTAACATTGTTTTTTAGTCTTTTCGGATAATCTTCCCTAAATGAGATGCCTTCAATAAAAGAAAAAAGCGAAATATGTTCTCTGGCTAGTAGACTAAAGTTCGATATCATCGGTATCTGAAATCTTCGATATCTGAAATTCTCAAAACCTGTACTCTGAGCTTGCGCCTGTTCTGTGTTGCCTCCTTTGCACCTTCTTATTCCAACCGTGGTTTTTCCTTCTGCTTGTAAATTTGCGCATATCCACCCAGTTCCTAAAAAGGGTGAAAAATCCCTCCCATCCATTTATCGTTCCATCGCACTTTTACCCTTTCTAAAGTAATAGAGAAATCCATTAATCGCCAACTCTAAACTATCTTAACTTTCCATCTGATCAATGATCGCTAATATGGATTCCGTCAATATCGATCTTCTTGTGATATACTGGCTTATGTTACCCATCTAACCGCACCTAAAGAAAGACATCGAGCTTCTTGAACGGGTGCAAAGACGGGTAACCCGCCTGGTGAGATCGGCAAAAGGGTGTCCTTATGAAGAAAGACTTTGAATATGTGGGTTGCAGAGTTTGAAAACTAGACACCTTAGAGAAGATTTGATTGAGGTGTTTAAGGCTCTGAGAGGCATCAGTAAAATGAATGAGATTTTCAAGATTATAAATGATGCTAGAACTAGGTTACGTAAATTCAAGTTACGGGGGGGAAATGTTTAGATTGGACTGCAGGAAGTTTTATTTTAGCCAGCGAGTTATCAATTATTGGAATGAGTTGCCTACATGGGTGGTAGAGGCTGACAGTTTGGGGAAATTCAAAGGTCATCTGGATAGTACCTTCGGGTCAGGGAAGCGCATAGGATGATAGGTTTAATTTCCTTTTCTTTTATTAATTATTATTATTTATATTTATTTATTTATTTATTTTTTGGCTGGTGCAGCATAAGCCATAGGCTTTCTTGCACCATGAGGCCACTACTAATACTAATACTAATCTGTAGACAAATTCAATGGAAAAGGTGTGAAATTCAACCAGTTGCTCTTGACATTTCAAAGTCTTTTGATCGTATTTTGTATAATGTTCCTGTTTATATTCTGGCACGACCACCAGGTTAGTGGAGTTCACAATAAATCATCAATACAAATGTTAGTCGTATTTAGCAGTCACGGTCCACTCAAAGAGCGCGTGATACTGCACTCACACTCCCGACCACTCGGTAATGGGTTTCCAAATAAGTTTCCATCTGATGGATTGTCAACTGGCGTCTGTAATTTGGGTATCCTGGTTCTTCTCTGACCGCTCAATGCAAATGATCGTAGATGGCTCGCTGTCTTCTAACTTATGCATTAATGCTACTGTTCCCCAAGGTCCAGTTCTTTCTCCCACTCTTTTCTTCTTGTACGAGGGGTTATCCTTTAATTCGCATACTGGTGCAAATTCTTATTTTAATTGTCATCATCTGAATCTTCTGTGGATTTCTCTTTCTCGAAATTCTCTCCCTTCACTTTATACACTTTCGCCAACCTCGTACCCACGCATAAATGCTTCTTGCAAGCGTTTTTTTGAAGGACTGCGAAATGCTACCGTTGGACACGCGGCTAAAAAAACTCTCTTCGCGCAACACTTTCTCAACAAATACGTACTGGCATGCGCACACAGAGTCTGTTCAGTAGCGATCAGGAAGAGCGCCTGTAGTGGCATTTATGGTAAATTCTTGGGGTAAACATATAAAATCTTGCATCAGTCCACGAATTAAATGATCACCCCTCGTATATTAATGTTCATCTTCCGTTGAATGGAAATCCTGTCCACAGCTTTGTTAATGATAACACATTGCAATTCAACTGTCCAGTTTGAGAAACTTTGCCCTGCTTTCCTATTAATATAATATTATTGGATGATTTAAAATTTTGAATGTTCAAGCTGTTTGTGCAGCTTCAGCGTCTCGAATATATCCTTTACCAATTCCTTAAATGCTGATCTCCAGTGGGGCATTGATTTCAGAACTAACTTCTGTCTAAAACTCACTCCTGTCTTATAGCTTGCAAAAAAGGCTTCTGCTTCTATGCTTATCTTCGATGATAAACTTCTATTCTCCCTCTCTCTTAGCATAAAATAAAAGAAATAAATTTTCTGTTTATACTCCTGGACGACCAAACAGTCAGAGGAGTTAACAAGATAGACAGCATACAAGAAACAGCACCGTATTCAGCAGTCACGGGTTTGAATCCCGGTCACTCAAGGCACGTGTACTTTATGCACTCGCGCGCCTGACCACTAGGCTACGTTGAAGAACTGTATTTCTCTTTTTCGCTGTCAGCGTTAATTTTCTTCTAAATGGATCTGTTCAAATCACAAATCAGCTCTACCATGGAATATTGCCCCCACATCTTGGAGAGGTTATGGTAGTACCGCCATAACCTCTCCAAGGCGTCTAGACTCCGTTCAAAGGAGAGCAGTTATGTTAATTAATGACCCCTTTCTTACAAAGTTTCTCCACTCTCTGTCTCACAGACTTTGTTTCTATTGCATGCCTTTTCTACAGATATTTCCATTGGCACTGTTCTTCTGTATTGACTTCTATAATTTCCACTCTCTCTTCCAAACCAGTCCGAACACTTGCATAACCACTCAGCATCCTTTTAATAACCCCTTCCAACTTCAAACTCACAGAACGAACTTTTCATCTTCCTCTTTATTGATTTAACTTCCGTTTTCTGGAACAACCTTCCCTCTTACCTATTTCCTGAAAATTACAATCTATAGAAGTTCAAGTCTAGTGTCAACAAGTATCTTCTTTCATCTTCTCAACCCATGACGGTACGAAGTACTATAGATTCTAATACCTTTCGTGTTTGGGGAGGGGGGGGGGTTCATAAAAAATAATCGATTATGATCTCCCCATTGTGCCCCTCACTAGGGTGCTTTTTTCTGCCGATACCTCATCCTTGTAATGGTATTAGTTATTTTCCATGTTTCTCTATTTTTTTTTTTCAATCTGCGATATTTATGCAATTAGTGTCTTTTAAGTGTTGTTTCAAAATCGAAAATTTTCTAACGTGTCTGAGTGCACAAGAATCTGTTATTGTCACGCGATTTAAGTGAGAATGTTTAAGTTGCTAATCTGTCAGCCATTGGAGTGTACCTAAAAATAACAGTTACACGCATGACTTGATGTTAATAGTGACCTTCATAAGAACAGGTGGCTAATGTACTTTATTTCTTGCGTGCACCAGAGATCACGCTCAAGAACAAAGGCGTGTTAACAAAGGCCGTACAACCCATGCTTCCCACTGTCAGCTCGTTTGTGGCGTTGACCTAACCTCAGACTGGTCGTAATGCCGTTATAACCATGCCGAAATCACCCCCACAATGTACACCAGTGAAAGTAACGTCCTACAAACAGGATGATGATTCATGAGATAATATGCATGGTCCTCTAGTCTCTCTCTCTCTCTCTCTCTCTCTCTCTCTCTCTCTTGTTAATTTTCTCCCATTCATTCCTTCCGCTTGGAGGTAAGTGATGAATCAACAACATAACGAAATAAAAAATTCGGAAATCGGTCACCGACAAAGGAGACATCTGCTGGTAGATTTTGAACGTAACAAAATGATAATATTTGAAATAGAGGAATTAATGACTTATCTATTTTGAAAAATAATCAAAAATATTTATTTTGGGTTCTGTCGCCTAAATATACCAGCAAAAACTTCTATAATACGATTAAAAAGCCCATGCAAATTGATTAAAGAAACGTATTCACATGTTTCATACATGATTGAAACTACAGTATACTGCCAAAATAGCAGGGCACCTGCCTATTTCAGAGAAAAAACCGCGTGTTTGGATTTAGACTAGGTATTTATTGGTAGATCCTGTTTACAATACATTAATTGCATTTAAAGAATTAGCGAAAATTACGTACTTTGAGAGGCCTCCGTAGTCGAGTGGTCAGGAGAGCAGTAGCGTATGCTCTTTGAATAGATCGGGATTCAAGCCCCTCACTGCTAAATACGGACGACCTGCCAATCTGCACTAGACCAGCGTGGTAGATTATGGTCCATTTCCCTCAACGTGAATTGCTGAGGAGGCTTCCATCCTGCAGTGGATTGTAATGGCTGCAATTTAATTTACATATTTTGAGTCCGCTGCAAAATATGTAAAAAAAAAAAAAAAAAATAACATTGAAATTGTACTATGAATCGCAAGATGACAGTTCATATACATCCTATTAGGGAGTTTACCATTCTACAGTGGGTTGAGCGCTGGCATGGATTATGCATGCGTAATGCTACGTCGGGAGTTGTGATCTTATGATCATGCCCAGTCTTCTTTTATAATTAGCAATGTCCATGGACTCAGTGCACTGTACACTAACTAGTTGATGAAGGGACACCTCGCCCTGAAAGCTACTATTTTATTCCTTTATTGTAACGCGTTTACTTTTTTTCATGTCTGGTTTAATGCTTTGTTTATGTGTACTTCATATTGTATTTTATTTATTTTGAAAAGTAATGTGGAGAAAGGTAGAGGAGGTGCAGGTGCTTTTTTATATATATCAGAGTTGTGTTATAAGTCGCTATATAGACTTTATTGAATGACTCACTCTCGGAGGAGAGTGCTGTCACTCAATTTTTTTGTGTTGTGTTTTTTTTTATTTTATATTGCACCACTCTATTACTTGTGATATATTTTTTAGTTTTTTTGTAGTGGGGCCTAAGTATCACAAAACTTTCTTTTCACAATTAACTAAGTAGTTCAGTCAGACTTCATTAAGATAAAAATACAATATGAAATATAGTTCAAGCATTAAAATAGACATAAAATTAAATAAAAGCGTTAAAATAAAGGAACAAAATAGTAGCTTTCCGGGCGAGGTGTCCCTTCATCAGCTACTTAGTGTACGTTCCACTGAGTATATATACATGGTTAAAATAATAGAGACTGGGCATGATCATAAAATCACAACTTCGGACGCAGCACTACGCATGCGTATTGCTGCATTACTCATAATGGAGTGCATGTTTGCGAATCTAGCAATGTGGACTGCCTCAAGTCACGAGCACTGGCAGTACTCACGTGAGTAGGCGACGGTCCTAATGTCGCAACAGGGTTCAGTTATGTTACTGGACTCAATAACGCCGAGAGCCTCCTCCTGGTAATCTTATAAACATGACACATCCCACAATCCGACACGCAATACGGTAAATGGAACCGTTCAGCAGAAAAGGAGTTTCTGTTGAGCGCTCAGCTGAATATTATTATTATTATTTATTATTATCTTTATTTTCTCCTAGGAGACACCCGCTTACGGCTATCAACCAGGGGGTGCACATTCATATGCAATTATGTATATAACTTATATTTGTATGCATATTCATATGCATACAAATATAATATACATAATTATCCATTTATAATTTATACATATCGTTGTCTTAATAAATTATACAAAATATACATTGTCTAATTTTTTTTTTTTTTTTTTTATGTGAACCCCCAAACACGAGAGGTATTAGAACCTTTAGTACTTAGTACCGTGCTTGGGTTGGAGGTTGAGAAGACGAAAGAAGATGTTTGTTGACATTGGACTTGAACTTCTGTAGATTGTAATTTTCAGGAAATACGTACGAAGGAAGGTTGTTCCAGAAAACGGCAGTTGAATGAATAAATGAGGAAGATGAAAAGTTGGTTCTGTGGGTTTGAAGTTGGACAGTAAATGGATGTTGGCTGGTGACGGCACGGGTTTGGACTGTTTTGAAAGAGAGAGCGGGAATTATAGAAGCCAGTTCAGAAGAACAGTTCCCATGGAAGTATCTGTAGAAGAGGCATGCAGCAGAAACAGTACGTCTATGAGAAAGCGAGTGGAGAGACTCTGATAGAGATGAATCATTAATTAACCTAACTGCCCTCTTCTGAACAGAATCAAGAAGCCTGAGAGAGGTTTTGGGGGCACCACCCCAGTTGTGGGAAAAATATTCCATGGCAGGGCGGATTTGCGATTTGTAAAGAGTGAGCAGCTGTTTGGAAGAAAAGTAACGCTGAGAGCGAAAGAGAAAACCAAGTTTTTTAGATGCAGAGGAAGAAATATTTGTAATGTGTTTGTGCCAAGAGAGATTAGAAGTCAGGGTAATCCCCAAAAGAGATATATCATTTTGCCTAGAAATCGGAGTGTCACTAAAGATAAGCATAGGAGCAGAAGAAGAATCCTTTTTACGAGATATAAGAAATCAACTAAGTTGTCTTGGCCCCACTGGAGAATTACCTGAAGATCGGCATTTAAGGAATTGGTAGCAGATTTTCGAGAAGTTGAAGCTGACTGAGCACGACAAGGTTTCTCAAAATGGAAAGTTGAATGCAATGTGCTATCATCGGCAAAACTATGGATAGGATTTCCAGTCAATGGAAGAAGGTCATTGATATACAGAAGGAAAAGAGTGGGGGAAAGAACTGAACCTTGGGGGACACCGGCGTTATTGGAGAAGTTAGAAGACAGAGATCCATCTACCATCACCCTCAGTGAGCGATCAGAGAGAAAACTGGATAACCAATTACTAAAAACAGTTGGCAAACCATAAGATGGAAGCTTGTTTAGAAGACCTTTATGCCAAACACGATCAAAAGCCTTAGAGATGTCAAGAGCAACTACTTGTGTTTCACCGAATCTTTCCATTGAATTGGTCCATATATGGGTAACATAAGCCAGAATATCACCAGTGCATCGACACTGACGGAATCCATGCTGGCGATCGTTGATCAGACGGAAGGTTTCTAGGTAGTTTAAAATTTGGCGGTTAATTGATTTCTCCATTACTTTAGAAAGAGTAGAAGTAATTGCAATGGGACGATAATTGCATGGGAGGGATTTGTCACCCTTTTTAGGAACTGGCTGTATATGAGCAAATTTCCAAGCAGAAGGAAAAACACCTTTGGAATAAGAAAGTGAAAAAAGGCGGCAAAGAATAGGAGTAAGTTGAGGAGCACAGGTTTTGAGAACAAGTGGAGAAATACAGTCAGGACTTGGAGCTTTCTTAGCATCAAGATTCATCAAATCCTTCTGATATCCTTTTGACGGAAGACCACAGAAGGCATTGAATGGAGCGTTTTGGGAATGTTGGGAGGTGTTTTAACAAGATCATTAATACAGGAGTTGGAAGAAAAATGGGATGCTAGCAGGTCAGCTTTATCCTTGGCTGAAGTGACAACAGAACCAACTGGTTTGGACAGAGGTGGGAGCAGAGATGGGCAAAAGTTGCGGCCAATAGCTTTGGCAAGAGACCAGAATGCTTGGCTACCATTAGGGCAAGAAGCAAGTTTTCTACACTTAGCCTGTTCAAACTCTAGTTTGGACTGATTAATAACTGCTTTACAATTGTTGCGAGCTTTGGTGTAGGCAGAAAATGAAACTGAAGAATTAGAAATAAGCCAATTACGATATGCAACATTCTTCTCTTGAACAGCCCTAGAACATTTATTGGAAAACCAAGGTTTAAATAAGGGACGAGATTTTAAAGTGGAGTGTGGGATAAGGGATTCCATTCCTGCAAGAATAATTTCACTGACACGATCTGAGCAAACGTTGACATCAGAAGTTTTGAAACAGTAATCCGACCAAGGAAAAGAAGAAAAGAAGTCTCGCAGGTCATCCCATTTTGCATTCTTGTAATGCCAAACAACACGTGGTTGGGAGTAGCCATGAGATAAAGTAGCCAACAATCACCAAGTTGTGATCTGAAGTGCCTAAAGGACCTCTCACTTCGACCATGTACTTAGAAGGGTTGTTTGTGAGAAAAAGATCAAGCGTATTGGCTGTATGTTTAGGATTGTCCGGTATTCTTGTAGGTAAATGAACAATCTGTGCTAGATCATTAGTAATTGCAAAAGCCTCAGCATCTCGACCTGCTGGGTCGGTGTGACTAGAAAACGGAAGCCAGCTGGAGTTGTGAACATTAAAATCACCAAGGAAAATTACCTCACTGTTAGGAAAGTTGGACTGGAGAAAGTCAAATTGCAAAGAGAGGAAGTCAAAGAGCTCCAAGTGATTAGTGGAGTTGGGAGAACGGTAGAGACAACAGATGAATTTGACACAATGAGGTAGAGAGATTTTAAGCCAGAGAAGATCAAAGAGAGGAGATTCCAAATTGCCAAGTCTCTGACAGGGAATTTCAGAACGGACATATGCACAAGTACCACCTTTGAGGCGAAAGGAATCATACAGCGAATAATTTGGGCATCTGAGATGAGCAGTAGTTGAATCAACCGATAACTGAGATTCTGTCAGAAAAAGTACATGGGGTTTGGCAGACTGCAAGTGGAAATGGACATCGTTGAGATTAGAATTGACACCACGTATATTTGTGAAATGAATTAGGAAGTCCTTGGGAGGTTTAGATATTTTCGCAGATAAGCTTGCTTATTAGTTTGACAATTCATGGTGTATTCAATAGTAAGAAAAAGTGGGTGGGACATGCTGTATGAAGTAATGAAATTTTTGGATATGGCGTACATGTGGTAAGAATATACCCAGATCTTTGACATAAAGTGGCCTCGACAATGCTCGGACTCCCTCCAGTCACTATCTGGCAGAGCAGAGGTAGCAAGGTTATACACTAGCTGATACGGAAGCCTCCTAGAGAGTTATCAATAGGTTCGGTCCGGTGTACTAACTAGCGGCCAGCCTGCAAACACCGTTTTAGAGCTGTACCCTCGAAATGTAAGGAATATTGGATCTCGCCACGACGTTCATCATAACCTCAAAAGTCATCAATCATACTGCATAATGGAAGAGATAGGGAAGGGTTGACCGGAACCTAGCTCTAGAGACTAAACATGGGTTCTACCACTTCAAGCCTCCAATACATATATATGATATGTATATAATATAATTAATTATATTATATATATATATATATCATTGCCTTATTTTACATGACGGGCAGATAGAAAGAGAGCACAAGCATAATTTGTAATTTTACAAGGAATTGGAGAATGTTCACATCTACACCACTATTTACAGCGAGTTCACAGAAAGATCATAATGTAAACATAACAGGAGCATAAACAGTCCCGACCAGTTCATTCTTCGTTTCCTGCATTCTGTTTTGTTTTCATCTGTGGGCTCCACTCAACATTTATAGGTGGAGTAATGCATTTTGAAACATTTCAGTCCTGTACCTCTTCTCTGTGCAAAGCTTTTCTAGGTCTGCTTGAAGATCGTTGTACATCTTAATGGTGTTAGAAGGAAAAAAATCGCTGAAGGCTTCCCAGCTTGTAAGCGCGCTACTGAGTGGAGGGAATGGTGTCCTATTCGCCCACCTTTGCGTCATTCGGGGCCGAGTCAGCAGGTAGTCAGTTTTCAGTGAGTCGAGTCTCCCAGTCAGCAGTTTTGCAAGCGTGAGAATGTTCTTGGTGACAATTATGTGAGACCAAGGCGTGACATCCAAGTTGGCATATAAAATGGCTCTTGAAATTGTAAATGGCTGCGTAGTGATTCTGTTTAACCATCTCAGCATCCAATACTCTAAACTCAGGAAAGCCTTGATGGTAGCATCTGGGGCAGAAGGCCAAATCTGAGATGCGTAGAGCGGGATGGGGGATGACGCATCTTGAAATATATTGTTTTACAAGGTCAGGGTTCCTGATACCTACCAGTTCCTGTCGGGAGGTCCACAGTGCTACATAAGTTTTCTTCTTTACATGTCCGAAATGGGATGTGAAGTTTAAATTTTCGTCCCATTTCAGACCAAGGTTCTCAGACCAAGATCAGTACGTGTCCTGACTTTTTTGACCACGCTGCCATTCACTCTTATTGATATGTGGGTCTTTAATACCTTGTTAGTGAAAACCATTTGTACTGTCTTGTGTTCATTTAGTCGGAGCCCCATGCAATTAAGGTATTCTTGCAACTCTCCGACTTTGGAGTTTGCTTCGTTGTTGCGTTGTAAGGATGTGTTTTGGTCATTCGAGGTGATGAAAAATTTTAAGTCGTCTGCATATACGACAAATTGTTTTTGATTTTGGGTCAGGAAAGGATGCAGTGCTGTTGCAAAGAGAGTAGCAGAGAGGACACCACCCTGTGGGACTTCCCTGTTAACTTGGAAGGTCTCTTTGGAAATTCCATTTATGGCAGTGATGTGTCTTGCCCTCAAAGAACTCGCTATTATTGCTAATACGTGCCCAGTTATATGGAAATATTCCTCCAAGATGGTAGTAATAGCCGAGATGGATATACTGTCGAAAGCGGATGCAATGTCTAAGAAGGCAATATCTAATTGCTGTCTGAAGTTAAGGGCGTTATTTAGACATCACGCCCTCTATCCCTTCATCAATGTCGTTTATGAAAATTAAAAACAACAGTGGTCCTAATACTGATTCTTGGGGAACCCCACTTCTTACATCAACCCAATCTGAGGAATAGCCATTTATCACAACCCTCTGCCTCCTGCCCTGAAGCCATCCTTCTATCCCTCTAAGGATTTTCCCAGTGATTCCAACCTGTTCCAGCTTATAAAGCAACCGCTCATGTGGGACTGAGTCAAAAGCTTTGCTGAAATCTAAATAAACAATGTCGAAATTATTCCCTAAATCCAGCTCGTGAGTAACCCTTTCGAAATAGCGAACCAAATTTGTTAAACATGATTTTCCCTTTACAAAACCATGCTGAGTATCCTTGAGAATTTCAATTCGATCCAAATGATCCTGAATTCCACCCTTGATCATTGCCTCCATGATTTTCCCTACTACTGAAGTCAGACTGACAGGTCGATAATTTCCAACTTCACTTTTAGAGCCACCCTTATGTATGGGAGATACATTTGCACTTTTCCAATCCAAGGGACTCTCCCCAGAGTCTAGTGATGCTCGCATAATTAGCCTCAATGGTTCAATGCACTCGCTTGCCGCCTCCCTTAAGATTATAGGGTATATTCCATCAATTCCAGGAGCCTTACTGGTCTGTAGGCTTGAAAGTTTTTTCATTAAATAATCTTGCGAAATTTCAATATCATTAATTACATATTTTTTAACTTCGCTCCCACAATTTCCCATTGCCACAAAAGGCTTTTCATTTGTAAATATCGATGCAAAATAACTGTTGACTTCATCTGCAACGGCAGCTGGTGTATTTATTACTATCCCCTTTCCCTTACGTAAAGGTCCGATCTGGTTTGTCCTGCTCTTCTTGGCATTTATATATGTGAAGAATTCTTTATCCCCCCCCTCTTTGCTCTGTTTGCCAGTGATTTCTCATAAACTGCTTTTGCCTGTCGAACCTTTTCTGTGGCTCTATTACAGATCACCTTGTAGCTATTATAGGCTTCAGTACTTATTATTGCTCTATAACCTTTCCATGCCACCTTTTTCTGCTCAAGTAATGTGGCAACTTCACTATTCATTCAACTTGGAACCCTTCTCGTGGAGTATTTTTTTAATGGTATATACGCATTCAAGGCATCTGTGATTAATGTTTTAAAAGCGTACCACAGTTCAATTGTATTCATTATTTGATTTGATTTGGAGCACCCGATCATTACCTCCCCACGATAATGGGGAAGGACATGATCGGGTGCCTACACCCTTCAATTGCCTACATCCCCTTCTATCCGGGCACCTCTGAGCATCTTGCTGGCATTTTATGCTCTTATCATATTTGGTGGTACAAGTCCCTGGTAGGAAATTACAGGTAATTTGGTGGCAGGAACTTCATGTCAAGAATCCTGCCAACCACCCTCATGCAGCACTCTGCATGAGGATGGTTGGCAGGAATGCCGCAGTTTGTGGCGGTGGTGCATGAGGGCGGTTGGTGGGAACAACATCACAATGGGTTGCGGAGGAGCATAAGGGTGGTTGGTGGGAATTTTTATTTATTTATTTTATTTTATTAGTATTACTTTTCTTTTTTCTCTTTGAATGATCTCAAACTCGTTTTGGCATTAAGTAAGAGCTACTGGGGGTCCCCCACAGTACATGCGCAGTTGTGGCCCACCTCCCCGTGGTAGATGGACATGGTCATGGTTTCCAGGTGATCGCCTGTATAGTGACATATTTGTCACCATATAGGTGTTAATAGTAAATAATAATAATAATTTATTTATCCCTGTTTTATGTTACACGTTTTGGTAGATAACAGTATAAAGGGAGAGAGAACACATAAGCCAATGGCTTTTTAGGGGTGTTCCCTTAGAAACCCATATGAATAACAATAAACAGTTCTGAAATTGTAGAGGTACAATAATGTTCAACAGATAAGACAAACAATTTGATTTTTTTTACTTCGTAAACCATCTCTATAATTGCACTGTGAACATTTTTTACAATTAAATGAGAGAAAAGAAAAATGATGAGATATCTGCACAAAAATTTGCAAACTGTGTGGCAACTGCTTCCTTTAACAGTTCTACATTATTTCTATTTTGGTAATGATTTCATCTATGATTTTAAAATCCAGGAATTGAGCAGAAGGTAATTTGAATCTGGCATCCCTGGTGATGTGTTCAATTAGTAGTTTCTTGAATCGGTTTAGTGAAGTGGCATTTTTGATTTTTACAGGAAGATTGTTCACGGTTTTAGTACCTCTGCATTTTGTATTTTTCTAACCTATAGCTCTTCTGTGGAACCTTCAGGTTTGCTTCATTTTTTATATTGTACAATATTTCTTCTTCTTCACTAAACCGATTCAAGAAACTACTAATTGAACACATCGCCGGGGATGTCTGATGTTTGTCCGGGGAGTGACAGACATCCCTCTCGATCTTCCCACCTAATAGCGTATGCAGATGATATTTCCATCCTGATCACAGATAAAGGTCCTAATTAGCTTCAACTCAAAATCCATGCCTTGCTCTCTGTAATACATATTTGGCTTCAAAAGAATCAGCTTATACTGAATCCGGAAAAATCAAAATATATGGTGTTTAGAACAGAAAATAAACCATCTAATATAGGTTTCGAAATAATGTTCAAAGAAAAACAACTTGAAAGACTGATGAAATCAAGTTTCTCGGAAAATGGCTAGATGATAAGCTGAGTTGCGTAAAACAAATGATAACCCTGGGAAAGAACATTCGTCACTAGCCGGAATACTCGCCAGGGCCTCTGCCTGGTTGTCTCCTTCCCTCCTCAGACTAGAATTCCTTGCTTTAATTCAACCGCGCCTCACCTATGGAATCATCTCATGGAGAACCACCTGCCAAGAAGTGAATCTTGACGCATTCCTCGGGAGAAATAAATGTCGGAGTATGACTGATTTGTTTTTACGACAAAGGGCCAATTAGTAAGGTAGTCTTCAAGGAGAAGGTTAATTTTCCCTCTCAAGCCAATATTGTTCAGTTTATTCAGTAGAATATTATGATTTATGCAGTCAAAAGCTTTATAAGTTCAGGAACAGTGCTATTGCCATTGCAGTTGATCAGTGGATCTTTTTGAACGATAGGCATACTGTTATTGATGGAATGTGCTGATTTACTTTTTAAGGAAACCCACGAGTCTGTTATGAAGAATCTTTTCGAGTAATTTTGCAGAAACTGAGAGGAGAGCAATTGGGCTAAAGTTGTTGATAGAGTAGCAATAGTTTCCCTTTGGAACAGGGACGATGATTGCTTTTTTGAATTGAGAAGCGAATTTACCAGATTGAAAGGAGAAATTGAATGTATACTTCAATGGTATAAGAATTGAGCTAAGGACCTTTTTCAGCAGAGAAGGAGATATTTCATAAAAACCAGGGGCTATCTTTGCTTTCAATTGATGTCCTTCTAAAATCTCTTGATCCGAGAGGGGAGCGAGGAAAAAGAGAATTTATGATTTAAAAACTTGGCAAATTCTCTCATTTCATTGTCTCCCAAGTGAAGTTAAGAGGTAAAGTGTGTTTAGGGTCTCACGGCACCAGGGGTTCCCCAATCTCCGCGTAATTTTCATTGTGAGTGTGAGACAAAAAATTCAAATTGTTATATTAGTGTCACGCGTAATCTCTTACATATACCCATATATGTATTTTGACTATAAATTGCGTGTGTTCTCTGGCGATTTGCCTGTTTTGTTGGACGAAAAAACCCCAGTTTCTGGGGGGGGGGGAGGAAACCCTTGTTATCTACGCCTGAGACCGACTAACAGCCACAGAGTGAAAAAAGCCCATAAGAGTTCCTTGCATCATCGACGGGATTCGAACACGGGCCTTTTCCGCCCGGTGTGGGGAGGACGGTGACGATACCACTGTGCTACTCGAGCAGACTGTGAGTGTGAGACAGAACTCTGTCAAGGCCAGAGGTTTAAAAGTATGCGTGTATATGTGTAGTGTTGTGTACCGTTGTTCTTCTGGCCATTTAGCCGTTGGGCCCCTACTGGGACCCACCGTTTCCACACTTTCCCCCGTGGAGGCAGGCCAGGTACCCAGTAGATTTATATTTACTCTGGAAGTCCCAGCCACCTAGTATCCTGAGATGACCCCAGATGGTCAGTGAGGTGGGCCCATGCCCGACTAGGCGAAAAGAGGGGCGGTAGGGAAGGGAGGACACAGAACACTGTCTCCTCTCCCTGCCAGGGAAGAAAGGAATGATAGGGCCACGCTAGGGGCGTGGTTTGGAGGGCCAATATGGCCGAAAGCAGGACTGTACTAGGTCTTTGTCGTTGTGATCTTCCTAGGTTCAGGTGCATTTCCATCATTTGGTCCGGAGTCCATCCAAGTCCAGGTGGGTTTTCGTTCCTGGGACTGGATCTCATTCAGGATTAATGCTCTCTTCTGGGGGTTTTCAATATGGCCAAGTAGTGCCAGTCCAGTGTGTTGTCATTCTTCCTGGTCCAAGTGTACTGTCACACATGAGGTTGAGTCCCTTCCGGGAGTTGTGGTCACTTCCGTGTGAAGTCAGTGACGGTGTAGTACCAGTTCAGTGTCAGGTGGTTTTCATTTTGATGTCTCTCCCGGGACGGAGCTCTTCCAGGCAAGATGTCAGTGGCTGTCAGAGTTGTTCCATCCTAGTCAGTTCTAAACTGATTTCTTGTTCTTTGAGCGGCGGTTGATTATGATCTTTGGCTGCTGATTGCAGGGTTGTTTTCTCTCAGTTTTGTTAGATAACTCTTAAAGTTCTCCTCGCGGCGAAGAGGTCTTGAGCAAACTTTGTTAGGGCTTTGTATTCCTCCTCTGTGTCTAGGAGATGAGACTCTCGTCCCCTCGGTAGGAATCTTATCCCTGTGATCAACACGCCTCTGAGGTCTTCATATTCTGGGCATTCAAACATTAGGTGGTTCCAGTCCTCGATCTCGCCTCAGAAGCAGTGTGGATCCTCGGTCAGACCAAAGTTGGAGAGTTTTGCATTGAACGGGCCATCCTCCGTCAGTAAATACGTTGTACATAGCCCCGGGAAGAACGACGTAGGTGTTTTTGGGTAGATTCTGCTCAGCTGTGGTAGGAATTTACGGTGATTTCCCGTTTGGTTGTTTCAGTCCATCTATCTTGCCATACCTGCAGCAGGTGGGCCTGCAACCGGAACTTTCTGCTTCGTGGTTGTTTGCCGCGTTTGTTCACACTTGAGATAAAGTGGTTACAGAAGGCTGCAGCTTTTTTCTGGTCATCTGAAATGAGTACCTCGTTCTCAACAACATCGCCAAAGTAGCTCCATGATTTCAGTTTCCTTCCCGGAAAAAGCTTGTTCAAAACTGTCCGTTTTTTCTTGCTTCTTATGATACTTGTAAGTTGGGAACTATAGTATTTTCTTTTCTCTGACCGAGTGCAGTCGGTGAATTTGATTCTGTACGTTGTGTATTTATTTTTATCTGCCGCGATTCCTGTTGCACTAGCAATTCTTGCAGGGTTATCCCTTTTCTTTAACATATTACGAATCTTGTTTGAGGTGGACTGGCATATTTTCCCTCTTGGCCTGGTAGTATTTTCATTCCCTGGGCTTCTGACATATGACATGTATTTTTCATAACTGTTTATAATATGCTTAAAGAAGGTGTTAGTCGCAATTTCATAATCACTTGTAGGAAGCGCTCCATCCCGCTTAGACTGCTGGAGGTCGAAAATCAGCATATTGAGATATTCTGGAGTGACAGATCTGTGTGTATGATCCCTTCCACATTTGCTTCATTTTCAATTACCATTAAGATGGGATGGTGATCAGAAATAGTTGCATCAAGTATTGCGTAGGTGAGAGAGCATTCCCAATTGCGAAGTCAAGAAGGTAATTGTGGGACTCTCTCATTTCTAGTTGTGATATATCCAGCCTACCTGAGCTGCTGAGAGAATTTAAAGTCTTCTAACTTATCAGTTATTGCTTTCACGTATAGTGGACGAACTCAGATAATTAGAATAATTAACAAGGTAATTAGAATAATTCTCTAAGACAGGGGACTCGCAGCCTGCGGTGTTTTTTCCAGAACGTACGAAGCATTTCCAACAAGCTTCCCGCGCTACAGACCTGCATGATGACGGCTGACTTTGACTACATTTGCCTTGTTGAAGCGTGGTTACACAATAACAGACAACTAAACATTCTCGCTAATCCGCTTGGATACAAATGTGTTGGCACTGGAAGAACTGAAAAACGGGGTGGAGGAACCATTATCCTGTATAAAGATGAATATCAGTCTACAGAGGAACACCTCTCCAAATCAGATAATTTTGAAACCACCTGTGCTACCTTTTTCAATGGGAAAATAAAATTACAAATCTGTCTTATATACCTGCCTCCTGAGCACACCAGAGATTCAAGAAATGAACTCCTTGCATGGCTTACCGTTAACCTCAATCCAGCTGTAGATACGATCCTATTAGGAGATGTTAACATGCCAATTCCAAAACATATCGACGCAAAAAGAAATCTTGACTTTATTCTTGCACAACTAAATCTGAAACAGCTGGTTACGCCAGCAACTAGAGGGAATCAACGGTTAGATATTGTCTATTACAATACACTCAGCATTAGATTAGCAGATAACTTATTTCGCTTTAAGTCAGACCACAATCCCATAGCTGTAGAGACCACACTCAATGTTGCTGGAACCAATCAGAGGGACGGCGGAAATTTTAACAGCATGCACAGAACGACCTTTTCTTTAAAATACATCAAGCCAAACGTCAATCTCAAAGAACTTCGAGAATACAAATGGCAAGAACTAAGCACGAAGCCGGCAGAGGAAGCTCTCCAACTACTGGCCCTAAAGCTCACAAAAATTGCCTATGAAGGAGCATCGAAGGTCATAAGGATAACCGGGAAATCCAAAAACTGGTTTAATCCACAGATAAAATATGTCTTTCGTAAAAAGCAAAGAGTTTACAGGGAGTGACTGAAGACAGGACATCCTAATGACCACATTCTGTACGAAAAAGAGAGTGCTCACTTTATAAAGCTGAAATGACAAGCACATTACGCAGCTGTACTATCAAAGCTCAAACAAGGAAAAAGGATCGTTCGTGATAACAGGAAAAAGGGTCTCATGACTGCCGATGTCTTTACCGAATAGTCCACGAAGGCATTTGGACAACCTCCCGCGCCCAACCAATTAGCAACCGAAGAAAACAGGAAGAGAATAACTGACCTCCTTCACCGAATCGTAGAAAAAGAAGAACCCGTTTCAAACTTACTAAGAAAGACACCTCTAACAACCATCACAATTACCAAAGAAAACCCCATGAAAGCCATAACTGAACTTCCTAATAAAGCAACTGTTGGTCCTGATAACTTCCCTCTTTTCATGGCAAAAATCAGCAGCCCTTACATTATTGAGGTGGTGCATCACAGTTTCAATCAAATCATTCAAATAGGTACTCTCCCCTGTATGGAACAGCTACATAGTCAGGCCCATTCCCAAAATAAAGAAACCAGAAAAATGCCAAAGACTATAGACCTATAGCTATAAGTTGCACCATCTTGATTATTTTTGAGAAGACCTTCTCTCAGCTCTCACCCAACACTGCTTCGGGCATCGTCCTCTGCACCTACACTCCGTCTTATCTGGAAGATCAACCGACACAAATCTCTTTGTGACCCTTTTCCGGATGCAGAAAGCTCTCAACAATAAGGAACAGCTCGATATTATCTTCCTAGACATATCCGCAGGTTTTGACAATATCTCGATAACGACTCTGGAACAAAATTTATCTTTCTACTTCAAAATACAAGGCATTCTGAAGGAAAGACGCCTCATAATCCGTAATGACGATTTTATTGCCCATTACTCCATTTCGCAGGGAGTGCCACAGGGAGGCGTTCTCTCCTCACTGTTATTTGCCTCAGCCCCGGAACCATTTTTTGCATCACGTAAAGACAACTTTATTACATGTGCTGATGACCTGAAATTCTTAGTCAAATCTAAAGATCTACAACAAGTTAAGCAAACAAATCAACAAGCCAATAATACAATAAATGAACTGGAGCATTACCTCGATTGTATTGGACTACGTTTAAACGCAAGTAAATCTGCCCAGATGACAATTACAAAGAAAAAGAGCAGGAACAATATCTCTATGCTGGTAAGCGGATGTGAAGTTCTAAAGGTTAAATCGCACGTAGAGCTTGGCCTGAAATGGGATGGAGACTAACATTCTCCGAGTACTTTGATTACATCAAAGCTAAAACATATGCAGCGCTCTGGGCTGCCAAACAGGAGTTAATTGGCATTAAAAACCCAGATCTTGTTAAAAAGTATATCTTGAAATGTATACTTCCCATCCCACTGTATGCTTCAAATATTTGGTCCTCTGCCCCACCGAGCAACCTGAAAGCTTTCCTTAGTATTGAATACTGGTTCCTGAGATGGCTGAACAGGATCTCGAATCACCCATTTATTATCTCTAGAGCCATCCTACTTTCCAATCTCAGCATTCCTCCCTGGAAACAAACAGTTAACACAAGAAACATTTTCACATTAGCCCAACTGCTAACAGGAAGATTAGACGTTCCCAGTATTGACGGCTTGTTTCACTCTCGTCGAGAAGCCACCAGAATTGCTGAAACAAGACATCCTCTTCAAAGCAACTTAAAAAACCTGGACAGCCTAAGTCGCTTTTTGCCAGCAAACACAATAGAACTCTTCAATCAACTAAGAATTGAACTGGAAAAGCGCTGTAACCAAAAAGCCTACAGACTGCAAGTCTTTGCTGACTCCTATTGTCTTCTGTAACTGTGGTGCACAGCTACTCGGCTCAAAAACTGCATTTAATTTTGATTCCTTTTAACTATATATTCTCGGTATTCTAGATGCCAACCTAAGATGTTAAAATTTTAAATATTCTATAATGTTCAAAGATACCAAAAAATGTAAATATTCCATTATAAAATCATAATTACTCATGTATTCCAAAATTTTGTATTCAACCTTTCAGGGTGAACTTCTTGGACTTTATAACCTTTTGCTCACATGTCCGCTTCACACCTTAGAATGTAATTGTCACCCTTCTAGCCAATGGCTGCCCCAGGGATGCCTCTTCAACAGAGAAATAAATTGATAATAATAATAAAAAATAATAATAATAACAGATGAATAATTAGAATTTTCGAATTTTTGTCGAGGCTATGGTGAATATTCTGAGAAAATTTAAAGGCGAAGTGTTAGTTAATTGTGCTTGCTAATTATGCATGTTCTCTTTACGTTTTGGCTCAATTGAGGGACAATAAAAATTAAATATTAGACTAGGGCCATCCGGAATGTCAATTCATCTGCCCAAATGTATTATGTTAGTATTAGCAGAGGGAGATTGACGGCGATCATTGTATATAAAATGCAAGAAAATACACAAGTACAGCTATTTGATCGGGTTAGTAAGAAAGGGAATGGTTAAAGGGTGGCATCAATATTTGGTGTTCAGAACAGCAATACCGATTCTTGCCTTTGTCTCTAACTGGAAGACTGGAACTACCTGCTTTATCACTGCCCTCTTTATGCTGACCTACGGAAATCACTACAAGACTATAAATTCCTTCTCACCTGGCAACGAAAAACATCTAGTAGAATCTGCCTCACACCTTAGAATCCTACAACAATTTTCTTCTGATTTATTTGCTATCAGAAAACTTCTGTTGGCCAATCCTGCTTCAGCTTCACCTTCTACGGTGCCTCCAGCACCTTCTTGTGTCTTGCAAAGATAAAATATTGTCACCGTGAATAGCTCTTAGAAGATCACTTAGATCCAGTTTTTTTAATTATTATTATTATTATTTATTATTTATTTTTTTACTTGTATCCCCCTCAGGCCTGGCAACTGAGGATTGCAGGCACCCACTGGTATTGCACTGCCTCCAGTGGGTGCGGGATTTGTACAATCTTAGACAATTCACTTTTATTTTATTTATTTTTTATTTTTTTATTTTAAATTTACTTATATATTTTTTTCTCTTCTTTTTTTATTTTATTTATTTATTTATCTTATTTTATATAATTTCTTCACCATTATTTTATGTACTGTATTTATTTATTTATTTTATTAGCAATTTTCTTTTTTCTTTTTTTTTAACTTTGTGTCTATATATATTTTTTAATTTTTTTTTTCTTACTCTTCTATAAATTTTTATCTTAGTTTATTTTATTTTACTTTTTTTTTTAACTAACTTTTTTCTTTTTTTTTTTTTAATTATGATTTTATTTAGTAGTTATTTCCTGTATGCTGGTACCCTAAGTTTGGGTAGATGTGGGTACGGGATTTGCTGGCACCCACTGGTATAGCACTATCTCCAGTGGGTGCGGGATTTCTCCCTCTTCAGGGCAGACAAAGATTGTAATGGTCTATCTCCACTTGGCTAAGGATATATCTAGTTGTGGCCCACCTCCTCGTGGTGTAGACGGGCATCGGGCACGCTTTCCAGGAGATTGCCTGCCTGGTGGAAAAAAAGGGGCCAGAAACAACTAAACAACACAACAACACATATATACACAAACATAAAACTATACGTTTCTGGCTGCCTAAAATACCTAAAAGAAAGAAACGCGAAGATTAGTAACTGCAGAAGTGACGAAATTTATGAAGTAACGTAATTTACGTCTTTTCCGCATCGCATTTTCGTGACAAATTGGTTTTACTTCAGTCTGAAATTTAGTAGGTGCGGCCAAAGATGTTTTTACATGAAAAACCTTTTATTGATAGAATGTTTAATACGTGTCGGCTCACCTTTTCCATAATCTCACGTTGTACCCTTGGTAGACTCCAAACTAATTTTTGATAATAGGAAGCATTTTGGTTTATTCTTCCTTTAACACAGTGGTCATTTCAGCTGCTCATTGCTTGCGTATTGGCTTGTCCAAAGTCGATGTTCCTGTTCATCCCAAAAGTGATCAATGGGGTTAAGTTCGGGAGTCAGTCCAGGGCAATGAAGCTTCTGCACGCCCATGTCTTCAGACCAAATCACTACGGGATGTGCCGTATGACATGGTGCATTGTCATCCGGAAACAGAAAAGAGCCTTCCTCATACTGCTGTCACAGTGCAGAAAGAGTGGAATTGTCCAGAATGTCAATGTACAGCATGACATTTCTTATTCCAGGAAAAACGATCGGTGGTCCAAATCAAAAATGAGAAACAATCCTAGATGCGTTTCCCTCCTCCCGAAGGTAATTATCCAGCTGATCTTTGAATATCCCCAAACTGTCAGCCTCTACCACCCATGTAACTTATTCCAGTAATTTATAACTCGCTGGCTGAAATAAAACTTCTTACAATACAGTTTAAACATCTCCCTCCTTAACTTGAAATTATGGCCCCTTGTTCTAGAATCATTTATAACCATGAAAATTTGGTCCTCATTCATTTTAATTATGCCTCTCGGAGCCTTAAACACCTCAGTAAAGTCTTCTCTAAGGTGCCTAGTTTCCAAGTGTGCAACCAACATATTCGAAGTGTTTCCTCATATGGACGCCCTTTTGCCGATCTCACCATGCGAGTTAACCGTCTTTGGACCCTTTCAAGAAACTCGATGTCTTCTTTTAGGTGCGGTTTCCACATTTGAACACAATATTCCAAGTATGGTCAAACAATAGCCTTATATAATCGGATTATGACGTCCGTATCTCTACTAGCAAATGTTCGATAAAACATCGATAGGACACCATGGGCCTTCCTTTCAACCTGTCTACAATGCTCAGAGAACTTAATGTCTGACCGTATTGTAACTCCTCAGCACTATGACTTTAGTCAACTCCACCAAGTGTATACGTTATTTAGGAGTTACTATTCCTCACTGACCTTGCACTTTGCTGGATTAAAGCATAACTGCCACTTTTCTGACCATCTCCGAAGTCTATCTAGGTCACTCTGAAGAAGCTCTGCTTGGTGGTTACCATTAACTACTCTACCAATCGTTACATCATCTTCAGATTTAGATATCACGCTCTCTATCCCTTCATCGATGTCATTTATGAAAATCGAAAAGAACAGTCGTCCTTGAACTGATCCTTGGGAAACCCCACTTCTTACATTAACCCAATCTAAGGAAATCAAAACCATTTTTTATCTCAATTATTTATCAAAGCCATTTATTTTTAAATATTCAGGGTGTTATTCATTATGGATTTGTTCAAAGTATTCTACTGAGGAAAAAAGTTTGGATTAAACGCTACGATTTGTTTGAAAATGGCGGATGTTTTCTCCACCATAACATCATTCCTGCGTGCACTCTCTATTCAAGAAAATCCACTCACCCTGCTCCCCAAAAGAAAACATTCCTGTAAGATCCTACTCTCCTTATTCACTTTTTTTTTCTTCCATTTTTTTTCTCTTCCCAAATTCAAAATGAAGCTGAAAGGACGAAGATTTATGATCTTCCCGCTGTGCTTCCAGTGGTTGTAGGAACTTTGAGACAGCAGCATGTCATTAGGAGGAACACTTATTTGAAGGGGACCGCGTTTTAAAATGTATGTACAGTACCTTAATTCAAAAAAAGTTTCTGAAATTTTTCCTTAAATCGCATACTGTAGGTTATACAAGGTTCTTAAAGGTGTCCTGAGCAATACTTACTGTAGTCACAAAATATCAGAAATTATTGCAAAGGTATAGGTAGAGGGAGTGTTCAAAGACATTGTTAAACGCTCCCTCCACCTACATCTACAACTACAAGCCTTGTCTGAAAGTAAAAAAAAAAAAAATATATATATATATATATAGGAAAAAAATAGTTTTCTGTTATGCCTCTCTCGCTAGCAAAATATAGTTTAAGAATTTTATCAATAAACAATTTTGGAATTTTGGTTCAATACACCTTTCCTTAAGTTTCTACAATGTTTCGAAGAGAAAAAAATCTTATGTAGCACGTTGGTCATTTTAAGGATAATTCCAGCTGTTTTATCGGCACTTTTACGGGTTCCTTGCGTACAGACATTTCTTTTAGAATGTTATTTTTTTATCTTGGTAAACCCGGCGATCTATTTTTGCCAGAGAAAACTCTATAAGAATGTTCCTTTAAACTTTTTTATAGCTGCTGTGTTTATTCCTTAGTCAAAAGTCGAGTTCCGAATCAGAAAGGAAGAGCAAGCGAATGCTTTTCCTCCCCAAAAAAGAGATGACAATACATTAATTTGTTGTTCTTCTTCTTCCCTCTGTCCCTTATGACAGATTAATAAGTAGAAGGGTAAACTCTCTTGGGATGGAGTTACAGACATCAACAAAGGTGCTCAGGGTTAGCACAATGGCAGTGATCTTTATTTTACCACACCTTAGGAAACGAATGGGTTCGATTCCCGTTCGAGATGTGAAAATTGTGTCCAACTACTAAATTTAGCTAATTTTCTTAGATTTTATAATATTCCATCATGTTCATTGTGGTGAATAATATTTTAATTGACTATGAATTAAATGAAGTTAAAGGGCTGTTAAAAGCCTTTTGAGTTTTAAGTCTTATTAGTGCCCAATCTTTTGGTACACTGCTGGACAAAATTAGCAGAACGAAAGGTTTTTCATAAATATTTTATTGTGAACAATGTCGCTCCAGGCGAATATTTGATGTATTAAGCATCCTGGCAAATTTGGAATGTCCAATAGAAATCGATCTACGACCTTACAGAGCCGCATATTATGCAAATTATTTATGCCTATAAAAACACGGGTTGCAACCACATCACTTCATTCCTGTTTTTTTTTTTTTTTTTTTAGCATGCTCAGTAGGATAGCCAATCTGTAGTACTCAGGATGGCAAGTCATCGTTGTTTTGATGATTCTTTCAGATGGTGGGCCGTTGGATGACTTGAAGTCGGGCAGTTGCAGGCGGGGGATGGCCAGTTGGCTTAATATGTCAAGCAGTGTCGTCTCGACAACTTGTAATGGTTCCTGTCCAGGAGACAGGAACCATTACAAGAGCTGGCCAAGGTCGCCCGAGGGCTACGATGTCCTGTCATCACCTGTCTCTTGCCACAGGTGAAAACATTTCCAACCGGACTGTGTTAAGAAGGCTCAATTCAAGTGGACTCTACGCAAGGGAGTCAGTGGTTTGTATCCTGCTAACCCCAAATCACCGCAGAGCTCGTTGAAACTGGTGCCGTGAACGTTTGACTTGGAGCCCTGACAAATGGGATACAGTTCTGTTCTCTGATGAGTCCCGTTTTAGCCTATAAACAGATGCTAGATGTTATTTAATTTGGAGACAACGAGGAATGTGGTACCATCCCTGCAACATCAGAGAAAGAAACACTTATGGTGGGGGCGGTGTTCTCGTGTGGGGCGGAATAATTTTGTCGCTGTCTCCTCATTTCGTCGTCATTCTGTGGTACGTCACCATACAAAATTTTGTCCCGCTTCATCGCAAGCTGACGAGTTACACCATGTTTTCTACGTGTTCTGTTAATTTTGTCGAGCAGTGTACATTTTATATTTTACTAAGAGTACATTTTACGTCTACGTTCACTTCAAATCCACAGAAATTCTCCACTGGAACTATGAGATATAGAAACATTAAAATGGGGGGGGGGGAATAAAACTTTATCGGAGGGCACTGTTCTTCTTGGACTAATATTCGTAGGGGAGCCCAGAACTAAATCCTGAGTTTTATTTCTGGACTTAACTGTTTTTATTATTTATTAATGATATCGAAGAAGGCATATCAAGCTTAAAGTCTAAATTTTCAGATGACACGAAGGTTGGAACGTGGTAAATGACAGGAATCAGGGTATACTACTGCGACAACACCTGAAGAAATGAGGCAGGCAGTCTGAGAATTGGAAATTGAGGATTAACATGATAAATGTAAGGTATTGCATGTGGGTAACAGTAATCCCAGAATAACATATCAATTAGATGGTACCACGCTCAAGGTGGTGGAGAACGAAAGAGACCTTGGGGTAATTGTACAGTTTGACATAAAGTTCTCTGAGCAGTGTGGTGTACACCAGGCTGCCAGGGCAGCTTATGGAGTTCTGCTAGTGGTATATTGAAATTTTGCCAGCAGGGCCAAGGAGGTGATTATTCCATTGGATAAGACAATGGTTAGGTTGCATCTTGGGTATCGCGTAGATGTGTGGAAGCCTCCTTTTAAGAAAGACACGGAACTTTTGGAACCTTTTGGAACGGATGGAGAGAAGAGCAACAAGATTAATGTCACCTTATAGCCAAGGATACAAAACTCTTACCTTTAATGAAAGACTTCATTTCTGCAAATCGAGAAATTAGTCACCTGCTAGAAGACTTGATGGACGTGTTTAAAGCATTAAATGGATTGAGAAACTAAATACTGATGACATCCTTACTCTTTCTCGGACTATACACACATAAGGAGACACAAAAAATTTAAGGATGGTTGCACGATAGAAATGAGAAAATTTGTTTTCAGCCATAGAGTAATTGATCGTTGTAACAAACTGCCATCTGGTGTTGCTGAAGTGGATACTTTGAATACATTTAAAGAAAGATTGGACAGATCGTTAGAGATATGCACAAGATATGGTGGTTAGTGTTTTCAGCTATATAAGCAAGCTTATACAGCTGAAAACACTATTTTAACTGCTCACTGTTGGGTGTTTCCATTATTCTGTCCACCACCTGCAGGTATGTGCTGCACCACTTGTATCTGACTATGGCACACATAGTTACCACCTGTGCATTCCATTGTATAGAACGTGGGTAGCACAACTTGCTCCGCCGATATCTCATGATATTTACCGGTTTTATTAAAGGCACCAAAGTTTGAGTTGCAAGGGTAACCGCAAAAAAAGTAATGAATTTTCTGTCAAGTAACACAAAAGTAGTACTTGACAGAAAAATTATGTATTGTACAGTTTGTCAGCTAATTTCCCTTGTTATATTCTGCCTTGATCTGAATACCCAACTAGGGATATTCAGACCAAGGACAGGTACCAACTTCACGGCGTTGTTGTGGTTAGATGTATTCATCATAACCGATATGAACTTCGCATCCTTTCATCCTTTCCTGATTTTGTCGCTTGGAAAAAGGGTCAAAAGGTCTCACTGTTATTGATTCATATTTGGTTCGTGCACAAGTGAAGTTCCTCAGCTAATTTCTAATTATTTTCGACGTGCAGTCCAATCAAGAGGATAAATGCGTACGCTTAACAGCACGAAATGAAAAAAAAAAAAAGAAAACCATTTTTAGATATAAGATGGTTCTCTTATCGCTTGAGAGCTCCTTGACCTTTAGCTATAAAAGAGGTGAGTGTTTGGCCGAAGCTTTCACCAGCAGGAAGTGCGTGTTTTTGCTTTTTGTGTTATGTCTGCACTCTATTCGCCTTCAGTGGAAAATAGATCGACACAACATACATTCTCTTTGTTCGTGGTTCATGACAGAAAAGTTCAGTTAAATTCTTGATAAAATGTTTTATTTTTTCTAGAATCTAGTTTGTGAAAATGAAATATCCACGGGCACTTGCTGCCATGAAAGGAATTCGTCTTTGGTAGGATAAATATAAGAATTAAATGGAATTTGGTGTGATTAAAGCAATTTGAGATAAATAACTGGATGAAAATTCTTTTTAACATGAAGCTCTAAAAGAAAGCCCTGTTTACAATTCCCAATTACAGGTAAGAAACTGCTATATAGTATTGCGCAAACTATATAAACATGCACTTTGAACAACAGTGATTAATGCGCATGGAAAAAAAATAATTAAAAGCTGGCGTTTGCCTACGAAAGCAACTGGCTGGCCTCTTGCACTGGTGCTATTGACCTCAGTTACCATATCTCATGCCGATGATAAAATGTCAAATACTAGGTTATCCATTTCAGAAATTTAGTATTGATAAAACCCATAAGGAAACTAAGGGCTTTTGCTGAACCAACAAAAAAAAAAAAAAAACCTTTGATTTTTCTCAAGCCTCAACTAAAACTTATTTGGTTTACCTTTTTTTGGTTTCATTTCGTAAATAATTGTTTGAGTATCCCGGAATTATCAGGAAGCTGTAAACTTATTGCCGTGAAGGACAATAAAGATTCTCTCTCTCTCTCTCAAGGAACACTTTCTTCATTTCAATCTAAAATCATTCTTCTATAATTTGAATTTATCGTCCCCAACTCCATTTGTAAGAATTTATACTGGTTATAAATAGGAGAATTTCATCTTAATTTATTTTCGATCCCCTCTCAGAGGCGTAAAGACAGGGGCAGGCCCTCCTGAGGGTGAACCGGGTGCACTGCACCCGGGCGCAACGTTCAAGGGGCGCCTGGAAATCTGAATCTTACATACACATATGAAGAAAATTTTAAAGGGGGGTGCCAAATTGCAATTGGCACCCAGGCGCCACATTCCCTAGGAACACCCCTGCTTAAAGACTTCAATCAGGTTACAACGGGCTGAGAAAACCTGAGTTCGAATCCCGTCGATGACGCGAGAAATTTTTATGGGTCTTTTTCATAATATGGCTGAGTTAACCGGTCTAATATATATATAGCGCAATATGGTGTAATTTGCTAATGCCCCTAAAACCCTAAAACAATCCCCTCTAAAGTATCTAGTTACCAAGTTCTTTAACCCAGATATTCGCAATTTTTCCTTATGCGTGCGTCCTTTTGTCAGTCTCACCGAGAGCGTTGCCCTCCTCTTTCAAGAAATTTGAAAGAAATTTTCAAGAAATTTCCGTTTTCAAGAAATTTGATGTATTTTTTAGGCGCGTTAGCATATATGCGAGTAGCACCTATTGTCTCTTTACCATGTCCATCCGTCCGCATGCAACAACTCGATTATAGTGGATGGATTTTCATAAAATCTTATGTGTGGCTCTTTTAGAATGATTTGTCGAGCCATCCCAAATTTCATTAAAATCTGAACAATAAGAAATCCTGCAATTATTATTTCTTTGTCCGTCCGTCTATATGCAATAATTCCCAGTTAATGGATTTTCATACAATTTTGTAGTAAGCTCTTTTAGAAAGACTTGCTGAGTCACCACATATTCTGTTTTTATGGGGAGGGGCGGTGTTCGTCCTACTGCGATGGCCTTCCAGTCACCACGTCTCAATCCAATTGAACACCTGTGGAATGAGATGGAAATAGCCCTTTGAGATCTGCAACCATCTAATTTGCAACAACTGTGAGAAGCAATTGAATCAATATAAGCCGGCATACCTGTGACACGAGGTGTAAAAAGTGTTATTTGTTTTTTTAGGAGCATTAGCAATTAAGGCCATATTGCTCCGGGGATATGCGGTGGTCATTCCCTGACCTTTCCGCATCCTCCGTATTTGGTGGTCACGGGCTCGAACCCCGGTCTAATCAAGAAGCGTGTGCTACGCACTGCTGCTCCTGCCCACCTGGTTACGGAGGCACCGTGTCAAAAGTATCCAACCCTGTCTGCTCTGAGAGCTATTTGCCATTAGATAAGTGTACCTAATAAAGTAGCCACTCAATATATATTTAATTCTCATTTACAGAAGGTTATCGAAGATTGGGCACGAAAAATCACAGCACTGATTATTTTAAAATTATTTCTTAAATATTTTGCACTTTGAGAAAAATAATTCTGGTCTGTTAGCAGTCGAACTCAACGACTCAGAATCATTAAAATTTGTATGCTGCATTTCCAGTTGCCAGATCTGTTCATGTGCTGTCCGATATTTGATTTTTAAAACGCAAACATATTTTCAGCGGGGCCGAAGTATCGGTGACAATAAGAGAATACTGATGTCACCCGCTCCGCTCATTTCTATTTTCGTTCCGAAGTTGATATTAAGGGTCTGTGTGGAACATAATTGGCTGACCTGGCAACGGCGAACACGATTCTATTATTCCAGCGTGCTACGGCGTCATTATCTGTCACATTATACGTGATGACGTAATCGGACGCCAACGCACGTGGGAATACAGTACTGAAAATATCCCGAAATGAAACGTAGATAGTCAGAATATATGAGTCAGTTGTGTTAAAAACGTACATACTCGATGACAGAAGAGTAGTGAATAGATATGATGAATTCGAATGAATGGAAATATCAACAAATTCTGACATAACACGAAAATCAGAAATGGAATCATTCTTCTATAGCGGGACGTCGATTATCCGAAATTTCGGTCATTCGGATCGTTTCTAGTTTCATCAAATTTTTAGTATTAGGATTAGTTTTTGTATTAGCAATGGCCACATGGTGCAACGAAGCCTATGGCTTATGCTGCACCAGCCAAAAATATAAAATAAAATAAAATAAATAAATAAAATGAAATAATAAATGCGTAAAATAATAATAATAAAAATTTATAATAATAAGAAGAAAATTTTAAAAAATAAATAATTAATAAAAGAAAAGGAAATAGACAACCAATGCGTTTCTCTCCTCCCGTAGGTCCAGCTGACCTTTGAATTTCCCCAAACTGTCAGTCTCTACCACCCATGAAGGTAATTTATTCCAGTAATTTATAACTTCTTTCTGGCTAAAATAAAACTTGCTGCAATCCAGTCTAAACATCTCTCCCCGTACATGAATTTATAACCGTGAAAATTTCGTCCTCATTCATTTTAGTTATGCCTCTCAGAGCTTCAAACACCTCTCCTCTAAGGTGCCTAGTTTCCCAACTCTGAAACACACATATTCGAAGTCTATCTTTATATGGACGCCCTTTTGCCGATCTCACCAGACGAGTTACCCATCTTTGGACCCTTTCAGGAAGAACAATGTCTTTCTTTAGGTGCGGTCTCCATACCTGAACACAGTATTCCAAGTGTGGTCTAACAATAGCCTTATATAATGGGTTAATTGTTTGATAAATCGTCGATAGGACACCATGGGCCTTCCTTGAAACCTGTCTACAATGCTCGGAGAACTTCATGTCTGACAGTATCATAACACCCGAGTCCCTTTCCTCCACTACTTGCTTTAGTTCAACTCCATCAAGTGTATAAGTTATTTTAGGGATTGTTCCCCAGGTGTAATTCCTTGCAGTTTTGTGGATTAAAGCATAGCTGCCATTTTGCTGACCATCCTTGAAGTCTATCTAGGTCACTCTGGTCTGCTCTGCGTGGCAATGATCATTAACTACTCTACCAATCTTTACATCATCTGCAAATTTAGACATCACATCCTCTAATCCTTCATCGATGTCATTTAAGAAAATCAAAAACAACAGTGGTTCCAATACTAATCCTTGGGTAACCCCACTTCTTACATTAACCCAATCTGAGGAATAGCTATTTATGACAACACTCTGCCTCCTGCCCTGAAGCCATCCTGCTATCCATCTAAGGATTTTCCCCGTAATTCCAACCTGTTACAGCTTATAAAGTAAACACTCTATCATGTGGGACTGGCTTGTTACCAATCCATAGATTGGTAACAAGCCAGTATATCACCAGTGGAGCGACACTGGTGGAATCCATACAGGTAATCATTGATCAGATGGAAGTTTTCTAGATATTTTAATAAGAGTTGGTGGTTAATGGATTTCTCCATTACTTTTAAAAGAGTAGAGTATCAGAACTAATCTTTAAAGAGTGAGTGCTGTTTATTCGTGGTTGCTGAGTTTGTACTTACACTCTTTTTTTTTTTTTTTTTTCCATCTTTAAACCGTCTTAACATCAGTGGCACGTATTTAATTTAGTATTTTTTCCTCTTTCTGGAAAATGCACATCTAATTTCATTAAAAGATTTGGAGTAAAGCCTGGAATTCCAGTAAAAGTTTTTTTTTAAGTTCAGTGCTTTACTCGGAAAGAGAGCGAAAGAAAGAAATTAATAATACGTACACGCTTCATGGCGTAGCCTGGAAGGCAGATACTATATCACCTTTCATTACCCAACTGCATGTGGCTGAAAAGGGAGTGGCAGTTTTTTTCCCTTTTCTTTTTCATAGATGGGTAATCTAGCCGTCTCTATCTATATCCGGTTTATTCATTCTTGTAGAAGCAAAGTGCAGCGGGAGTTTTGAAATGTTTATTTTTATCGAAACGCAAAGATTGCGTTTCTGCGGTTCCAGTAACTGGCGGTAATACATAATGCTAGAATAGATTTAAAAGATGATTTATGCTATTGTTCACGCAGAAGGAAAGAAAAAAAGTAACGTGAAATATTTAGTTCGCATGCAGAGTTCGTAGCACTCTGGGAAAAATTGGCAAACGAAAAATGAAAGAAAGCGACTACTCGAATTTCTAAGCACGTGCGCAGCAGAAATATACTGTCGTCTGCTACAAATTAGATGCAAAATGCAGCAGACATGCCAGTAGAAATTCGGATAGGGATTCTGAAGCGATCTCCCTATGAAAATTGAGACTTGGAGAAAAAAAAAAATATTGTCTTTTCTTGAAAGAAAGAAAGAAAGAAAGAAAGAAAAAAATAAATAAAGGAGGGTCAGGGTGTTTGGATTACATCAAAGGCACTTCAGGTGATGAGATGTATCCTTAGCTCCACTCGTATATGTTCTTTCCTATTTATTTTATTCAAACTTATGACTGTCTAGCAGAACGTTCTTGTTTTGTCTTGTCTGAACAATCCATTTCACTTTTACACTGACTGGCCAAAAAACTAGAAATCTTTATTACTGCCTGTACACGTTGTGGCATGGATTCTATTAGGTGCCTGAGGAAGTCTAGCTCCATATTTGTCCATTCTTTTATTAGGATATTTCTCAGCTGCTGTATTGTGGTCGGTACAGAACTGGAAACTGGACTGCCCTTTCTAACATATCCCGCACATTCTCAATTGGATTCATATCTGGAGAATTAGGCGGCCAGGGTAGATGTGGGAAATCTTGAGAATGTTTCTCGAACCATTCAGATTCAATTTTTGCACGGTGGATACTTGCGTTGAGGTCTTAAAGGAATCCTTCGCAATCCGTGTAAAAATGAAGCATTGCAGGGTGAAGTTAGTCCGATACAAGGTATTTATTGGAGTAACAAGCCTTTTAACAGTTCATGCGGATCCATCCCTTGGCAACAGAATATACTCCCCTACCATGATACCACCTCCAATCTTGAGTGGTAGACACAAGAAAGATCACCTGTCGTTCCCATGACTGGATCAACCAAGAAGCCCCAGGAATGCGTATAATATTTATCCAATACCAAGGAACTTGTGATCATACCATGCGACAACTTACGTATGTTTACTTATCCGTTGACACTAATTGCAAAGTGTTTCTAATTTTTGGCCAGTGAGTATACTTTATTATTGCGTAATGGGGGTATTTATATGAAGTTTTATTCACGCGACAGTTAAACCCTCTACATCGTACTCTAAATTTCTTAATAACTCATTGTCTACTTGAAACTATGGCAATTGTCACGGCAGGCAGAGTCGGCATAAGGCTGAGGTGGGGGGAGTGTAATGCACACAGATTTCGCAAGCACAGGAGCACCAAGGTCAACAGTAAGCTGATGTTGGTTATTTGCAATATTTGGCTGGGAAACAAAACTCTATCTGGCAGACACCAAAGTAAACTTGGAAGCCGGTTCATGACATGGTGAAGACAATAAGCGCTTTATGCATATACACTTAGTGATCACTGAATTATAACCACCTACATAATACCATGTTGGGCCACCTTTTGCACGAATAACAGCCGCTGTTCGCCTAGGCATTGACTTCACTAGATGTCTGAAGATGTCCGTAGGGATCTGCAGCCATGCTACCTGGAAGACTTTCCACAATATCGTGTAGATGACGGTTGCGTGTCCATACGTCTCACTTCCCGTTCCAAACATCCCACAGGCGAATCTGGAGGCCAATAAAAATGAGTGATATCTTCAGTGTGTTCCTGGAACTACTTGTTGTGCACAATGCAAGCTACATGACACTGCGCGTTATCGAAAAGTGCAACATGGCAAGGCGAACATGGTTTCCTAAGAGCTTCCGGCAGACCTCAGCAGTAAAACGTTGGTCCATACGCACCAGGGGTCTTAGTTCTTGTCATAAAAATTTGCCGCCCTATATTAAGCAACCACCGCCACTTGCCCGGATAGTAGACACCATACAAGATTGGTCCATGGACTCGTGTTGCTTGCGCCACACTAGGCATGAGCGCGTTGCACAAGATATTTGGACTCGTTCGACCAATACACTCGTTTCCAGTCCTCCAGTGCCCAACCAGCTTGTTGTTGACACCACAGCATTCGTCGACGAAGATAATCAGCAGTGAGGAGAGGGTTTATCTTGGGTATTCTATGTCTTGCCATTGCCCCATACGTCTGAGTATGCGGCGCATGGCCATTTGGGATATTTTTCTTGCATTCCCCATATTATATTGCGATGTCAACTGTCTCAGAGTGACCTGCCGTTGATCCTGTACAACGCACTGCACCTTTCGCTCACCACAAACATCCACTGTGCGTAATCCTCTACAGTTCTGTCTGCTGGAGGTGCATTGATCCGTTCAATACCATTCTTTTTTACACCTTAACTACAGTGTGCCACAGGACGTGCCGTTTCCAATATGGAAGCACCTGACGCCCGAGCTCCTAAAAACAATCATGTCCTTTGGAAACTCTCTGGTGTCTTTACAATGTCCCATAACCGCTACTTTATCACTTTGACTTGTACGATCAGATGCAAATTACCATTGCTCTAGCAATGGTAATTTGCATCTGACCCAAACAGCTTCCTCTAGCGTAGGAAGCTGTTTGGGGTTTTATACTGAGCGTATGCTCTAATGCGCCTAAAAAACCTTTTAGTGATTACTAGACCAGAAACGTCCATATCAGCCAGCACCACGCTTTGAGGTCTAAGAGCAATGGGTTACTTAGCTTTGTGAGCCCTCCATGTCTAAACGACATGGAAGACTTACAAAGATGGTACGGTTTTTAATAGATGTCGTGAACGGCGACAGTGGTTGTTGGAACAGTATATATATGTAATGTGGTTCAACGAGTTTCGCTCAGTTTATTTTTACACAAAAAAAGGACACCAGAAGTAATGCATCCAGAATTGCACTATATTCTTTTCTTCCGTTTTACTTCATCCCTTCCAGTGCATATTTTTCGACTGTGCATTAATCATTTCGTCCTTGTTTCTAGCTCCCTCGACATATTAGTGCTGCTATCTTAAATTAGGCTAATAATTATCTAGATTATCATAATCGTTAATGTTTCCATGGCAACGCTTTATCCGGCTTATTCTCTGTATCTTTGCCTGCAGTAGCTTGCTAAAAGTAACAGCTTTATACTTTATTTAGTAGAGAGCGCATAAAGAGATTAACTCTGATTACAATGTGCTTGAATTTATATAAAATCATAATTATTATTTTTAGATATATAAGTGCTGTATTTTGAGTCAATTATATAAAACTATGGTGAATATCGAACTAATGGTTATTATATAAAATAAACCGTGTATCGATTGTGAACAATGAGTTATGATTTTTAAAATATTGACACTAGAGAAAAACCCAATGACCCCCTTTGGATCAGCATATAAAATACATATAAGAGATAATTAGATATACGAGGGAAGGGGCAGTCAAAAAAGATTTGTTTTCACCTAGAAGTTGTTGTGATAGAAAGAATGGATAAAGTGGAATACAGACCAGTGATTCGGTTCCTCTTTCTGCAAGGGAAAACACCCAAAACGTTCCACGAAGAAATTATCACTCTTTGTGGAGAAGATTGCGCAGGTTACAGATTTATTGCACGTTGGTATAAATAATTCAAATGTGGAAGAACCTTAGTGCATGATGAGGAAATCCCAAGATGCTGTTAACAGAGGAGAGTGTTGCAAAAATTGAGACATTCTTCCTGGAAGATCAACATATTAGCTGCAGAGCTTCAAGTTAGTTTAGGGTCTGTGGAGAACATCATCCATCAACAGTTGCATATGAGTAAAGTGTCTGTTAGATGTGTTTACAGACTTCTGACTCCTTACCAGAAGAAGGAAAGGGTACAATGTGCACATGAAATTTTGTCGATGTGCCATATGGGTAGCAGTTACCCGAGAGTAACGTACCCACTATGTGGTACTACACTCAGGGTAGTGAAAAATAAAAAAAAAAAAGACCTGGGAGTAATTGTGCAGTCAGATGTGAAGTTCTCTGAACAGTGCAGACAGCTCATGAGGTTTTGTCAATGATATACAAGAACTTTGCTAGCAGAGTTAAGGTGATTATCCCATTGTATAAGGCAATGGTCAGGCCACATGTTGAGTACTACATACAGGTCTTGAAGCCTCATTTTAGAAAGGATGCAGAGTGCTAGAACGAGTACAGAGAAGGGTAAAGAGATTGGTGAGGGGAACATAAGAGTTCTCTTACCAAGAAAGGTTTCAAATTGCAGCGTCTGGAGACTATGCACCTGCGAGGTGATCTGATTGAGGTTCAATGCTTTCAATGGTTTGAGCAAACTCAATATTGATGGGATTCTTCACCTTGCTGAGACCATACACACATGAGGGGACAGAAATTCAAATTGATGAAGGTAGGTTGCAGAACAGATGTGTGGAAGTTTGCCTTTAAACAGCGTGTGGTTGATTGCTGGAACAAACTTCCGTCTGTTGTTGTGGAAGTTGACAGCTTAAAGGAAGAACTAGAGAAACCTATTGGAGGGAATAGATATGTGAAATAGGAGGGTTTTTTTATTTATTTTTTTTTATTGATGCTGTATAAGCCTGCTTTCTTGCATCAGTTGCCTATGCTAATGCTAAAAGCACGAGGAGTTTTTAGTTTTTTTTTTCACATTTAGTCACCATGGATGAAACTTGGATTCATCAATTTGATCCCGAAACTAAACAAAATGTCAAAACAATGGAAGCATGTAGAATCACCCCGTCCCCTAAAAAAGGCAAGTGTTGGCAAGGTGATGAGGTTGCAGAGAGGTTACTAACAGATTACCTTCAAATGGGCTCTACTGTGATGGCTAAGTATTATTCCGACCTCCTCATAAAGCTAGGCGCTGCTATAAAAGTAAAAAGATGGTGAAAGCTGTCAAAAGGTGTGCGCCTACTCTACGATAATGACCCTGCATATTTTTTGTACACTACAGTGAGGTGTGCCTACGAATATGGGTTTGAAATATTTCCACATCCTGCCTATCCCCCGAACTTGTATCCTAGATTTTTTTCCTCTTTCCTGCCCTGAAGTCCTTTCTTCATGTAAAACAGTTTGCTGTTGAGGATGAAGCGATTTCTGCTCCTGAGCCATGATTTGCAGGACAGTCAGAGGACTTCCATATTTCTCTCCTTTTTTTCGTTCAGTGATAGACTTATTCTCCACTATTCGCTCCATTTTATGTTATTCATTAAAACCAAGTGCTGACGAAAGGAATTATTTTGAGAAATATATAAATAAATAAGGCAAGTCGCACTTGAACGATTTCTTCATTTTTGTTTTTTTGATGCATCAGCAGTATGTAGTAACTGCGTGATGTGATTTTTTTGTAGCTGTGCATGAGGCGTGTTATAAAAGTAAGTGCACCATCGGTGAGAATAATGAATGAGTTTATTTTCTTGTTTGAATTGCTAGCAGAGCTGGATGAGATCAAAGGCTTCGTGCAGCAGAGTTCTAATTTTTTTTATTTTAGAAAGCTGGCGCTGTGTATAGCCTTGATGAAATGCTATTTTTGTGTTTTAAATGTGAAATACATTTACTAGACTATTTACATAATGAGGTGGGCGGCCTGTGAGCTATTTATGAAACATCATCACGTGAAGTACATTACAATTCATCTTTATTTTTTTAATATCACCATTTTCTCTGCATACATTACGATACATTTCTGGAATTTCTTACCTTACTACAGGGTGGCCACTGAAAGACTGAAGGGTTTGAAAAAGTCATAACTTGTTCATTTTCAATCTTTTTTATTTTATTTTTTTACAGGTTATTGAGGATCCCTTGGAGATTAAAATGGCTACGTATGATGTCCAGCAACGAGTAAAACTCATTGGGTTTTTCTATTCCAATGAAAGATCAATTATTGAAACTCACAGAAAATACCGGCAACATTTTAAAGTAAGAGTATCTCCTAGCGATAACATGATTCGGAACCTAATCGCCCGGTTTGAAAGAACTGGATCAGTCGGCGATCTTCCGGGAAGAGGTCCTAAGCGCACTGTGCGCACTGATGCAGCGGTGGAAGCTGTACGGCAGAGTGTCCTTGAGGATCCATCTGCCTCTACCCGTCGTCGCTCTGCTCAACTAGGCATCGCCAGAACATCGCTTCAGAAGATTCTGAAACTGGATTTAAAAATGTTTCCATACAAGATCCAAATGGTCCAAGCTTTACTACCCCAAGATACTCAGCAGCGCCTGCAGTACGCCATTCGATTTCAACACCTAGCCAGAGATAACAACAACTTTTTGAACAACTTGATAATGAGTGATGAGGCCCATTTTCATTTAAACGGGTACATAAACAAACAAAACTGCAGATTTTGGGGTACTGAGAATCCCAGGGAATTACATCAGCATCAATTGCACCCCAAAAATGCACTGTTTGGTGCGGTGTTATGGCTGAAAGAGTTATCGGCCCCTATTTCTTTGAAAATGAGAAAGGTCAGCCAGAAAGAATCAGCGGGCCCTGTATAGGACAATGCTTGAAAATTTTTTACGCCCAGCGGTCGAAGATAATCAGGAGGTATGGTTCCAACAGGATGGAGCTACTGCGCACAATTCCAGGGCGACGATGGACCTCCTGCGAGAAATTTTCGGTGAACGAATAATTTCAAAAAATGCTGAATTTCTTTGGCCTCCGCGTTCACCTGATTTGACGGCTCCAGACTTCTTTTTGTGGGGCTACTTGAAAGAACGGGTTTACGTAAATAAACCTCGAACAATTCAAGAACTAAAGGAGAACATTCGAGCCGAAATCCGACGTTTACGACCTGAAACCTTGCGTACGGTCATGGAAAATGCTGTGGAAAGAGCCTGTATTTGTGATCAGGAAAATGGTGGTCATTTGAGGGATGTTGTTTTTCACACATAATACTAAAAAAAAATCCATTAATTATATTCCTAATAAAAAATTAAAAAAACATGTGTTTGTAAAAGTTATTTTTGTTTTATATCATTCAGTCTTTCAGTGGCCACCCTGTACAATTCAAGCTGGTTGCTATTAATACTTCTGATGTTTCTTTCGTTCTTTTTATTCCTTTTTATTTTCTGTCTAAAGGTAATGAACGATGCCAACTGACGTCGTTCACTACCTTTGGAGTAATGCTTTTGATAGGGTAGTATATATTCTCAACAATACCATCGTGTAATGGAGCATTGAGCGCCACAATCGACCTTTTAGGTGCACCTTGCAATAATGCCGAAGCACCTATCAGCAGAGCTCGCACACTGTCGAATCTCATGCAATCTAAATGGCTGCTGAACGCGTCAACAACATGTCTAATCAAGAGATAATAATCTATATCGATTCCTTGAGTGCAGTAGCTGCTTTGCAACACAAAAATCCCTACTCTCATCCTATTTTTTATTTTTATTTTATTTTATTTTTATTTTATTAATAGCAAGATACACAACAGGTAACCATTAACAGTGTATCTGAGATCAGATCAATAAACATAATAACAATAATATGAAATCCAACAGGACGATAAACATTGATATAGATTCAAACAATAAAAGCATATGTACAAAAGAGGATTGTATTAAGTTAAGTTACCGGTAAAACAAGTAATAATTAATCCGTTAGAGAATAGAAAAATAATATAACAAATAATAAGCTACAATAATTAGCTGTGAGCTAGTCACTTTGCAGTTTAAGAGAAGAGGCAAACTTGTGGATGGAGTTCATCAGTGATTGGGAGTTGTCAAAGAAGTCAATGAGAGAGTCATTTGCTGATTTGCTGATTCTGTTCAGTGGACTGAACTTCGTAAAGTCAGTGTTGGCAGAGTCAAGGCGAAACGGTGTAAGGTTCCTGACTTGTCTACAGGGAGCATTGAAGTTTATTTTACTAAGGATATCAGATGCTTCATAAATTCCAGTGATTACTTTGGCTAGAAGGGCGATGTCAGCAGTAACTCTTCTAGTGCACAGAGGCCTCAGATGAAAGTAATCACACAGCGATTCATAATACACTGAGATAGAATAGAGGATTGCGGTACGTAAGGTAACGGACAAAATTTTTTTGGACTGCTTCAATTTTGTTAGTTAAAGTCTTTGTGTGAGGATTCCAGATGGGTGAACTGAATTCAAGGATTGGCAGAACAATAGTTTTATAAAGGATAACCGCATATCTGTAGTTTTTGAACTTGTATGTGTTCCGTTTGATGAATCCCAGTGTTTTGAATGCTTTGCTGGTGATTTTAAGGACATGGGCATCGAATTTAGCACTGCTGGAAAAGAGAATCCCCAAGTCGTTAACTTGATCACACCTTTCGATGATCACAGAGTTAACAGTGTACTCCGTATTCATTAGTTGTGGAGATCTGCAAGATGAGAAAGAGATTACTTTGCACTTCGAGGGGTTAGCAGACAAGCCATTCAGAGATAGCCACAGAGAGAGAATTTATTGAGAGCACATTGAAGCTGTTGAGAATCGGTAATCTCCTTCACTGCTGAGTAGATATTAAGATCATCTGCATAGAGAGCAACTTGAACATTGGAGGTGTACATGAAAGAAGGAAGATCATTTACGAAAACAATGAAGAGAAGAGGACCTAAGGGAGAGAGCCTTGTGGTACTCCGCTTAGTGGTATAAAACAGTCTGAGTTCACTTGATCGATGGTAACTCTCAAGGAACGATGCGTAATATAGCTGCGTAGCCATGAGAGCAAAGGGTCACGGATACCATATAGCTTAAGTTTTTCCAGAAGTTGTTCGTGCGGGACTTTATCAAATGCCTTAGATATGTCTGTGTAGACTGCATCAACTTGTAGGTGGTTATCAAGAGCTTCCGAGGTGTATTGCCAGAAAGGAAGTAAATTTGTGACTGACTTGCCACTGCAGAAACCATGTTGATTCTGATCGATGAAAGGCCTGAAGAATTCGAAGAGATGTTTGTGTACTGCTGTGTCGAAGAGTTTAGCCAGGCTGTTTTGCAAGGTTACGGGTCTATTTTGAAAGCAATCAGAGCACAGTTGATAAATCTCACAGAGTACAACACGGCAGTAAGGTTCTGCTGGATTCCTGGGCATGCTGGATTCCTAAATGAGAAGGCATATAAAGCAGCTAAAAATCCACTCAACTCCTTGCCTTCACTTGCCTTAGTTCCTTATATGGACTGCAAACTCATTCGGACTGGCCCACCTTCTCGTGATGTGGACGAGTACCCAGAATCGTTGGTCCAGGCGACTGATGCTTCTGGGTAGCCACGAGGCCAGAACAGAAAAACAGAACACACACACACACATAATACACACAAACTTACACTACTCATTTCTGGCCCTTCTACAGTGGTACTGTTCTTCACAGAAATACGAGGCGGAGATGAACTGACGTTTCAGGTGTCGCCCATTACAAAAACACATGTCCACATATCTTCACTTGCCTTAGTTCCTTATATGTACTGCAAACTCATAAAACAGGAATGCGATTTTTTAATTTTCTAAAGCAGATTCATTTGTACGAACTTAGATAACACATGACCGAGAAAAAAAATGAGATCATTTGCAGAATTACTGTGACATGCACAATTTGTCCTTAGTTGCCCTTGTGCCAAAAACCCCCATTAAAGCCAACCAACCAGCAGAGCTCGACAAATACAGTCGCTTGATCCCATGGGCGACTGACAAATCTGACCTGGAGACAACTATTTTAGAGGTCAGTCTGGTGGGCAGTGAGATTGAACTGCGAGTTCTTTGTTTTACGGTTGATGTGGTTTGTATTTTGCCGAGGATTGGCACGACTTTTGATAAAGATACTTTACGACAGACTCAGTACAGATGCAGCGAACCCATCCTGTTTCTCGGTGGGTAACGAAATAACAATTATGATATGTGACTAGAGTTCATTAAAAATTAAGCTCCAGTGTATCTTGAATTTATATCGAATTTTAACCAAATTTTATATACTGTATTATATATGAATGTTACCTTACAACAACGCAATATAAAACAACAGTTCTAGATCGTGTGTATAGCTTAGCTTAATTTTCAGCACTCACCTCATAGTAACCGCTTAGCTGGTGGAGAGTTTTACCACATGCATAGTGGTTATAGGATTCTAATAACTTACAGGGATTATGGGTTTAAAAACTAAGTTATGGGCTATAAAAACTTTCCTAAGAAAGGAAAGTGCACCTTCCATTCTATGGTGGCTTAATTAAATTAAATTGAATGAAGAAAATTAGAAGCTAATAGTCGCGCACGAGCGACTTTCGAAATCGTCCTCAGTTAGCTATAGTGGTGGGGGGGGGGGAGAGCGCGCTTGTGTTATATACGGGTTGGGTTTCCCGAAATGCATTTCAGTGCATGTGGAAACTTAATACGTGCTAAATTCCAAATGGGAAAGAAATTGACGGGAATCTTTTTGTTTAACACGTTGAGTGATGTATGGCGCTTAAACCATTCGGCCTCCCCATAGGCCTCGGTATCTCTGCCCCTTTATCCGAAATCTACCTCGCTTCTATCGAAGAAAAAAATACTTCATCCCTTTCCCCCAGGAATTAAACTATATATGAGGTATGCAGATGACGTCCTTTTAATAGGCAACAGAACCACCATCGATACTTTACTGAACACGTTTAATAATAAAACTCTCCACCAGCTATGCGGATTACTATGAGGTGAGTGCTGAAAATTAAGCTAAGCTATACATACGATCTAGTTATTACATTACAGCACATAAGGACTCCTTAAAAATCAAGAAAACAACAGTTTTGTTCCGGTTTACTCTGTATTTTGGGAAAGAAGCAACCAAGAAGATCGTCGCCTCTTGTAAAGACCGATGACGCTACATAGTATTTTCATTTCTTCAAGTGATACGAAGAGAGCTATCTTCGCTGTTACATATTTTATATACACTGCCCTACCATTAATATCAGGACACCCCCTCTGTTGATAGCTGGTCACGTCCTACCCAAGTGTCAGACACAACTATAAATATGCTCGTAAGCCTTTACATAAATACACTATTCAACAAAATGTTTTTCATGAATATTTATTGTGAACAGTGTAGCCGAAGGCGAATATTTAATATAAAGGCATTCCAGCGTGCAAATTCCGAGAAACCAATAGAAATAGAAACCAATAGTAAACCACCTTACAAAGCCGCACATTATGCAAATTACTCATGCCTATAATAACACGGGTTGCGCCCACATCACTTCATTCCCATTTTTTTTTTTTTTTTTTTTTGGCTTGTTCCGTTGGATAGCCACAACTCCAGTATTCAGTATGGCAAGTCATCTTCGTTTAGATGGATCTTTGAAATAGTGGGCCATTGGACGACTTCAAGCCGGACTAAATCTGTCATGCAGTGTCGTCTCGCACTATGGAAGCAGTTTCGGAAGACAGGAACCATTACAAGAAGATCTGGCAAAGTTGCCCGATGGCTGTGTATAATTGATATGTTACTCCCAGAAATTTTTTCCCTTTTTTGTTGTACGTTCTGTATATGGACTTTTTTTTTTTCCTTTTTTCCCCCGCATATCGCAATGAAAAATTAAACAAGTCTCTGCAGAAACAAAAACTTTCTTTTCTATTTTTTTTATTTTATTTTATTTATTTGTAAGACGCACGTAAATGTCAGAGTGTAGGATGAATTCTAAATGTCAGTTTTTTCTTCTTTTTCAACCCAATTCTTGTTGTTAAAACGGATTTCGTGCTATTTTATTTCGAGCACTTTATACAATTCATTCAACGTTTTCTGCAAAAAAGAAAGAATAAAATACATAATAATAATATGAGTAGAATTCATTCTCTCTTTAAAAGAAATGCAGAGCAATATCGCTAGTGACGAAAGTGGAGGACAATTATATTTTCAATAAGGCGCATTTTTTTTTTTTTTTAATTTTTAATCGTCGAACTCGACCATTAGATCTTAGATTATCGTGATAGTAATTAAAATTACATTAAGGAGAAGTGTGAAGGGTGGCACTGCTATAGTAATTTCCGGCTTAGTGTACTTAGCTATTAAAAAAAATGAATTAAATCTAATCCCGTTATATTAAATTTTGAGCCTCGTATTATAACTAAGAGAAATTGAAGAAATGATGTCAAGAGAAACTGAGCTATGATGATCGTTTATTGTACCACCATGAGGTTTCTTTCTTCACTTTTTCTTTCACTATTGTAGCCAAAGGTATTAATGATGACTACATTCTACCCTAGTTATTCCAGGAAGATATACACAGCTTTATCATTGATGTGCGAACACCCCTTGATATTTGTTACTTCCTACCCAACCACCACGTCAGACATAAAATAATCTCGTAGGCCATCCGAAAGACAGTCGTGCGATTGTGCATGTGAGATGCCGCGATCGATGGAGTTAACAGACTTTCAGCGCGGAATGATCAGTTCCACATGAGCAATCTGTCCGTAGTTAATATTTTAACGGCATCAAAGATCCCTAAGACTACAATTGGTGATGTGATCTGCAAATGAAAGCGAACTGGTGCTGAAACCATAACGAAACGACTCGGAAAACCTCCGGAGCTGACGAAACCTAACAAGAGAGCCCTGCAAAGAATTATCTACTCGGAATCGTTCTCGCAGAGCACACAAGATTTCAGTGACACGATTGGGACACACGTTAGCACTAGTACAATGCGCAGGACGCTGCATGATATGGGTTACCACTGTCATGCAGCCGTCCACAAGCCACTAATTACCTCGATTAATGCCAGACCCCGTCTGGCTTTGCCTGCCATTCTTGGACTGTAGACCAATGGATAGCTAGCTTTTGGAGTGATAAGTCCCGGTACGTGGTTTACTAGTCTGATGGTCGTGCTTGAGTGTGTGCGGATGCTCAGAGAAAGCTACCTTCCAGACTATTCTCCTGATATGAAGTTTGGTGGAGGCAGCGTGATGGTCTAAGGCTGTTTTTCGTGGTTTGGTCTAGGACCATTAGTTGTGTTGAACAAAACCATGAATCCTGATGTCTACATAGGTGTCCTGGACAACAATGCTTCGCCTGCCTTGTCGAATATCATTTTTCACTATTAAAAACTTGTAAGTTTAAAGTTTTAAAATGCTAAATCATCAATCATATTCACCCCAACTTGAACTTTCTTCTCATTATCATGTTTCCATTTCCTGAAGGGAACAAAATTTATAATCGGTGTTGACATTGATGACGTAGATTAAGTAACGCAGTGAACTGATTGTCAGTTCTAATCTCAATACAGTTCACCTTCATATGAAACAAATTAAACGTCATTTACTTTTGTCTAACTTAGTGGTTTTCAACCTATGCTATGGCTACCACTATACTATAAAGAATTTCAATATGCTGGTTAAGGTCATTCAGTAGCTATCCCGCAACGCATTTCATGCAAGAGTTCCACCCTTCTCATCAACAAACTGTTGGTCTGAAAAACGCACTGCTTACTCAAGCATTCAGTACCATTAATTGCGTGGGTGAAGAGACTATCGTGCAATGAGTAACTTCAGAATGAGTTAAGGAAAGGAAATTTGAGTAATGCGCCAGTTCCCTGTTAATCTATCTAGTTCATTTGATTTGTCATGTGCTGTCTCTACAAGGTATGTGTCACCTCAAGCCGGCATAACTTTTCAAGATACCTTAACATTGAAGTAATTTTCCTTAGTGATTCTAATATTCTTAACTTCAATTGCGTTTCCATTTTCCAATCACACTGATCCCACTAAGAGAAATAGAAAATCGTACGCTATCTCAAATACTAATTATCCACACACAAAAAATAATAAATAAATAAATAAAAATAAACTGACAGGTTAATTCTAATCACTCCCCTAACAGTCCTGGTCGTTTCCTCTTTACAGACTCCACAAAGTACATAATAACTAGCCGTCTCTCAAGGGATCGATTAGAACGTGACATTTAATTTCTTTTCCGCCGAAGTCTTTTCTTTCAACTATTCTTAGCCTAGTTCCCCCCTATTTTACCATATCCATAAGGGGTGGTTTGAAGAGTTCTGAGAACACGGTATATAAAATGTATTAATAAATTACAGAATACGTTATTTTTATAGCTTAATGTCTTATAAAATAACACGAAAAAAATTGTTTGTCAGTGTCTCATGCAGTTTCTAAAGTTAAATCTTTTATATGGGTAGATGGAAGAAGAATATACAGCAAATCGAGCATCCTTCAGTAATCAAAGTTTTGACCAAAGAGAGCAGAAATTCTACAGAAATCCATGAAAGAATGACTAGGACTGTTTGAAGAAGCATCATCCAGTTATGTTACTGATGCCAGATGGTCAGCAGAGTTCAAAAGAAGACGCCAGTCAGTTGAAGATGATCCAAGGTCTGGTCAGCCATCTGAAGCAATCAATTCTGAAACAGTTGCCATCGTTTAACAAAATTTAGAAAACAGGATTAATGTGCCTCAATTGGAAAAGCACATAAAATTTTTCCATGAAAGTCTTTTACAATAATACATGAGCCTTTAGGAATATCCAAAGTTTGTACAAGATGGGTTCCCAGACACCCTTTCTTTCACGACCAACATCGGAGGATGGAGTCATCAAAGGAGAATTTAAAATTAATTACTGCTAATTCAGATAGATTTTTATCCCATTTCGTGACTGGTGATGAAACTTGGCCACATTTTATGATCCTGAATCCAAATTACCAGAAAAAGTTTCGATCCCAACTGTCAGCAATTAAAGCGTTGGCTTCAATTTTCTAAGGCACAAGAGGATTGTTGTTAATTGATTATCTTGCACCTAAAGCCACAATAAAAATGGAATTTTATACGAAAGTTAAAAGCAGAAATTCGGGAAAAAGGACGAGGAAAGTTGAGTCATGGTTTTACTTCTCAATGCAATGCGCCTGTGCACAAGCCCGGGTTGCACAGGTTAAAATTTATGAATGTGGATTTGAAGAGTGAAATCACCTGCCCAAAAATTACTATTATTATTTTTTTTTTTTTTTGATTGATTAAAATTTTTGCAGATTGAATATAATAATTATATTGAACTTCGGGGCGAATACATTGAAAACAAATTGTAGTCAAATTTTTAACTAATGTTAAATAGGGTAATGTGAGTGGATGATTTGTACTTCCCATTTTCCTGATTGGACTAGTATTTTTAAATCTCCTATTAACACTAATATTCAATTACATCACAGAAATAATTTTTATATCAATTAAATTGTTCACTTTAAACTCGTGTCTTTTATCTGAACATTTGTAATCTAATGTTTTAAAGTTGTTCCAGATTTTTAAGAAAACCGGTTTCAATATTCCAAGACTATGCAAAAAAAAAATATTTAAAAAAATCGATTAATAATCTTTAGTGAGTGTAATCATCAAGACGTCGGATAATCCAAAAGTGTTGGAACTTCGATTTTACTCTTCTGAACTGACCCTAGGCGACTTTTACTTGTCCTAAAATTTTAAAATTCCACGACAGAATTTCATTTTAAATCCACTGCAGATGTCCAGAAGAATGTTTCCAAAATACACCAATTATTCATTTATTTTATTTTTTCGCTTTACCCATTCCTTTTCAAGTTGTAATGTCGCTTTAAACAAAAACGAATTTTCAAAATCGAATTGTTTTTTGACAATGTATTTCACTTGCAAAATTTGAAAGGAGATGAGGAGGTGGTGGTGCAAAATTGGAAGGGAGGTGACTGTACAGAAAGGTTAAGGACCCTTGATCTAGGGGAACACCTAGAATTTTTCTTCTTTCTTAGAGACTACATTTTTATGGGAGTATCTTGGAATTTCGGTAACAAGCCCTCAAAATAAACCTTTGTACAGATCTTTTATTTCGTCTTTAAAAATATAGCCAGCCGATGAAGTTAGTTCCTGAATTATTCATTGTTTCACAGTGGCTAAATTATTTTACCAAATCTTTAGTAAACGATAACGCCTCCTTACATTTTAAAATTTACTTCATGTCGACAACATCAAGTAACACAGAAAAGTTATTCTTCGCTCTTATGCGATATTCATAAAGACCATGCACCAGACAGTGCAGGAATTTTTCCCGAGGGCCTTGAAAAAGGGGAGGGGAGTTTTGGATACGAAGCAACCGGGGCCCAACAGAAAATCGGGCAGAAAAATGTGATAAATGGTCAGATCAAAGTTACAACTAACAAGAAGTAAGGGGATCTCCAAAAGCAATCATTAACCAGGGTTCCAGGATACCACTGCATGGTCCACTCTTGCCACACATTTCCAACAGCGGCACAAAACGATCTGTCTCAATTCATTTAAACTTTTTACGAAAGTTTAATTGAATTTAGAGTTTAGAGTTAGTCTAGAGCGCCATTTCTTACTGAATTGTATACTTCTGGCCTTTTCCCCAATATTAATTCTCCTTCTCGTATACCTTCGAGCAAACAATTTTTTTTTTTTTTTTTTTTTGCGACTGTAGCTTGGTCCTAACCTATCCCTTTCCCAAGATATATCTGATATATCCTGGGGAGGGGAAAGGTTACGTTAGATTCCAACTAACTCACATCACATAAAATCTGTGTGGAGAGTTGGAAGATGAAGATGTAAAGACACGGATTTTAACTGCAGAAGAGGGGACTTTGACAGTTTTAAGGCGCTTTGCTTCGCCATCCCTCTGCGGATTGAAGAGCGAGGGCAAATGCACTTGAATTATGGAATGCGAAAAATAACAGAAGCCATGAACGCATACGTAAAAACCATTAAGAAAATATTGCAGAAGGAGGATGCTGAAATGGATGAATATGGCCGGTCAAATAGAGCAGAAAAAGATAGCATGGGACAGTGACAGAGCGACGAAAGGTATTGAAGCCTACAACAAGTACAAGTTGATCTGTAATAGTACCACAAATAAGGTTATGGGACCAAGGCTGCTTATGAGAAAGTATTGCTGAGAGAGAATGGGGACAAGGAATTTTTCATATATGTGCACCGGGGTGTGGGAAATTCTTAGATAACCCAACTGATGTTGCGGATGAATTGGATAGATATTGTGCATCGGCGTTTACTGAAGGAACCCTGTGCGAGTGAAGCTCAGCCATATGAAATTAGTCATTTTGTAATTAGAGATGACTGTTTAGTACAAAAAAAATTGAGCATAAATGCAAGGAAAGACTTCAGGAGTTTATAGAATATACCCGGTAATTTTGAAGGAGACCGTCAGGGAGTATTGAACCATATAGGTTAATTATGAGGACATCTTTGACTCGGGAGCGATTCCTTTGGATTGGAGAAGTGCCACCGTATCACCAATACATAAAAGCGGTTCTAAGAACGAAGTTGGCAATGACACACTGGTTAGTCTGACTTCAGTAGTAGGGAAAATTTTAGATGCAATGATTAATAGTGCAATCCAGGGACACTTAAATAGATATGGCATTCTGAAGGACATACAACATCGTTTTTAAGGGAAAATCATGTTTAACTAACTTAGTGGGCTATTTTGAGATAGTTTCTCATGAGCTGGTTGTAGGGAACAATTTCGACATAGTTTATTTGGATTTTAGCAAAGTATTTGACTTGATCCGTTATGAGTGGTTACTGTACAAGCTTGACCATGTTTATATTACTGGTAAGATTCTAAGATGGATTGGTGGCTGCAGGGCAGAAGACAGAGGGTTATGTGGATATTGTGGGGTCTCTTAATGGTCGGTTCTAGGACCACTGTTGTTTCTCATTTTCATAAGTTATATAGACGAAGGGACAGAAGGCGTGATGTCAAAATTTGCAGACGACGTAAAGATTTGTAGACTCGTTAATGATCACTGCCCAGCATCGCGCCTTCAGGATGACTTGAACAGATTTCAAAGATGGTCAGAGAAGTGACAGCTATATTTTAATGGAGCAAAATGCAAGGTCTTACACTTGGAGAACAGCAACCCCAAAATCAATTATACACTTATTGGGGATTGAATTAAAAACAGTAGGAAAAGAAATGGATCCGGGAGGAAGAAAGGGATCTGAGCAATTTAAATAGCCAGCCAGGAAAACCCATGGTGTCCTATCGATGATTTATCGAACGTTATCCTGTAGAGATAGTGAGATCAAAATCCCACTGTATATAAGCAATTGTAAGATCACATTTGGAATACTGTATTCAAGTATGGAGACCTCATCTCAAAAAAGACATTAGGCTTCTTGAAGGGGTCCCAAGACGGGCAACTCTAATGGTGAGATCGACAAGAAGACGACCGTACGAGAAAAGACTCCGATTATGTGAGCTACAGAGTTTGGTAGCCAGGCACCTCAGAGGTGACCTGATTGAAGTTTATAAGGCTCTAATTGAGGAATTGAATGAAGGTGGAATTTTCACTGTTATAAAGAACTGTCTGCGCAAGTAGCACAGTGGTATCATCACCGTCCTCCCCACACCGGGTGGAAAACACCGAGATTCGAACCCACACCCGAGTTCGAATCCCGTCGATGACGCGAGGAATTTTAATGAGCCTTTTTTCACTCCGTGGCTGAGTTAGTCGGTTTCAAGCGTAGATAGCAATTTTTTTTTTTTTTTTTTTTTTTTTTTTGTCCAGAAAAACATTCAGATCGACCAGAGAACACACGTAATTTACAGACATATACATACACGGGTATATGTAAGAAATTACGGGTGGCACTAATACAATAGCCGACCGGGCTAGCCGGGTGGGTAAAGTGCCTACCTGGCAACCCAAAGGATTGCGGGTTCGAATCCCGCCTCGGGCTTGAATCAGAGTAGAAAATGCAGAAACTTTGTGAGGTGCATTATGGCCAGAGAAGCTGATGCGCCAACAACTAACAAAAAAAAAAAAAAAACTAATACAATAATTTAAATTTGTTAAAAAGAATTCCAGAAATAGGGACGATAAATTCAAATTACAAGGGTTTAGATTAGATTGTGGGAAGTTTTCTTTTAGTCAGCGTATCGTTGATTGCTGGAACAAGTCGCCCTCACAGGTGGTTGAGGCTGACAGTTTGAATAAATTCCCAAGCCAACTGGACAGTTACCTATATGGGGAGAGAAGCATATAATTTGTATTTTTTTTTTTATCTTCTTATTTTATTTATTTATTTTAGTTTATTATTTTATTATTTTTTTGTTTGTTTGTTTTTTTTGCCAGTGCAGTAAAAGCATTTACCTTCCTCGTACAATATGCCAAATACTATTGCTGTATGTTCTAAATCGTCAGGGTTCGCCACTCACCGATTGAGAACCGCTTAGAGAAGCGCCAGGCCAAGGTATTTCGGCGCTCTAGGTAGAGAAATTTTTTGGCGCCCATTTATTAAGGATATATATATATATATATATATATATATATATATATATATATATGTACACTGTACTGTCACTTTATTAGGTACACCTACCTAGTAGCGTGTTGATCCTCCTTTAGCCTTCAAAACAGCCTGAATTCGTCTAGGCATGGATTGAACAAGATGCTCAAAACGTTGTGCAGGAATGGAGTACCGTACCATGCAGACATGAGTGTGTCACGCAGTTCTTTGAGATTCGACGGAGATGTAGGCCTGCAACAAACAGCCCTTTACAGCTCATCCCAAAAATGTTCAATAGGACTGAGATCCACGGAATGAGCGGGCCACTGCAGCAAAGAAAAATCATTGTCATGTTCCTGGAACCATTCCATAGTGATTCGGGCTTTGTGCACCGGCGCATTATCCTGTTGGAAGTAACTATCTGACTGAGGATAAACTGTCAATATGAACGGATGCACTTGGTCAGCAACGATGTTTAGGTACGATGTGGCATTCAGACGTGACTCTATGGGTATCAATGGACCCAGCGTGTGCCAAGACAACATTTCCCACACCATAACACTTCCCCCACCACCTTGCACAGTAGTTGTCAGACGTGACGGGTCCATGGATTCATGATGTTTTCTCCAAATTTTGAGCCTCTCATCAGCATGATGCACCAGGAACTTCGACTCGTCAGACCAAGCAACTGTTTTCCAATCCTCGATAGTCTAGTGCTGGTGTTACTGTTCCCACAAGAGGTTTGCTCTCTTGTTCTTTATTGATAACAAAGGTACGCGATGTGGCCGTCGACTGTTGTAGCCCATTCGCGACAAAGTGCGACTAGCGGTCCTTTGCAATATTTTGTTCTGCGCACAAAGGGTGCATTATGACTTGATGTGCGACATTGTGACCCGTCTGTTTGCTTGCACAATTCTAGCCATCCTCCTCTGACCTCTCTCATCGACAAGCGATTTTCTTCCACAGGAGTGCCGTTGAGAGGATGTTTTGTTCGTTGCACCATTCTCGATACACCCTTGAAACTGTGGTGCGTGAAAAGTTCAGGAGAACTGCCATTTCAGAGATGCTTTGTCGAGCACGTCTTGCACCTACTACCATACCACGTTCGAAGTCCGTTAGATCACTCCTTTTCCCCATTCTTGCTACGGTTTGTACGCTTAACTGATACTAGAAAGGTTGTTCTTCTGCATTTATATCCACAACTGTGGTCATGTGACTTGCAACGTTGTGGGACAAACCGTTTGTGTGCAGAACAGGGGTGTACCTAATAAAGTGGGAGCACAGTGTATATATATATATTTTTTTTGCCTCATTGGTCTGCTGTTTTTGGCGCCCCTTAAAGAATGGAGTACAGTACCCGGATCCGCATTTATTCAACGGGCCGGGTCAAGACCTTAATATTACATTTTAAGTAATTAAATTAATTTTCCATAATCTGCAAAAAAATTCTAGAAACTTAAAATAATAAAAATATTTTTTTGTTGTATTAAGTTTTTATGTTATTCATTCTACCATAGTATTATTTGGTAGAATTGACATGTTGCTTTTTAACCCTCACATCTACACCTACATCACCTCACATCTACATGTGTACACACCTGTACACATGATTACATAAAAACACAAGGGGCATCACCGGGGGTGCGTTAGCTCTTGACGCCCCTGCTCTGGGATCCCAAACAAACTTAAGTTCAGCATTTTCTCTAATGTAAGACTGTAAAATGTAATAATAAATAAAAAGATATATGTATACTGTACACTGAGTGGACAGAAATCATAGGATATCTACCTAGTAACGGGTAGTCCCACCTTTCGCCCAGATAAGGGCAGTCACACGGCGAGTCATTGAGTCCACTTGTTCACGAAAGCGTTCCACAACAGGTATTTCCATTCACCCTTGCTGCACCGTTGTCCATAATTCCCTCACATTCCTGGGTGGAGGATCCACAGTTCGAACAGACCTTTCCACAGCATCCCAAAGATGCTCCACAGGGTTCCTGTCCAGTGAACGGGGACGCCATTCCATGGTGGTAAAATATGCAGAATGCTCTTCGAACCATGTTCTAGTCACCACGGCTTTGTGGGGAGTTTCATTGTCCTGCTGGAAGAGTTCATTGCCCTGTGGGTGCACGATGACCATTAAGGGATGCAGATAGTCTGCAAGGATGGATACGTAACCTGGACCGTTCAGAGATGCGTCTAGACGTACCAGAGGTCCCAATGTATGCCACTTGAACACATCCCAGACCATTACCGACGTCCATTCACCTGCATGAGCAGTTCCTTGTTGACATGTCGGGTGCATAGCTTCGTGCGGATTCCGCCTGATAAACACCATCCCGTCCGCTCGAAATAACTGGAAACGGGACTCATCGGACCCGTCTCCAATCATCCAAGATCCAGTGCCGATGTTCTTTCGCCCAGTTGAGGCGTAGAGTCATGTGTCGTGGTATTAGCAATGGGACTCTGGTGGGTGCCATAACCTAATGCAGCTAATGATCGCCTGATGGTCTTGGTGGAGACGTTTGTGGTACCTCTCTCGTTGAAGTCGGCGGTGATTTGTGCCACTCTCACTCTCCGGTTGTCTGAAGAAATGCGAGGCAGACGGCCACGTTCATCCACCACCTTTCTCTGCCTACAGCGCTGTGCACGAGGCGATGTTATTCCGGAAATGGCGTATTCTCGATACTCTTGATACTGTCGAACGGGAACTGCAATTTCTGTACCACCTCCGCGATAGAGTGACCCACTATCATCCCTCTTTCAAAGTCGGTTAACTTACGACGTTTACTCATACTGATATCGCATTACCATCTACGTGAATGCAGTGTACCTATATATTTGCCAAGTGGTGGGTTCGTCCACTAGCAAGAGGGGTGACAGCATCGCGTTGCCCAGGAACCAGGCACCCCATAAATTCCGTCCTTTCAGTGTATATGTATAATTTTTTCCTTTAGTACAATTACTGATTATATTTGATTTATAGATGGCACTACAGTATTAAGTTTTTCTACGTGGAGCAAGGGTTGAACTACAGATAATTCTCATAAAATAAAATATAAAGTAATATTTATTTTATTTTAACTTTATTACTTACTTTAGCATTTAATTTAAATAATAATACGAATAATAAATATTGGATAAAATGTACTGAATTTTCAGTGTATGTTTTTTTTTTTTTTTAAGCTGAGTTAAAACAACTGCGCTTTTGCTTTTCTCCTTTATTCGAATATGAGCGATGTAGACCATTTAAGGAATTATTTTGGTGTAGAAAGCACAGAGCCAAGCAAGCATAACGATATCTCAGAAGCAATTAAAGAACAGTCGTAGAAATCTGTGGGAAAATCTCAGCTAAGCCAGCTGCAGCGAAAATGTGAAAGAAGAGAGAAGCTTTGTTCTAGTATCGATTCTGCTTGAATGACTGTCTGTAACCCTTTGCGTCCTTTGCAGTTCCTCCCCTTCCCTGCCCTCCCTTGGTATTTGTCTGCGTCGTTCTTCTTCGGGTTATTTTTTCACTTTTTTTTTTTTGTTGCTGTAATTTTAGCTTCGATAATGATCGCAATTAGGGTTAATATTTTTCAAAGAAACATGAAATGAATACATAATACAACATATAGAGGGTGCTTTTTCGGTGTCAAAAAATTAATATTTTAAATACAGTAACGGATTATCAGTATGATTGGAATCTGTAATAAGTAGTGATGATCATAATGGATTATTTCCATTAGAGCAAATCATTGATAATTTCGCATACAGCAAATCATTGATTATTTCGATTATAGCGAATTAATCGATTATTTAGAATATACCAAACCATTCGATTATTTCGATAATACTAATATCATTTGAATGATTCATTCGATTATGGAAAATCATTCCATTATATCATTCGATTATGCTCATCACTAGTAATCAGCCTTTACATTTCGTCAACCGGGTTAATGGGTTTCTGAGGGACCATGGGCGTAATGAAAAATTAAGGGTTCCCTTGTAAAATTGATAATGAGGCAACCTCTGCAAAAGTGATTGGAACAGTCCACTTTGTAATAAAATTTGAATTAAGAACCTACTATATTTTATATTTCAGTATAATTACATTATTTTGTAGATGATTTGTGAGGATTTTCGGAAGTCCACAGCAATGTCGAATCAGCGGAGCCATCAGCAAAGTCACTGGACGGAGGTGTAAGGTTCTTTTTTCCAGTACCTTGGGTTTTTGATCTGTGAACATTCTGGTTTGAATGAACACGTAATGGCCTGTGAAATGTAATTTACAAGCGTCAAATACTGACATTTTTTATGGTCTTAGTTTTCAGTTTCCCTGTATTTACCTAAAAATGAATTGGGTCATTTTCTGGTAAACACCAGAAATTAATTGGTAAAAAAATTAAACTAAAATGGGACTGCTTTATATACATTGCGTGACAAAAATAACGGACCAAAATGTTTTTTCTGAATATTTTATTGTGAATAGTGTCGTCCCAGGCGAATATTTGAGATAATAGGCATCCTGGCATGCAAATACCGAGTATCCAATAGAAATCGATCTGCCACCTTACACAGCCGTGCATTATGCAAATTATTCATGCTAAAAAAAATAAGGGTTGCGACCACATCACTCATTCCTGTTTTCTGGCTCGTTCAGTGGGTTAGCCATATCTCCAATACTAAGGATGGCAAGTCATCGTCGTTTAGATGATTCTTTGCAATGGCAGGCCGGTGGACTACTTAAAGCCGGCAGTCGCAGGCGGAATGGCACGTTGGTTTAATATGACACGCACTGTCTCGGCAATATGGAAACAGTTCCTGTAGGCTTCCAGGTATGGGCAGCCTGGGAGCGGGGTTGTTGGCACCCACCGGTATTGCATTACCTCTGGTGGGTGCGGGATATTAGTGCAGACAGTGAAGTAGACCCTGGCCGGGCTTCACGTGCGTAAGGATAGGCACCAGGTAGCAGATACTCAGGTGGTACCTGCTCCCTAATGGCAGAAAGGCCTGTTTTTTTATTTTTTTATTTATTTTTTATATAACATATTATACACACTTTAACACACACTTTACACTACAGGCCCATTTGTGAATACTTGAATACAGAATGTACAGGTGGATATGAATTAGTCTCGATGCCACCTTAGACAGATACATACATAATGAAAAATAATAGTGAAATGGAGACAATTCCTGCTTCCTGGTAGCTAAGTGGCAGGAAACAGCTAAACAGCACACACACACACGCTACAACGCAAACATAGCACTGCACTCATTTCTGGTCATTGTACAGAGTTCTGTATATCATCACAGAGAACCATGGCGGAGTTGAACTAGCGTTTAGAGGCCTGAACTGTTTCCAGGAGAGAGTGGTTCCTCTCTCCTGGAAACAGTTCCAAGAGAGAGAGGAACCACTACAAGAAGAGCTGGCCAAAGTCTCCCTAGGACTACGTCAACCAGAACAGACACCGCTATCTGATTCTAACAGCAATAATCAGTTATCCACTACGATGTCCTATCATCAACTGTCTCTTGAGGTTGCTGCGGCCACAGGTGAAAACATTTCTAACTGGACTGTGTTAAGAAGGCTCAATTCAAGTGGACTCTATCCAAGGAAGCCAGTGGTTTGTATCCCATTAACCCCTTTGGTGTATAGGGGAAACCTCGTTACAGCCATTTATACAATCATATTTTTAATCCCATTAACCCCAAACCACTGCAGACCTCGTCGAAACTGGTGCCATGAAAATGTCACTTTGAACCCTGACAAATGGGGTACAGTTCTCTGATGAGTCCCATTTTAGTCTTCTAAGAGATTCTAGACGTTATTTCCTGTAGGGACAACGGGGATGCGGTGCCATCCCTCCAACATCAGAGAAAGGGACACTTACAGCGGAGGTGGTGTTCCCGTGTGGGGCGGAATAATTATCAACGGCGGTACCCCTCTTCGTGTTTTTCATAGGCTTACCATAACTGCGCAGAGGTACCGAGAACAGATCTTCGAACACTATATGCGACATTTTAGGGTGCGGTTGACCCAAAATTTCTTTTCAGGTACGACAACGCCACTGTACATAGAGCCCAAGTGGTTGAGGAATATCTTGAAATTGAAGATGTGAACAAGTGTTGTGTCTCATGTAAGGCGA